>NC_133985.1:1212121-1515151 GCF_047716275.1 Strix uralensis
TCCCATTGCTTCGCAGAATCGCTTTTGTGCAGAAAACAGTAACACTTGTTCAGAACGAAAGAAAGCACAGAGCCCCAGATTTTATGTTGTCCTGGAGAGCTTGCAGAGCACTGGGGAAAAGCAGGCAGAGAATTCCCTGCTAGCACCTTCTCTGTGCCTGGGAAGCAGAACTCTTCACATTGCTTCGCAGAATCGCTTTTGTGCAGAAAACAGTAACACTTGTTCAGAACGAAAGAAAGCACAGAGCCCCAGATTTTATGTTGTCCTGGAGAGCTTGCAGAGCACTGGGGAAAAGCAGGCAGAGAATTCCCTGCTAGCACCTTCTCTGTGCCTGGGAAACAGAAGTGTTCCCATTGCTTCGCAGAATCGCTTTTGTGCAGAAAACAGTAACACTTGTTCAGAACGAAAGAAAGCACAGAGCCCCAGATTTTATGTTGTCCTGGAGAGCTTGCAGAGCACTGGGGAAAAGCAGGCAGAGAATTCTCTGCTAGCACCTTCTCTGTGCCTGGGAAGCAGAAGTGTTCACATTGCTTCGCAGAATCGCTTTTGTGCAGAAAATAGTAACACTTGTTCAGAACGAAAGAAAGCACAGAGCCCCAGATTTTATGTTGTCCTGGAGAGCTTGCAGAGCACTGGGGAAAGGCACGCAGAGAATTCCCTGCTAGCACCTACTCTGTGCCTGTTCACATTGCTTCGCAGAATCGCTTTTGTGCAGAAAACAATAACACTTGTTCAGAAGGAAAGAAAGCACAGAGCCCCAGATTTTATGTTGTCCTGGAGAGCTTGCAGAGCACTGGGGAAAAGCAGGCAGAGATTTCCCTGCTAGCACGTTCTCTGTGCCTGGGAAGCAGAAGTGTTCACATTGCTTCGCAGAATTGCTTTTGTGCAGAAAACAGTAACACTTGTTCAGAACGAAAGAAAGCACAGAGCCCCAGATTTTATGTTGTCCTGGAGAGCTTGCAGAGCACTGGGGAAAGGCAGGCAGAGAATTCCCTGCTAGCACCTTCTCTGTGCCTGGGAAGCAGAAGTGTTCACATTGCTTCGCAGAATCGCTTTTGTGCAGAAAACAGTAACACTTGTTCAGAACGAAAGAAAGCACAGAGCCCCAGATTTTATGTTGTCCTGGAGAGCTTGCAGAGCACTGGGGAAAGGCAGGCAGAGAATTCCCTGCTAGCACCTTCTCTGTGCCTGGGAAACAGAAGTGTTCCCATTGCTTCGCAGAATCGCTTTTGTGCAGAAAACAGTAACACTTGTTCAGAACGAAAGAAAGCACAGAGCCCCAGATTTTATGTTGTCCTGGAGAGCTAGCAGAGCACTGGGGAAAAGCAGACAGAGAATTCCCTGCTAGCACCTTCTCTGTGCCTAGGAAGCAGAAGTGTTCACATTGCTTCGCAGAATCGCTTTTGTGCAGAAAACAGTAACACTTGTTCAGAACGAAAGAAAGCACAGAGCCCCAGATTTTATGTTGTCCTGGAGAGCTTGCAGAGCACTGGGGAAAGGCAGGCAGAGAATTCCCTGCTAGCACCTTCTCTGTGCCTGGGAAGCAGAAGTGTTCACATTGCTTCGCAGAATCGCTTTTGTGCAGAAAACAGTAACACTTGTTCAGAACGAAAGAAAGCACAGAGCCCCAGATTTTATGTTGTCCTGGAGAGCTTGCAGAGCACTGGGGAAAGGCAGGCAGAGAATTCCCTGCTAGCACCTTCTCTGTGCCTGGGAAGCAGAAGTGTTCCCATTGCTTCGCAGAATCGCTTTTGTGCAGAAAACAGTAACACTTGTTCAGAACGAAAGAAAGCACAGAGCCCCAGATTTTATGTTGTCCTGGAGAGCTTGCAGAGCACTGGGGAAAAGCAGGCAGAGAATACCCTGCTAGCACCTTCTCTGTGCCTGGGAAACAGAAGTGTTCACATTGCTTCGCAGAATCGCTTTTGTGCAGAAAACAGTAACACTTGTTCAGAACGAAAGAAAGCACAGAGCCCCAGATTTTATGTTGTCCTGGAGAGCTTGCAGAGCACTGGGGAAAGGTACGCAGAGACTTCCCTGCTAGCACCTTCTCTGTGCCTGTTCACATTGCTTCGCAGAATCGCTTTTGTGCAGAAAACAATAACACTTGTTCAGAAGGAAAGAAATCACACAGCCCCAGATTTTATGTTGTCCTGGAGAGCTTGCAGAGCACTGGGGAAAAGCAGGCAGAGATTTCCCTGCTAGCACCTTCTCTGTGCCTGGGAAGCAGAAGTGTTCACATTGCTTCGCAGAATCGCTTTTGTGCAGAAAACAGTAACACTTGTTCAGAACGAAAGAAAGCACAGAGCCCCAGATTTTATGTTGTCCTGGAGAGCTTGCAGAGCACTGGGGAAAAACAGGCAGAGAATTCCCTGCTAGCACCTTCTCTTTGCCTGGGAAACAGAAGTGTTCCCATTGCTTCGCAGAATCGCTTTTGTGCAGAAAACCGTAACACTTGTTCAGAACGAAAGAAAGCACAGAGCCCCAGATTTTATGTTGTCCTGGAGAGCTTGCAGAGCACTGGGGAAAGGCAGGCAGAGAATTCTCTGCTAGCACCTTCTCTGTGCCTGGGAAACAGAAGTGTTCACATTGCTTCGCAGAATCGCTTTTGTGCAGGAAACAGTAACACTTGTTCAGAACGAAAGAAAGCACAGAGCCCCAGATTTTATGTTGTCCTGGAGAGCTTGCAGAGCACTGGGGAAAGGCACGCAGAGACTTCCCTGCTAGCACCTTCTCTGTGCCTGTTCACATTGCTTCGCAGAATCGCTTTTGTGCAGAAAACAATAACACTTGTTCAGAAGGAAAGAAATCACACAGCCCCAGATTTTATGTTGTCCTGGAGAGCTTGCAGAGCACTGGGGAAAAGCAGGCAGAGAATTCCCTGCTAGCACCTTCTCTGTGCCTGGGAAGCAGAAGTCTTCACATTGCTTCGCAGAATCGCTTTTGTGCAGAAAACAGTAACACTTGTTCAGAACGAAAGAAAGCACAGAGCCGCAGATTTTATGTTGTCCTGGAGAGCTTGCAGAGCACTGGGGAAAAGCGGGCAGAGAATTCCCTGCTAGGACCTTCTCTGCGCCTGGGAAGCAGAAGTGTTCACATTGCTTCGCAGAATCGCTTTTGTGCAGAAAACAGTAACACTTGTTCAGAACGAAAGAAAGCACAGAGCCCCAGATTTTATGTTGTCCTGGAGAGCTTGCAGAGCACTGGGGAAAAGCAGGCAGAGAATTCCCTGCTAGCACCTTCTCTGTGCCTGGGAAGCAGAAGTGTTCCCATTGCTTCGCAGAATCGCTTTTGTGCAGAAAACAGTAACACTTGTTCAGAACGAAAGAAAGCACAGAGCCCCAGATTTTATGTTGTCCTGGAGAGCTTGCAGAGCACTGGGGAAAGGCAGGCAGAGAATTCCCTGCTAGCACCTTCTCTGTGCCTGGGAAGCAGAAGTCTTCACATTGCTTCGCAGAATCGCTTTTGTGCAGAAAACAGTAACACTTGTTCAGAACGAAAGAAAGCACAGAGCCGCAGATTTTATGTTGTCCTGGAGAGCTTGCAGAGCACTGGGGAAAAGCAGGCAGAGAATTCCCTGCTAGCACCTTCTCTGTGCCTGGGAAGCAGAAGTGTTCCCATTGCTTCGCAGAATCGCTTTTGTGCAGAAAACAGTAACACTTGTTCAGAACGAAAGAAAGCACAGAGCCCCAGATTTTATGTTGTCCTGGAGAGCTTGCAGAGCACTGGGGAAAGGCAGGCAGAGAATTCCCTGCTAGCACCTTCTCTGTGCCTGGGAAGCAGAAGTCTTCACATTGCTTCGCAGAATCGCTTTTGTGCAGAAAACAGTAACACTTGTTCAGAACGAAAGAAAGCACAGAGCCCCAGATTTTATGTTGTCCTGGAGAGCTTGCAGAGCACTGGGGAAAGGCAGGCAGAGAATTCCCTGCTAGCACCTTCTCTGTGCCTGTTCACATTGCTTCGCAGAATCGCTTTTGTGCAGAAAACAATAACACTTGTTCAGAACGAAAGAAAGCACAGAGCCCCAGATTTTCTGTTGTCCTGGAGAGCTTGCAGAGCACTGGGGAAAAGCAGGCAGAGAATTCCCTGCTAGCACCTTCTCTGTGCCTGGGAAACAGAAGTGTTCCCATTGCTTCGCAGAATCGCTTTTGTGCAGAAAACCGTAACACTTGTTCAGAACGAAAGAAAGCACAGAGCCCCAGATTTTATGTTGTCCTGGAGAGCTTGCAGAGCACTGGGGAAAGGCAGGCAGAGAATTCTCTGCTAGCACCTTCTCTGTGCCTGGGAAACAGAAGTGTTCACATTGCTTCGCAGAATCGCTTTTGTGCAGGAAACAGTAACACTTGTTCAGAACGAAAGAAAGCACAGAGCCCCAGATTTTATGTTGTCCTGGAGAGCTTGCAGAGCACTGGGGAAAGGCACGCAGAGACTTCCCTGCTAGCACCTTCTCTGTGCCTGTTCACATTGCTTCGCAGAATCGCTTTTGTGCAGAAAACAATAACACTTGTTCAGAAGGAAAGAAATCACACAGCCCCAGATTTTATGTTGTCCTGGAGAGCTTGCAGAGCACTGGGGAAAAGCAGGCAGAGAATTCCCTGCTAGCACCTTCTCTGTGCCTGGGAAGCAGAAGTCTTCACATTGCTTCGCAGAATCGCTTTTGTGCAGAAAACAGTAACACTTGTTCAGAACGAAAGAAAGCACAGAGCCCCAGATTTTATGTTGTCCTGGAGAGCTTGCAGAGCACTGGGGAAAAGCGGGCAGAGAATTCCCTGCTAGGACCTTCTCTGCGCCTGGGAAGCAGAAGTGTTCACATTGCTTCGCAGAATCGCTTTTGTGCAGAAAACAGTAACACTTGTTCAGAACGAAAGAAAGCACAGAGCCGCAGATTTTATGTTGTCCTGGAGAGCTTGCAGAGCACTGGGGAAAAGCAGGCAGAGAATTCCCTGCTAGCACCTTCTCTGTGCCTGGGAAGCAGAAGTGTTCCCATTGCTTCGCAGAATCGCTTTTGTGCAGAAAACAGTAACACTTGTTCAGAACGAAAGAAAGCACAGAGCCCCAGATTTTATGTTGTCCTGGAGAGCTTGCAGAGCACTGGGGAAAGGCAGGCAGAGAATTCCCTGCTAGCACCTTCTCTGTGCCTGGGAAGCAGAAGTCTTCACATTGCTTCGCAGAATCGCTTTTGTGCAGAAAACAGTAACACTTGTTCAGAACGAAAGAAAGCACAGAGCCCCAGATTTTATGTTGTCCTGGAGAGCTTGCAGAGCACTGGGGAAAGGCAGGCAGAGAATTCCCTGCTAGCACCTTCTCTGTGCCTGTTCACATTGCTTCGCAGAATCGCTTTTGTGCAGAAAACAATAACACTTGTTCAGAACGAAAGAAAGCACAGAGCCCCAGATTTTCTGTTGTCCTGGAGAGCTTGCAGAGCACTGGGGAAAAGCAGGCAGAGAATTCCCTGCTAGCACCTTCTCTGTGCCTGGGAAACAGAAGTGTTCCCATTGCTTCGCAGAATCGCTTTTGTGCAGAAAACAGTAACACTTGTTCAGAACGAAAGAAAGCACAGAGCCCCAGATTTTATGTTGTCCTGGAGAGCTTGCAGAGCACTGGGGAAAAGCAGGCAGAGAATTCCCTGCTAGCACCTTCTCTGTGCCTGGGAAGCAGAAGTGTTCACATTGCTTCGCAGAATCGCTTTTGTGCAGAAAATAGTAACACTTGTTCAGAACGAAAGAAAGCACAGAGCCCCAGATTTTATGTTGTCCTGGAGAGCTTGCAGAGCACTGGGGAAAGGCACGCAGAGAATTCCCTGCTAGCACCTACTCTGTGCCTGTTCACATTGCTTCGCAGAATCGCTTTTGTGCAGAAAACAATAACACTTGTTCAGAACGAAAGAAAGCACAGAGCCCCAGATTTTATGTTGTCCTGGAGAGCTTGCAGAGCACTGGGGAAAAGCAGGCAGAGATTTCCCTGCTAGCACGTTCTCTGTGCCTGGGAAGCAGAAGTGTTCACATTGCTTCGCAGAATCGCTTTTGTGCAGAAAACAGTAACACTTGTTCAGAACGAAAGAAAGCACAGAGCCCCAGATTTTATGTTGTCCTGGAGAGCTTGCAGAGCACTGGGGAAAGGCAGGCAGAGAATTCCCTGCTAGCACGTTCTCTGTGCCTGGGAAGCAGAAGTGTTCACATTGCTTCGCAGAATCACTTTTGTGCAGAAAACAGTAACACTTGTTCAGAACGAAAGAAAGCACAGAGCCCCAGATTTTATGTTGTCCTGGAGAGCTTGCAGAGCACTGGGGAAAGGCAGGCAGAGAATTCCCTGCTAGCACCTTCTCTGTGCCTGGGAAGCAGAAGTGTTCACATTGCTTCGCAGAATCGCTTTTGTGCAGAAAACAGTAACACTTGTTCAGAACGAAAGAAAGCACAGAGCCCCAGATTTTATGTTGTCCTGGAGAGCTTGCAGAGCACTGGGGAAAGGCAGGCAGAGAATTCCCTGCTAGCACCTTCTCTGTGCCTGGGAAACAGAAGTGTTCCCATTGCTTCGCAGAATCGCTTTTGTGCAGAAAACAGTAACACTTGTTCAGAACGAAAGAAAGCACAGAGCCCCAGATTTTATGTTGTCCTGGAGAGCTAGCAGAGCACTGGGGAAAAGCAGGCAGAGAATTCCCTGCTAGCACCTTCTCTGTGCCTAGGAAGCAGAAGTGTTCACATTGCTTCGCAGAATCGCTTTTGTGCAGAAAACAGTAACACTTGTTCAGAACGAAAGAAAGCACAGAGCCCCAGATTTTATGTTGTCCTGGAGAGCTTGCAGAGCACTGGGGAAAGGCAGGCAGAGAATTCCCTGCTAGCACCTTCTCTGTGCCTGGGAAGCAGAAGTGTTCACATTGCTTCGCAGAATCGCTTTTGTGCAGAAAACAGTAACACTTGTTCAGAACGAAAGAAAGCACAGAGCCCCAGATTTTATGTTGTCCTGGAGAGCTTGCAGAGCACTGGGGAAAGGCAGGCAGAGAATTCCCTGCTAGCACCTTCTCTGTGCCTGGGAAGCAGAAGTGTTCCCATTGCTTCGCAGAATCGCTTTTGTGCAGAAAACAGTAACACTTGTTCAGAACGAAAGAAAGCACAGAGCCCCAGATTTTATGTTGTCCTGGAGAGCTTGCAGAGCACTGGGGAAAAGCAGGCAGAGAATACCCTGCTAGCACCTTCTCTGTGCCTGGAAACAGAAGTGTTCACATTGCTTCGCAGAATCGCTTTTGTGCAGAAAACAGTAACACTTGTTCAGAACGAAAGAAAGCACAGAGCCCCAGATTTTATGTTGTCCTGGAGAGCTTGCAGAGCACTGGGGAAAGGCACGCAGAGACTTCCCTGCTAGCACCTTCTCTGTGCCTGTTCACATTGCTTCGCAGAATCGCTTTTGTGCAGAAAACAATAACACTTGTTCAGAAGGAAAGAAATCACACAGCCCCAGATTTTATGTTGTCCTGGAGAGCTTGCAGAGCACTGGGGAAAAGCAGGCAGAGATTTCCCTGCTAGCACCTTCTCTGTGCCTGGGAAGCAGAAGTCTTCACATTGCTTCGCAGAATCGCTTTTGTGCAGAAAACAGTAACACTTGTTCAGAACGAAAGAAAGCACAGAGCCCCAGATTTTATGTTGTCCTGGAGAGCTTGCAGAGCACTGGGGAAAAGCAGGCAGAGAATACCCTGCTAGCACCTTCTCTGTGCCTGGGAAACAGAAGTGTTCCCATTGCTTCGCAGAATCGCTTTTGTGCAGAAAACAGTAACACTTGTTCAGAACGAAAGAAAGCACAGAGCCCCAGATGTTATGTTGTCCTGGAGAGCTTGCAGAGCACTGGGGAAAAGCAGGCAGAGAATTCCCTGCTAGCACCTTCTCTGTGCCTGGGAAGCAGAAGTCTTCACATTGCTTCGCAGAATCGCTTTTGTGCAGAAAACAGTAACACTTGTTCAGAACGAAAGAAAGCACAGAGCCCCAGATTTTATGTTGTCCTGGAGAGCTTGCAGAGCACTGGGGAAAAGCAGGCAGAGAATTCCCTGCTAGCACCTTCTCTGTGCCTGGGAAACAGAAGTGTTCACATTGCTTCGCAGAATCGCTTTTGTGCAGAAAACAGTAACACTTGTTCAGAACGAAAGAAAGCAGAGAGCCCCAGATTTTATGTTGTCCTGGAGAGCTTGCAGAGCACTGGGGAAAGGCAGGCAGAGAATTCCCTGCTAGCACCTTCTCTGTGCCTGGGAAACAGAACTCTTCACATTGCTTCGCAGAATCGCTTTTGTGCAGAAAACAGTAACACTTGTTCAGAACGAAAGAAAGCACAGAGCCCCAGATTTGTTGTTGTCCTGGAGAGCTTGCAGAGCACTGGGGAAAGGTAGGCAGAGAATTCCCTGCTAGCACCTTCTCTGTGCCTGGGAAGCAGAAGTCTTCACATTGCTTCGCAGAATCGCTTTTGTGCAGAAAACAGTAACACTTGTTCAGAACGAAAGAAAGCACAGAGCCCCAGATTTTATGTTGTCCTGGTGAGCTTGCAGAGCACTGGGGAAAAGCAGGCAGAGAATTCCCTGCTAGCACCTTCTCTGTGCCTGGGAAACAGAAGTGTTCCCATTGCTTCGCAGAATCGCTTTTGTGCAGAAAACAGTAACACTTGTTCAGAACGAAAGAAAGCACAGAGCCCCAGATGTTATGTTGTCCTGGAGAGCTTGCAGAGCACTGGGGAAAAGCAGGCAGAGAATTCCCTGCTAGCACCTTCTCTGTGCCTGTTCACATTGCTTCGTAGAATCGCTTTTGTGCAGAAAACAATAACACTTGTTCAGAAGGAAAGAAATCACACAGCCCCAGATTTTATGTTGTCCTGGAGAGCTTGCAGAGCACTGGGGAAAAGCAGGCAGAGATTTCCCTGCTAGCACCTTCTCTGTGCCTGGGAAGCAGAAGTCTTCACATTGCTTCGCAGAATCGCTTTTGTGCAGAAAACAGTAACACTTGTTCAGAACGAAAGAAAGCACAGAGCCCCAGATTTTATGTTGTCCTGGAGAGCTTGCAGAGCACTGGGGAAAAGCAGGCAGAGAATTCCCTGCTAGCACCTTCTCTGTGCCTGGGAAGCAGAAGTGTTCCCATTGCTTCGCAGAATCGCTTTTGTGCAGAAAACAGTAACACTTGTTCAGAACGAAAGAAAGCACAGAGCCCCAGATTTTATGTTGTCCTGGAGAGCTTGCAGAGCACTGGGGAAAGGCAGGCAGAGAATTCCCTGCTAGCACCTTCTCTGTGCCTGGGAAACAGAAGTCTTCACATTGCTTCGCAGAATCGCTTTTGTGCAGAAAACAGTAACACTTGTTCAGAACGAAAGAAAGCACAGAGCCCCAGATTTTATGTTGTCCTGGAGAGCTTGCAGAGCACTGGGGAAAAGCAGGCAGAGAATTCCCTGCTAGCACCTTCTCTGTGCCTGGGAAACAGAAGTGTTCCCATTGCTTCGCAGAATCGCTTTTGTGCAGAAAACAGTAACACTTGTTCAGAACGAAAGAAAGCACAGAGCCCCAGATTTTATGTTGTCCTGGAGAGCTTGCAGAGCACTGGGGAAAGGCAGGCAGAGAATTCCTTGCTAGCACCTTCTCTGTGCCTGGGAAACAGAAGTGTTCCCATTGCTTCGCAGAATCGCTTTTGTGCAGAAAACAGTAACACTTGTTCAGAACGAAAGAAAGCACAGAGCCCCAGATTTTATGTTGTCCTGGAGAGCTTGCAGAGCACTGGGGAAAAGCAGGCAGAGAATTCTCTGCTAGCACCTTCTCTGTGCCTGGGAAGCAGAAGTGTTCCCATTGCTTCGCAGAATCGCTTTTGTGCAGAAAACAGTAACACTTGTTCAGAACGAAAGAAAGCACAGAGCCCCAGATTTTATGTTGTCCTGGAGAGCTTGCAGAGCACTGGGGAAAAGCAGGCAGAGAATTCCCTGCTAGCACCTTCTCTGTGCCTGGGAAGCAGAAGTGTTCCCATTGCTTCGCAGAATCGCTTTTGTGCAGAAAACAGTAACACTTGTTCAGAACGAAAGAAAGCACAGAGCCCCAGATTTTATGTTGTCCTGGAGAGCTTGCAGAGCACTGGGGAAAAGCAGGCAGAGAATTCCCTGCTAGCACCTTCTCTGTGCCTGGGAAACAGAAGTGTTCCCATTGCTTCGCAGAATCGCTTTTGTGCAGAAAACAGTAACACTTGTTCAGAACGAAAGAAAGCACAGAGCCCCAGATGTTATGTTGTCCTGGAGAGCTTGCAGAGCACTGGGGAAAAGCAGGCAGAGAATTCCCTGCTAGCACCTTCTCTGTGCCTGTTCACATTGCTTCGTAGAATCGCTTTTGTGCAGAAAACAGTAACACTTGTTCAGACGAAAGAAAGCACAGAGCCCCAGATTTTATGTTGTCCTGGAGAGCTTGCAGAGCACTGGGGAAAAGCAGGCAGAGAATTCCCTGCTAGCACCTTCTCTGTGCCTGGGAAGCAGAAGTGTTCACATTGCTTCGCAGAATCGCTTTTGTGCAGAAAACCGTAACACTTGTTCAGAACGAAAGAAAGCACAGAGCCCCAGATTTTATGTTGTCCTGGAGAGCTTGCAGAGCACTGGGGAAAGGCAGGCAGAGAATTCCCTGCTAGCACCTTCTCTGTGCCTGGGAAACAGAAGTCTTCACATTGCTTCGCAGAATCGCTTTTGTGCAGAAAACAGTAACACTTGTTCAGAACGAAAGAAAGCACAGAGCCCCAGATTTTATGTTGTCTTGGAGAGCTTACAGAGCACTGGGGAAAGGCAGGCAGAGAATTCCCTGCTAGCACCTTCTCTGTGCCTGGGAAACAGAAGTGTTCCCATTGCTTCGCAGAATCGCTTTTGTGCAGAAAACAGTAACACTTGTTCAGAACGAAAGAAAGCACAGAGCCCCAGATTTTATGTTGTCCTGGAGAGCTTGCAGAGCACTGGGGAAAAGCAGGCAGAGAATTCCCTGCTAGCACCTTCTCTGTGCCTGGGAAGCAGAACTCTTCACATTGCTTCGCAGAATCGCTTTTGTGCAGAAAACAGTAACACTTGTTCAGAACGAAAGAAAGCACAGAGCCCCAGATTTTATGTTGTCCTGGAGAGCTTGCAGAGCACTGGGGAAAAGCAGGCAGAGAATTCCCTGCTAGCACCTTCTCTGTGCCTGGGAAACAGAAGTGTTCCCATTGCTTCGCAGAATCGCTTTTGTGCAGAAAACAGTAACACTTGTTCAGAACGAAAGAAAGCACAGAGCCCCAGATTTTATGTTGTCCTGGAGAGCTTGCAGAGCACTGGGGAAAAGCAGGCAGAGAATTCTCTGCTAGCACCTTCTCTGTGCCTGGGAAGCAGAAGTGTTCACATTGCTTCGCAGAATCGCTTTTGTGCAGAAAATAGTAACACTTGTTCAGAACGAAAGAAAGCACAGAGCCCCAGATTTTATGTTGTCCTGGAGAGCTTGCAGAGCACTGGGGAAAGGCACGCAGAGAATTCCCTGCTAGCACCTACTCTGTGCCTGTTCACATTGCTTCGCAGAATCGCTTTTGTGCAGAAAACAATAACACTTGTTCAGAAGGAAAGAAAGCACAGAGCCCCAGATTTTATGTTGTCCTGGAGAGCTTGCAGAGCACTGGGGAAAAGCAGGCAGAGATTTCCCTGCTAGCACGTTCTCTGTGCCTGGGAAGCAGAAGTGTTCACATTGCTTCGCAGAATCGCTTTTGTGCAGAAAACAGTAACACTTGTTCAGAACGAAAGAAAGCACAGAGCCCCAGATTTTATGTTGTCCTGGAGAGCTTGCAGAGCACTGGGGAAAGGCAGGCAGAGAATTCCCTGCTAGCACGTTCTCTGTGCCTGGGAAGCAGAAGTGTTCACATTGCTTCGCAGAATCACTTTTGTGCAGAAAACAGTAACACTTGTTCAGAACGAAAGAAAGCACAGAGCCCCAGATTTTATGTTGTCCTGGAGAGCTTGCAGAGCACTGGGGAAAGGCAGGCAGAGAATTCCCTGCTAGCACCTTCTCTGTGCCTGTTCCCATTGCTTCGCAGAATCGCTTTTGTGCAGAAAACAATAACACTTGTTCAGAAGGAAAGAAAGCACAGAGCCCCAGATTTTACGTTGTCCTGGAGAGCTTGCAGAGCACTGGGGAAAAGCAGGCAGAGATTTCCCTGCTAGCACCTTCTCTGTGCCTGGGAAGCAGAAGTGTTCACATTGCTTCGCAGAATCGCTTTTGTGCAGAAAACAGTAACACTTGTTCAGAACGAAAGAAAGCACAGAGCCCCAGATTTTATGTTGTCCTGGAGAGCTTGCAGAGCACTGGGGAAAGGTACGCAGAGACTTCCCTGCTAGCACCTTCTCTGTGCCTGTTCACATTGCTTCGCAGAATCGCTTTTGTGCAGAAAACAATAACACTTGTTCAGAAGGAAAGAAATCACACAGCCCCAGATTTTATGTTGTCCTGGAGAGCTTGCAGAGCACTGGGGAAAAGCAGGCAGAGATTTCCCTGCTAGCACCTTCTCTGTGCCTGGGAAGCAGAAGTCTTCACATTGCTTCGCAGAATCGCTTTCGTGCAGAAAACAGTAACACTTGTTCAGAACGAAAGAAAGCACAGAGCCCCAGATTTTATGTTGTCCTGGAGAGCTTGCAGAGCACTGGGGAAAAACAGGCAGAGAATTCCCTGCTAGCACCTTCTCTGTGCCTGGGAAACAGAAGTGTTCCCATTGCTTCGCAGAATCGCTTTTGTGCAGAAAACAGTAACACTTGTTCAGAACGAAAGAAAGCACAGAGCCCCAGATTTTATGTTGTCCTGGAGAGCTTGCAGAGCACTGGGGAAAAGCAGGCAGAGAATTCTCTGCTAGCACCTTCTCTGTGCCTGGGAAGCAGAAGTGTTCACATTGCTTCGCAGAATCGCTTTTGTGCAGAAAATAGTAACACTTGTTCAGAACGAAAGAAAGCACAGAGCCCCAGATTTTATGTTGTCCTGGAGAGCTTGCAGAGCACTGGGGAAAGGCACGCAGAGAATTCCCTGCTAGCACCTACTCTGTGCCTGTTCACATTGCTTCGCAGAATCGCTTTTGTGCAGAAAACAATAACACTTGTTCAGAAGGAAAGAAAGCACAGAGCCCCAGATTTTATGTTGTCCTGGAGAGCTTGCAGAGCACTGGGGAAAAGCAGGCAGAGATTTCCCTGCTAGCACGTTCTCTGTGCCTGGGAAGCAGAAGTGTTCACATTGCTTCGCAGAATCGCTTTTGTGCAGAAAACAGTAACACTTGTTCAGAACGAAAGAAAGCACAGAGCCCCAGATTTTATGTTGTCCTGGAGAGCTTGCAGAGCACTGGGGAAAGGCAGGCAGAGAATTCCCTGCTAGCACGTTCTCTGTGCCTGGGAAGCAGAAGTGTTCACATTGCTTCGCAGAATCACTTTTGTGCAGAAAACAGTAACACTTGTTCAGAACGAAAGAAAGCACAGAGCCCCAGATTTTATGTTGTCCTGGAGAGCTTGCAGAGCACTGGGGAAAGGCAGGCAGAGAATTCCCTGCTAGCACCTTCTCTGTGCCTGTTCCCATTGCTTCGCAGAATCGCTTTTGTGCAGAAAACAATAACACTTGTTCAGAAGGAAAGAAAGCACAGAGCCCCAGATTTTACGTTGTCCTGGAGAGCTTGCAGAGCACTGGGGAAAAGCAGGCAGAGATTTCCCTGCTAGCACCTTCTCTGTGCCTGGGAAGCAGAAGTGTTCACATTGCTTCGCAGAATCGCTTTTGTGCAGAAAACAGTAACACTTGTTCAGAACGAAAGAAAGCACAGAGCCCCAGATTTTATGTTGTCCTGGAGAGCTTGCAGAGCACTGGGGAAAGGTACGCAGAGACTTCCCTGCTAGCACCTTCTCTGTGCCTGTTCACATTGCTTCGCAGAATCGCTTTTGTGCAGAAAACAATAACACTTGTTCAGAAGGAAAGAAATCACACAGCCCCAGATTTTATGTTGTCCTGGAGAGCTTGCAGAGCACTGGGGAAAAGCAGGCAGAGATTTCCCTGCTAGCACCTTCTCTGTGCCTGGGAAGCAGAAGTCTTCACATTGCTTCGCAGAATCGCTTTCGTGCAGAAAACAGTAACACTTGTTCAGAACGAAAGAAAGCACAGAGCCCCAGATTTTATGTTGTCCTGGAGAGCTTGCAGAGCACTGGGGAAAAACAGGCAGAGAATTCCCTGCTAGCACCTTCTCTTTGCCTGGGAAACAGAAGTGTTCCCATTGCTTCGCAGAATCGCTTTTGTGCAGAAAACCGTAACACTTGTTCAGAACGAAAGAAAGCACAGAGCCCCAGATTTTATGTTGTCCTGGAGAGCTTGCAGAGCACTGGGGAAAGGCAGGCAGAGAATTCTCTGCTAGCACCTTCTCTGTGCCTGGGAAACAGAAGTGTTCACATTGCTTCGCAGAATTGCTTTTGTGCAGGAAACAGTAACACTTGTTCAGAACGAAAGAAAGCACAGAGCCCCAGATTTTATGTTGTCCTGGAGAGCTTGCAGAGCACTGGGGAAAGGCACGCAGAGACTTCCCTGCTAGCACCTTCTCTGTGCCTGTTCACATTGCTTCGCAGAATCGCTTTTGTGCAGAAAACAATAACACTTGTTCAGAAGGAAAGAAATCACACAGCCCCAGATTTTATGTTGTCCTGGAGAGCTTGCAGAGCACTGGGGAAAAGCAGGCAGAGAATTCCCTGCTAGCACCTTCTCTGTGCCTGGGAAGCAGAAGTCTTCACATTGCTTCGCAGAATCGCTTTTGTGCAGAAAACAGTAACACTTGTTCAGAACGAAAGAAAGCACAGAGCCCCAGATTTTATGTTGTCCTGGAGAGCTTGCAGAGCACTGGGGAAAAGCGGGCAGAGAATTCCCTGCTAGGACCTTCTCTGCGCCTGGGAAGCAGAAGTGTTCACATTGCTTCGCAGAATCGCTTTTGTGCAGAAAACAGTAACACTTGTTCAGAAAGAAAGAAAGCACAGAGCCGCAGATTTTATGTTGTCCTGGAGAGCTTGCAGAGCACTGGGGAAAAGCAGGCAGAGAATTCCCTGCTAGCACCTTCTCTGTGCCTGGGAAGCAGAAGTGTTCCCATTGCTTCGCAGAATCGCTTTTGTGCAGAAAACAGTAACACTTGTTCAGAACGAAAGAAAGCACAGAGCCCCAGATTTTATGTTGTCCTGGAGAGCTTGCAGAGCACTGGGGAAAGGCAGGCAGAGAATTCCCTGCTAGCACCTTCTCTGTGCCTGGGAAGCAGAAGTCTTCACATTGCTTCGCAGAATCGCTTTTGTGCAGAAAACAGTAACACTTGTTCAGAACGAAAGAAAGCACAGAGCCCCAGATTTTATGTTGTCCTGGAGAGCTTGCAGAGCACTGGGGAAAGGCAGGCAGAGAATTCCCTGCTAGCACCTTCTCTGTGCCTGTTCACATTGCTTCGCAGAATCGCTTTTGTGCAGAAAACAATAACACTTGTTCAGAACGAAAGAAAGCACAGAGCCCCAGATTTTCTGTTGTCCTGGAGAGCTTGCAGAGCACTGGGGAAAAGCAGGCAGAGAATTCCCTGCTAGCACCTTCTCTGTGCCTGGGAAACAGAAGTGTTCCCATTGCTTCGCAGAATCGCTTTTGTGCAGAAAACAGTAACACTTGTTCAGAACGAAAGAAAGCACAGAGCCCCAGATTTTATGTTGTCCTGGAGAGCTTGCAGAGCACTGGGGAAAAGCAGGCAGAGAATTCTCTGCTAGCACCTTCTCTGTGCCTGGGAAGCAGAAGTGTTCACATTGCTTCGCAGAATCGCTTTTGTGCAGAAAATAGTAACACTTGTTCAGAACGAAAGAAAGCACAGAGCCCCAGATTTTATGTTGTCCTGGAGAGCTTGCAGAGCACTGGGGAAAGGCACGCAGAGAATTCCCTGCTAGCACCTACTCTGTGCCTGTTCACATTGCTTCGCAGAATCGCTTTTGTGCAGAAAACAATAACACTTGTTCAGAACGAAAGAAAGCACAGAGCCCCAGATTTTATGTTGTCCTGGAGAGCTTGCAGAGCACTGGGGAAAAGCAGGCAGAGATTTCCCTGCTAGCACGTTCTCTGTGCCTGGGAAGCAGAAGTGTTCACATTGCTTCGCAGAATCGCTTTTGTGCAGAAAACAGTAACACTTGTTCAGAACGAAAGAAAGCACAGAGCCCCAGATTTTATGTTGTCCTGGAGAGCTTGCAGAGCACTGGGGAAAGGCAGGCAGAGAATTCCCTGCTAGCACGTTCTCTGTGCCTGGGAAGCAGAAGTGTTCACATTGCTTCGCAGAATCACTTTTGTGCAGAAAACAGTAACACTTGTTCAGAACGAAAGAAAGCACAGAGCCCCAGATTTTATGTTGTCCTGGAGAGCTTGCAGAGCACTGGGGAAAGGCAGGCAGAGAATTCCCTGCTAGCACCTTCTCTGTGCCTGGGAAGCAGAAGTGTTCACATTGCTTCGCAGAATCGCTTTTGTGCAGAAAACAGTAACACTTGTTCAGAACGAAAGAAAGCACAGAGCCCCAGATTTTATGTTGTCCTGGAGAGCTTGCAGAGCACTGGGGAAAGGCAGGCAGAGAATTCCCTGCTAGCACCTTCTCTGTGCCTGGGAAGCAGAAGTGTTCCCATTGCTTCGCAGAATCGCTTTTGTGCAGAAAACAGTAACACTTGTTCAGAACGAAAGAAAGCACAGAGCCCCAGATTTTATGTTGTCCTGGAGAGCTAGCAGAGCACTGGGGAAAAGCAGGCAGAGAATTCCCTGCTAGCACCTTCTCTGTGCCTAGGAAGCAGAAGTGTTCACATTGCTTCGCAGAATCGCTTTTGTGCAGAAAACAGTAACACTTGTTCAGAACGAAAGAAAGCACAGAGCCCCAGATTTTATGTTGTCCTGGAGAGCTTGCAGAGCACTGGGGAAAGGCAGGCAGAGAATTCCCTGCTAGCACCTTCTCTGTGCCTGGGAAGCAGAAGTGTTCACATTGCTTCGCAGAATCGCTTTTGTGCAGAAAACAGTAACACTTGTTCAGAACGAAAGAAAGCACAGAGCCCCAGATTTTATGTTGTCCTGGAGAGCTTGCAGAGCACTGGGGAAAGGCAGGCAGAGAATTCCCTGCTAGCACCTTCTCTGTGCCTGGGAAGCAGAAGTGTTCCCATTGCTTCGCAGAATCGCTTTTGTGCAGAAAACAGTAACACTTGTTCAGAACGAAAGAAAGCACAGAGCCCCAGATTTTATGTTGTCCTGGAGAGCTTGCAGAGCACTGGGGAAAAGCAGGCAGAGAATACCCTGCTAGCACCTTCTCTGTGCCTGGAAACAGAAGTGTTCCCATTGCTTCGCAGAATCGCTTTTGTGCAGAAAACAGTAACACTTGTTCAGAACGAAAGAAAGCACAGAGCCCCAGATTTTATGTTGTCCTGGAGAGCTTGCAGAGCACTGGGGAAAGGCACGCAGAGACTTCCCTGCTAGCACCTTCTCTGTGCCTGTTCACATTGCTTCGCAGAATCGCTTTTGTGCAGAAAACAATAACACTTGTTCAGAAGGAAAGAAATCACACAGCCCCAGATTTTATGTTGTCCTGGAGAGCTTGCAGAGCACTGGGGAAAAGCAGGCAGAGATTTCCCTGCTAGCACCTTCTCTGTGCCTGGGAAGCAGAAGTCTTCACATTGCTTCGCAGAATCGCTTTTGTGCAGAAAACAGTAACACTTGTTCAGAACGAAAGAAAGCACAGAGCCCCAGATTTTATGTTGTCCTGGAGAGCTTGCAGAGCACTGGGGAAAAGCAGGCAGAGAATACCCTGCTAGCACCTTCTCTGTGCCTGGGAAACAGAAGTGTTCCCATTGCTTCGCAGAATCGCTTTTGTGCAGAAAACAGTAACACTTGTTCAGAACGAAAGAAAGCACAGAGCCCCAGATGTTATGTTGTCCTGGAGAGCTTGCAGAGCACTGGGGAAAAGCAGGCAGAGAATTCCCTGCTAGCACCTTCTCTGTGCCTGGGAAGCAGAAGTGTTCACATTGCTTCGCAGAATCGCTTTTGTGCAGAAAACAGTAACACTTGTTCAGAACGAAAGAAAGCACAGAGCCCCAGATTTTATGTTGTCCTGGAGAGCTTGCAGAGCACTGGGGAAAAGCAGGCAGAGAATTCCCTGCTAGCACCTTCTCTGTGCCTGGGAAACAGAAGTGTTCACATTGCTTCGCAGAATCGCTTTTGTGCAGAAAACAGTAACACTTGTTCAGAACGAAAGAAAGCAGAGAGCCCCAGATTTTATGTTGTCCTGGAGAGCTTGCAGAGCACTGGGGAAAGGCAGGCAGAGAATTCCCTGCTAGCACCTTCTCTGTGCCTGGGAAACAGAACTCTTCACATTGCTTCGCAGAATCGCTTTTGTGCAGAAAACAGTAACACTTGTTCAGAACGAAAGAAAGCACAGAGCCCCAGATTTGTTGTTGTCCTGGAGAGCTTGCAGAGCACTGGGGAAAGGTAGGCAGAGAATTCCCTGCTAGCACCTTCTCTGTGCCTGGGAAGCAGAAGTGTTCACATTGCTTCGCAGAATCGCTTTTGTGCAGAAAACAGTAACACTTGTTCAGAACGAAAGAAAGCACAGAGCCCCAGATTTTATGTTGTCCTGGAGAGCTTGCAGAGCACTGGGGAAAGGCAGGCAGAGAATTCCCTGCTAGCACCTTCTCTGTGCCTGGGAAACAGAAGTGTTCACATTGCTTCGCAGAATCGCTTTTGTGCAGAAAACAGTAACACTTGTTCAGAACGAAAGAAAGCACAGAGCCCCAGATTTTATGTTGTCCTGGAGAGCTTGCAGAGCACTGGGGAAAGGCAGGCAGAGAATTCCCTGTTAGCACCTTCTCTGTGCCTGGGAAGCAGAAGTGTTCACATTGCTTCGCAGAATCGCTTTTGTGCAGAAAACAGTAACACTTGTTCAGAACGAAAGAAAGCACAGAGCCCCAGATTTGCTGTTGTCCTGGAGAGCTTGCAGAACACTGGGGAAAAGCAGGCAGAGAATTCCCTGCTAGCACCTTCTCTGTGCCTGGGAAGCAGAAGTGTTCACATTGCTTCGCAGAATCGCTTTCGTGCAGAAAACAGTAACACTTGTTCAGAACGAAAGAAAGCACAGAGCCCCAGATTTTATGTTGTCCTGGAGAGCTTGCAGAGCACTGGGGAAAGGCACGCAGAGACTTCCCTGCTAGCACCTTCTCTGTGCCTGTTCACATTGCTTCGCAGAATCGCTTTTGTGCAGAAAACAATAACACTTGTTCAGAAGGAAAGAAATCACACAGCCCCAGATTTTATGTTGTCCTGGAGAGCTTGCAGAGCACTGGGGAAAAGCAGGCAGAGATTTCCCTGCTAGCACCTTCTCTGTGCCTGGGAAGCAGAAGTCTTCACATTGCTTCGCAGAATCGCTTTTGTGCAGAAAACAGTAACACTTGTTCAGAACGAAAGAAAGCACAGAGCCCCAGATTTTATGTTGTCCTGGAGAGCTTGCAGAGCACTGGGGAAAAGCAGGCAGAGAATTCCCTGCTAGCACCTTCTCTGTGCCTGGGAAGCAGAAGTGTTCCCATTGCTTCGCAGAATCGCTTTTGTGCAGAAAACAGTAACACTTGTTCAGAACGAAAGAAAGCACAGAGCCCCAGATTTTATGTTGTCCTGGAGAGCTTGCAGAGCACTGGGGAAAGGCAGGCAGAGAATTCCCTGCTAGCACCTTCTCTGTGCCTGGGAAACAGAAGTCTTCACATTGCTTCGCAGAATCGCTTTTGTGCAGAAAACAGTAACACTTGTTCAGAACGAAAGAAAGCACAGAGCCCCAGATTTTATGTTGTCCTGGAGAGCTTGCAGAGCACTGGGGAAAAGCAGGCAGAGAATTCCCTGCTAGCACCTTCTCTGTGCCTGGGAAACAGAAGTGTTCCCATTGCTTCGCAGAATCGCTTTTGTGCAGAAAACAGTAACACTTGTTCAGAACGAAAGAAAGCACAGAGCCCCAGATTTTATGTTGTCCTGGAGAGCTTGCAGAGCACTGGGGAAAGGCAGGCAGAGAATTCCTTGCTAGCACCTTCTCTGTGCCTGGGAAACAGAAGTGTTCCCATTGCTTCGCAGAATCGCTTTTGTGCAGAAAACAGTAACACTTGTTCAGAACGAAAGAAAGCACAGAGCCCCAGATTTTATGTTGTCCTGGAGAGCTTGCAGAGCACTGGGGAAAAGCAGGCAGAGAATTCCCTGCTAGCACCTTCTCTGTGCCTGGGAAGCAGAAGTGTTCCCATTGCTTCGCAGAATCGCTTTTGTGCAGAAAACAGTAACACTTGTTCAGAACGAAAGAAAGCACAGAGCCCCAGATTTTATGTTGTCCTGGAGAGCTTGCAGAGCACTGGGGAAAAGCAGGCAGAGAATTCCCTGCTAGCACCTTCTCTGTGCCTGGGAAGCAGAAGTGTTCCCATTGCTTCGCAGAATCGCTTTTGTGCAGAAAACAGTAACACTTGTTCAGAACGAAAGAAAGCACAGAGCCCCAGATTTTATGTTGTCCTGGAGAGCTTGCAGAGCACTGGGGAAAAGCAGGCAGAGAATTCCCTGCTAGCACCTTCTCTGTGCCTGGGAAACAGAAGTGTTCCCATTGCTTCGCAGAATCGCTTTTGTGCAGAAAACAGTAACACTTGTTCAGAACGAAAGAAAGCACAGAGCCCCAGATGTTATGTTGTCCTGGAGAGCTTGCAGAGCACTGGGGAAAAGCAGGCAGAGAATTCCCTGCTAGCACCTTCTCTGTGCCTGGGAAGCAGAAGTGTTCACATTGCTTCGCAGAATCGCTTTTGTGCAGAAAACAGTAACACTTGTTCAGAACGAAAGAAAGCACAGAGCCCCAGATTTTATGTTGTCCTGGAGAGCTTGCAGAGCACTGGGGAAAAGCAGGCAGAGAATTCCCTGCTAGCACCTTCTCTGTGCCTGGGAAACAGAAGTGTTCCCATTGCTTCGCAGAATCGCTTTTGTGCAGAAAACAGTAACACTTGTTCAGAACGAAAGAAAGCACAGAGCCCCAGATTTTATGTTGTCCTGGAGAGCTTGCAGAGCACTGGGGAAAGGCAGGCAGAGAATTCCCTGCTAGCACCTTCTCTGTGCCTGGGAAACAGAACTCTTCACATTGCTTCGCAGAATCGCTTTTGTGCAGAAAACAGTAACACTTGTTCAGAAGGAAAGAAAGCACAGAGCCCCAGATTTTATGTTGTCCTGGAGAGCTTGCAGAGCACTGGGGAAAAGCAGGCAGAGAATTCCCTGCTAGCACCTTCTCTGTGCCTGGGAAGCACAAGTGTTCCCATTGCTTCGCAGAATCGCTTTTGTGCAGAAAACAGTAACAGTTGTTCAGAACGAAAGAAAGCACAGAGCCCCAGATTTTATGTTGTCCTGGAGAGCTTGCAGAGCACTGGGGAAAGGCAGGCAGAGAATTCCCTGCTAGCACCTTCTCTGTGCCTGGGAAACAGAAGTGTTCACATTGCTTCGCAGAATCGCTTTTGTGCAGAAAACAGTAACACTTGTTCAGAACGAAAGAAAGCACAGAGCCCCAGATTTTATGTTGTCCTGGAGAGCTTGCAGAGCACTGGGGAAAGGCAGGCAGAGAATTCTCTGCTAGCACCTTCTCTGTGCCTGGGAAGCAGAAGTCTTCACATTGCTTCGCAGAATCGCTTTTGTGCAGAAAACAGTAACACTTGTTCAGAACGAAAGAAAGCACAGAGCCCCAGATTTTATGTTGTCCTGGAGAGCTTGCAGAGCATTGGGGAAAAGCAGGCAGAGAATTCCCTGCTAGGACCTTCTCTGTGCCTGGGAAGCAGAAGTGTTCACATTGCTTCGCAGAATCGCTTTCGTGCAGAAAACAGTAACACTTGTTCAGAACGAAAGAAAGCAGAGAGCCCCAGATTTTATGTTGTCCTGGAGAGCTTGCAGAGCACTGGGGAAAGGCACGCAGAGACTTCCCTGCTAGCACCTTCTCTGTGCCTGTTCACATTGCTTCGCAGAATCGCTTTTGTGCAGAAAACAATAACACTTGTTCAGAAGGAAAGAAATCACACAGCCCCAGATTTTATGTTGTCCTGGAGAGCTTGCAGAGCACTGGGGAAAAGCAGGCAGAGAATTCCCTGCTAGCACCTTCTCTGTGCCTGGGAAGCAGAAGTCTTCACATTGCTTCGCAGAATCGCTTTTGTGCAGAAAACAGTAACACTTGTTCAGAACGAAAGAAAGCACAGAGCCCCAGATTTTATGTTGTCCTGGAGAGCTTGCAGAGCACTGGGGAAAAGCGGGCAGAGAATTCCCTGCTAGGACCTTCTCTGCGCCTGGGAAGCAGAAGTGTTCACATTGCTTCGCAGAATCGCTTTTGTGCAGAAAACAGTAGCACTTGTTCAGAACGAAAGAAAGCACAGAGCCGCAGATTTTATGTTGTCCTGGAGAGCTTGCAGAGCACTGGGGAAAAGCAGGCAGAGAATTCCCTGCTAGCACCTTCTCTGTGCCTGGGAAGCAGAAGTGTTCCCATTGCTTCGCAGAATCGCTTTTGTGCAGAAAACAGTAACACTTGTTCAGAACGAAAGAAAGCACAGAGCCCCAGATTTTATGTTGTCCTGGAGAGCTTGCAGAGCACTGGGGAAAGGCAGGCAGAGAATTCCCTGCTAGCACCTTCTCTGTGCCTGGGAAGCAGAAGTCTTCACATTGCTTCGCAGAATCGCTTTTGTGCAGAAAACAGTAACACTTGTTCAGAACGAAAGAAAGCACAGAGCCCCAGATTTTATGTTGTCCTGGAGAGCTTGCAGAGCACTGGGGAAAAGCAGGCAGAGAATTCCCTGCTAGCACCTTCTCTGTGCCTGGGAAACAGAAGTGTTCCCATTGCTTCGCAGAATCGCTTTTGTGCAGAAAACAGTAACACTTGTTCAGAACGAAAGAAAGCACAGAGCCCCAGATTTTATGTTGTCCTGGAGAGCTTGCAGAGCACTGGGGAAAAGCAGGCAGAGAATTCTCTGCTAGCACCTTCTCTGTGCCTGGGAAGCAGAAGTCTTCACATTGCTTCGCAGAATCGCTTTTGTGCAGAAAACAGTAACACTTGTTCAGAACGAAAGAAAGCACAGAGCCCCAGATTTTATGTTGTCCTTGAGAGCTTGCAGAGCACTGGGGAAAGGCAGGCAGAGAATTCCCTGCTAGCACCTTCTCTGTGCCTGTTCACATTGCTTCGCAGAATCGCTTTTGTGCAGAAAACAATAACACTTGTTCAGAACGAAAGAAAGCACAGAGCCCCAGATTTTATGTTGTCCTGGAGAGCTTGCAGAGCACTGGGGAAAAGCAGGCAGAGATTTCCCTGCTAGCACCTTCTCTGTGCCTGGGAAGCAGAAGTCTTCACATTGCTTCGCAGAATTGCTTTTGTGCAGAAAACAGTAACACTTGTTCAGAACGAAAGAAAGCACAGAGCCCCAGATTTTATGTTGTCCTGGAGAGCTTGCAGAGCACTGGGGAAAGGCAGGCAGAGAATTCCCTGCTAGCACCTTCTCTGTGCCTGGGAAGCAGAAGTGTTCACATTGCTTCGCAGAATCGCTTTTGTGCAGAAAACAGTAACACTTGTTCAGAACGAAAGAAAGCAGAGAGCCCCAGATTTTATGTTGTCCTGGAGAGCTTGCAGAGCACTGGGGAAAGGCAGGCAGAGAATTCCCTGCTAGCACCTTCTCTGTGCCTGGGAAGCAGAAGTGTTCACATTGCTTCGCAGAATCGCTTTTGTGCAGAAAACAGTAACACTTGTTCAGAACGAAAGAAAGCACAGAGCCCCAGATTTTATGTTGTCCTGGAGAGCTAGCAGAGCACTGGGGAAAAGCAGGCAGAGAATTCCCTGCTAGCACCTTCTCTGTGCCTAGGAAGCAGAAGTGTTCACATTGCTTCGCAGAATCGCTTTTGTGCAGAAAACAGTAACACTTGTTCAGAACGAAAGAAAGCACAGAGCCCCAGATTTTATGTTGTCCTGGAGAGCTTGCAGAGCACTGGGGAAAGGCAGGCAGAGAATTCCCTGCTAGCACCTTCTCTGTGCCTGGGAAGCAGAAGTGTTCACATTGCTTCGCAGAATCGCTTTTGTGCAGAAAACAGTAACACTTGTTCAGAACGAAAGAAAGCACAGAGCCCCAGATTTTATGTTGTCCTGGAGAGCTTGCAGAGCACTGGGGAAAGGCAGGCAGAGAATTCCCTGCTAGCACCTTCTCTGTGCCTGGGAAGCAGAAGTGTTCACATTGCTTCGCAGAATCGCTTTTGTGCAGAAAACAGTAACACTTGTTCAGAACGAAAGAAAGCACAGAGCCCCAGATTTTATGTTGTCCTGGAGAGCTTGCAGAGCACTGGGGAAAAGCAGGCAGAGAATACCCTGCTAGCACCTTCTCTGTGCCTGGGAAACAGAAGTGTTCACATTGCTTCGCAGAATCGCTTTTGTGCAGAAAACAGTAACACTTGTTCAGAACGAAAGAAAGCACAGAGCCCCAGATTTTATGTTGTCCTGGAGAGCTTGCAGAGCACTGGGGAAAGGCACGCAGAGACTTCCCTGCTAGCACCTTCTCTGTGCCTGTTCACATTGCTTCGCAGAATCGCTTTTGTGCAGAAAACAATAACACTTGTTCAGAAGGAAAGAAATCACACAGCCCCAGATTTTATGTTGTCCTGGAGAGCTTGCAGAGCACTGGGGAAAAGCAGGCAGAGATTTCCCTGCTAGCACCTTCTCTGTGCCTGGGAAGCAGAAGTCTTCACATTGCTTCGCAGAATCGCTTTTGTGCAGAAAACAGTAACACTTGTTCAGAACGAAAGAAAGCACAGAGCCCCAGATTTTATGTTGTCCTGGAGAGCTTGCAGAGCACTGGGGAAAAGCAGGCAGAGAATTCCATGCTAGCACCTTCTCTGTGCCTGTTCACATTGCTTCGCAGAATCGCTTTTGTGCAGAAAACAGTAACACTTGTTCAGAACGAAAGAAAGCACAGAGCCCCAGATTTTATGTTGTCCTGGAGAGCTTGCAGAGCACTGGGGAAAAGCAGGCAGAGAATACCCTGCTAGCACCTTCTCTGTGCCTGGGAAACAGAAGTGTTCACATTGCTTCGCAGAATCGCTTTTGTGCAGAAAACAGTAACACTTGTTCAGAACGAAAGAAAGCACAGAGCCCCAGATTTTATGTTGTCCTGGAGAGCTTGCAGAGCACTGGGGAAAGGCACGCAGAGACTTCCCTGCTAGCACCTTCTCTGTGCCTGTTCACATTGCTTCGCAGAATCGCTTTTGTGCAGAAAACAATAACACTTGTTCAGAAGGAAAGAAATCACACAGCCCCAGATTTTATGTTGTCCTGGAGAGCTTGCAGAGCACTGGGGAAAAGCAGGCAGAGATTTCCCTGCTAGCACCTTCTCTGTGCCTGGGAAGCAGAAGTCTTCACATTGCTTCGCAGAATCGCTTTTGTGCAGAAAACAGTAACACTTGTTCAGAACGAAAGAAAGCACAGAGCCCCAGATTTTATGTTGTCCTGGAGAGCTTGCAGAGCACTGGGGAAAAGCAGGCAGAGAATTCCATGCTAGCACCTTCTCTGTGCCTGGGAAGCACAAGTGTTCCCATTGCTTCGCAGAATCGCTTTTGTGCAGAAAACAGTAACAGTTGTTCAGAACGAAAGAAAGCACAGAGCCCCAGATTTTATGTTGTCCTGGAGAGCTTGCAGAGCACTGGGGAAAAGCAGGCAGAGAATTCCCTGCTAGCACCTTCTCTGTGCCTGGGAAACAGAAGTGTTCCCATTGCTTCGCAGAATCGCTTTTGTGCAGAAAACAGTAACACTTGTTCAGAACGAAAGAAAGCACAGAGCCCCAGATTTTATGTTGTCCTGGAGAGCTTGCAGAGCACTGGGGAAAGGCAGGCAGAGAATTCCCTGCTAGCACCTTCTCTGTGCCTGGGAAACAGAAGTGTTCACATTGCTTCGCAGAATCGCTTTTGTGCAGAAAACAGTAACACTTGTTCAGAACGAAAGAAAGCACAGAGCCCCAGATTTTATGTTGTCCTGGAGAGCTTGCAGAGCACTGGGGAAAGGCAGGCAGAGAATTCTCTGCTAGCACCTTCTCTGTGCCTGGGAAGCAGAAGTCTTCACATTGCTTCGCAGAATCGCTTTTGTGCAGAAAACAGTAACACTTGTTCAGAACGAAAGAAAGCACAGAGCCCCAGATTTTATGTTGTCCTGGAGAGCTTGCAGAGCATTGGGGAAAAGCAGGCAGAGAATTCCCTGCTAGGACCTTCTCTGTGCCTGGGAAGCAGAAGTGTTCACATTGCTTCGCAGAATCGCTTTTGTGCAGAAAACAATAACACTTGTTCAGAAGGAAAGAAATCACACAGCCCCAGATTTTATGTTGTCCTGGAGAGCTTGCAGAGCACTGGGGAAAAGCAGGCAGAGAATTCCCTGCTAGCACCTTCTCTGTGCCTGGGAAGCAGAAGTCTTCACATTGCTTCGCAGAATCGCTTTTGTGCAGAAAACAGTAACACTTGTTCAGAACGAAAGAAAGCACAGAGCCCCAGATTTTATGTTGTCCTGGAGAGCTTGCAGAGCACTGGGGAAAAGCGGGCAGAGAATTCCCTGCTAGGACCTTCTCTGCGCCTGGGAAGCAGAAGTGTTCACATTGCTTCGCAGAATCGCTTTTGTGCAGAAAACAGTAGCACTTGTTCAGAACGAAAGAAAGCACAGAGCCGCAGATTTTATGTTGTCCTGGAGAGCTTGCAGAGCACTGGGGAAAAGCAGGCAGAGAATTCCCTGCTAGCACCTTCTCTGTGCCTGGGAAGCAGAAGTGTTCCCATTGCTTCGCAGAATCGCTTTTGTGCAGAAAACAGTAACACTTGTTCAGACGAAAGAAAGCACAGAGCCCCAGATTTTATGTTGTCCTGGAGAGCTTGCAGAGCACTGGGGAAAAGCAGGCAGAGAATTCCCTGCTAGCACGTTCTCTGTGCCTGGGAAGCAGAAGTCTTCACATTGCTTCGCAGAATCGCTTTTGTGCAGAAAACAGTAACACTTGTTCAGAACGAAAGAAAGCACAGAGCCCCAGATTTTATGTTGTCCTGGAGAGCTTGCAGAGCACTGGGGAAAGGCAGGCAGAGAATTCCCTGCTAGCACCTTCTCTGTGCCTGGGAAACAGAAGTGTTCCCATTGCTTCGCAGAATCGCTTTTGTGCAGAAAACAGTAACACTTGTTCAGAACGAAAGAAAGCACAGAGCCCCAGATTTTATGTTGTCCTGGAGAGCTTGCAGAGCACTGGGGAAAGGCAGGCAGAGAATTCCCTGCTAGCACCTTCTCTGTGCCTGGGAAGCAGAAGTGTTCCCATTGCTTCGCAGAATCGCTTTTGTGCAGAAAACAGTAACACTTGTTCAGAACGAAAGAAAGCACAGAGCCCCAGATTTTATGTTGTCCTGGAGAGCTAGCAGAGCACTGGGGAAAAGCAGGCAGAGAATTCCCTGCTAGCACCTTCTCTGTGCCTGGGAAGCAGAAGTGTTCACATTGCTTCGCAGAATCGCTTTTGTGCAGAAAACAGTAACACTTGTTCAGAACGAAAGAAAGCACAGAGCCCCAGATTTTATGTTGTCCTGGAGAGCTTGCAGAGCACTGGGGAAAGGCAGGCAGAGAATTCCCTGCTAGCACCTTCTCTGTGCCTGGGAAGCAGAAGTGTTCACATTGCTTCGCAGAATCGCTTTTGTGCAGAAAACAGTAACACTTGTTCAGAACGAAAGAAAGCACAGAGCCCCAGATTTTATGTTGTCCTGGAGAGCTTGCAGAGCACTGGGGAAAGGCAGGCAGAGAATTCCCTGCTAGCACCTTCTCTGTGCCTGGGAAGCAGAAGTGTTCACATTGCTTCGCAGAATCGCTTTTGTGCAGAAAACAGTAACACTTGTTCAGAACGAAAGAAAGCAGAGAGCCCCAGATTTTATGTTGTCCTGGAGAGCTTGCAGAGCACTGGGGAAAGGCAGGCAGAGAATTCCCTGCTAGCACCTTCTCTGTGCCTGGGAAGCAGAAGTGTTCACATTGCTTCGCAGAATCGCTTTTGTGCAGAAAACAGTAACACTTGTTCAGAACGAAAGAAAGCACAGAGCCCCAGATTTTATGTTGTCCTGGAGAGCTAGCAGAGCACTGGGGAAAAGCAGGCAGAGAATTCCCTGCTAGCACCTTCTCTGTGCCTAGGAAGCAGAAGTGTTCACATTGCTTCGCAGAATCGCTTTTGTGCAGAAAACAGTAACACTTGTTCAGAACGAAAGAAAGCACAGAGCCCCAGATTTTATGTTGTCCTGGAGAGCTTGCAGAGCACTGGGGAAAGGCAGGCAGAGAATTCCCTGCTAGCACCTTCTCTGTGCCTGGGAAGCAGAAGTGTTCACATTGCTTCGCAGAATCGCTTTTGTGCAGAAAACAGTAACACTTGTTCAGAACGAAAGAAAGCACAGAGCCCCAGATTTTATGTTGTCCTGGAGAGCTTGCAGAGCACTGGGGAAAGGCAGGCAGAGAATTCCCTGCTAGCACCTTCTCTGTGCCTGGGAAGCAGAAGTGTTCACATTGCTTCGCAGAATCGCTTTTGTGCAGAAAACAGTAACACTTGTTCAGAACGAAAGAAAGCACAGAGCCCCAGATTTTATGTTGTCCTGGAGAGCTTGCAGAGCACTGGGGAAAAGCAGGCAGAGAATACCCTGCTAGCACCTTCTCTGTGCCTGGGAAACAGAAGTGTTCACATTGCTTCGCAGAATCGCTTTTGTGCAGAAAACAGTAACACTTGTTCAGAACGAAAGAAAGCACAGAGCCCCAGATTTTATGTTGTCCTGGAGAGCTTGCAGAGCACTGGGGAAAGGCACGCAGAGACTTCCCTGCTAGCACCTTCTCTGTGCCTGTTCACATTGCTTCGCAGAATCGCTTTTGTGCAGAAAACAATAACACTTGTTCAGAAGGAAAGAAATCACACAGCCCCAGATTTTATGTTGTCCTGGAGAGCTTGCAGAGCACTGGGGAAAAGCAGGCAGAGATTTCCCTGCTAGCACCTTCTCTGTGCCTGGGAAGCAGAAGTCTTCACATTGCTTCGCAGAATCGCTTTTGTGCAGAAAACAGTAACACTTGTTCAGAACGAAAGAAAGCACAGAGCCCCAGATTTTATGTTGTCCTGGAGAGCTTGCAGAGCACTGGGGAAAAGCAGGCAGAGAATTCCCTGCTAGCACCTTCTCTTTGCCTGGGAAACAGAAGTGTTCCCATTGCTTCGCAGAATCGCTTTTGTGCAGAAAACCGTAACACTTGTTCAGAACGAAAGAAAGCACAGAGCCCCAGATTTTATGTTGTCCTGGAGAGCTTGCAGAGCACTGGGGAAAGGCAGGCAGAGAATTCTCTGCTAGCACCTTCTCTGTGCCTGGGAAACAGAAGTCTTCACATTGCTTCGCAGAATCGCTTTTGTGCAGAAAACAGTAACACTTGTTCAGAATGAAAGAAAGCACAGAGCCCCAGATTTTATGTTGTCCTGGAGAGCTTGCAGAGCACTGGGGAAAGGCAGGCAGAGAATTCCCTGCTAGCACCTTCTCTGTGCCTGGGAAGCAGAAGTGTTCACATTGCTTCGCAGAATCGCTTTTGTGCAGAAAACAGTAACACTTGTTCAGAACGAAAGAAAGCACAGAGCCCCAGATTTTATGTTGTCCTGGAGAGCTTGCAGAGCACTGGGGAAAAGCAGGCAGAGAATACCCTGCTAGCACCTTCTCTGTGCCTGGGAAACAGAAGTGTTCACATTGCTTCGCAGAATCGCTTTTGTGCAGAAAACAGTAACACTTGTTCAGAACGAAAGAAAGCACAGAGCCCCAGATTTTATGTTGTCCTGGAGAGCTTGCAGAGCACTGGGGAAAGGCACGCAGAGACTTCCCTGCTAGCACCTTCTCTGTGCCTGTTCACATTGCTTCGCAGAATCGCTTTTGTGCAGAAAACAATAACACTTGTTCAGAAGGAAAGAAATCACACAGCCCCAGATTTTATGTTGTCCTGGAGAGCTTGCAGAGCACTGGGGAAAAGCAGGCAGAGATTTCCCTGCTAGCACCTTCTCTGTGCCTGGGAAGCAGAAGTCTTCACATTGCTTCGCAGAATCGCTTTTGTGCAGAAAACAGTAACACTTGTTCAGAACGAAAGAAAGCACAGAGCCCCAGATTTTATGTTGTCCTGGAGAGCTTGCAGAGCACTGGGGAAAAGCAGGCAGAGAATTCCCTGCTAGCACCTTCTCTTTGCCTGGGAAACAGAAGTGTTCCCATTGCTTCGCAGAATCGCTTTTGTGCAGAAAACCGTAACACTTGTTCAGAACGAAAGAAAGCACAGAGCCCCAGATTTTATGTTGTCCTGGAGAGCTTGCAGAGCACTGGGGAAAGGCAGGCAGAGAATTCTCTGCTAGCACCTTCTCTGTGCCTGGGAAACAGAAGTCTTCACATTGCTTCGCAGAATCGCTTTTGTGCAGAAAACAGTAACACTTGTTCAGAATGAAAGAAAGCACAGAGCCCCAGATTTTATGTTGTCCTGGAGAGCTTGCAGAGCACTGGGGAAAGGCAGGCAGAGAATTCCCTGCTAGCACCTTCTCTGTGCCTGTTCACATTGCTTTGTAGAATCGCTTTTGTGCAGAAAACAGTAACACTTGTTCAGACGAAAGAAAGCACAGAGCCCCAGATTTTCTGTTGTCCTGGAGAGCTTGCAGAGCACTGGGGAAAGGCAGGAGAGAATTCCCTGCTAGCACCTTCTCTGTGCCTGGGAAGCAGAAGTGTTCACATTGCTTCGCAGAATCGCTTTTGTGCAGAAAACAGTAACACTTGTTCAGAACGAAAGAAAGCACAGAGCCCCAGATTTTATGTTGTCCTGGAGAGCTTGCAGAGCACTGGGGAAAGGCAGGCAGAGAATTCCCTGCTAGCACCTTCTCTGTGCATGGGAAGCAGAAGTCTTCACATTGCTTCGCAGAATCGCTTTTGTGCAGAAAACAGTAACACTTGTTCAGAACGAAAGAAAGCACAGAGCCCCAGATTTTATGTTGTCTTGGAGAGCTTTCAGAGCACTGGGGAAAGGCAGGCAGAGAATTCCCTGCTAGCACCTTCTCTGTACCTGGGAAACAGAAGTGTTCCCATTGCTTCGCAGAATCGCTTTTGTGCAGAAAACAGTAACACTTGTTCAGAACGAAAGAAAGCACAGAGCCCCAGATTTTATGTTGTCCTGGAGAGCTTGTACAGCACTGGGGAAAGGCAGGCAGAGAATTCCCTGCTAGCACCTTCTCTGTGCCTGGGAAACAGAAGTGTTCCCATTGCTTCGCAGAATCGCTTTCGTGCAGAAAACAGTAACACTTGTTCAGAACGAAAGAAAGCACAGAGCCCCAGATTTTATGTTGTCCTGGAGAGCTTGCAGAGCACTGGGGAAAGGCACGCAGAGAATTCCCTGCTAGCACCTTCTCTGTGCCTGTTCACATTGCTTCGCAGAATCGCTTTTGTGCAGAAAACAGTAACACTTGTTCAGAAGGAAAGAAAGCACAGAGCCCCAGATTTTATGTTGTCCTGGAGAGCTTGCAGAGCACTGGGGAAAGGCAGGCAGAGAATTCCCTGCTAGCACCTTCTCTGTGCCTGGGAAACAGAAGTGTTCACATTGCTTCGCAGAATCGCTTTTGTGCAGAAAACAGTAACACTTGTTCAGAACGAAAGAAAGCACAGAGCCCCAGATTTTATGTTGTCCTGGAGAGCTTGCAGAGCACTGGGGAAAAGCAGGCAGAGAATACCCTGCTAGCACCTTCTCTGTGCCTGGGAAGCAGAAGTCTTCACATTGCTTCGCAGAATCGCTTTCGTGCAGAAAACAGTAACACTTGTTCAGAACGAAAGAAAGCACAGAGCCCCAGATTTTATGTTGTCCTGGAGAGCTTGCAGAGCACTGGGGAAAGGCAGGCAGAGAATTCCCTGCTAGCACCTTCTCTGTGCCTGTTCACATTGCTTCGCAGAATCGCTTTTGTGCAGAAAACAATAACACTTGTTCAGAACGAAGGAAAGCACAGAGCCCCAGATTTTATGTTGTCCTGGAGAGCTTGCAGAGCACTGGGGAAAAGCAGGCAGAGATTTCCCTGCTAGCACGTTCTCTGTGCCTGGGAAGCAGAAGTGTTCACATTGCTTCGCAGAATCGCTTTTGTGCAGAAAACAGTAACACTTGTTCAGAACGAAAGAAAGCACAGAGCCCCAGATTTTATGTTGTCCTGAAGAGCTTGCAGAGCACTCGGGAAAGGCAGGCAGAGAATTCCCTGCTAGCACCTTCTCTGTGCCTGGGAAGCAGAAGTGTTCCCATTGCTTCGCAGAATCGCTTTCGTGCAGAAAACAGTAACACTTGTTCAGAACGAAAGAAAGCACAGAGCCCCAGATTTTATGTTGTCCTGGAGAGCTTGCAGAGCACTGGGGAAAGGCAGGCAGAGAATTCCCTGCTAGCACCTTCTCTGTGCCTGTTCACATTGCTTCGTAGAATCGCTTTTGTGCAGAAAACAGTAACACTTGTTCAGACGAAAGAAAGCACAGAGCCCCAGATTTTATGTTGTCCTGGAGAGCTTGCAGAGCACTGGGGAAAAGCAGGCAGAGAATTCCCTGCTAGCACCTTCTCTGTGCCTGGGAAGCAGAAGTGTTCACATTGCTTCGCAGAATCGCTTTTGTGCAGAAAACCGTAACACTTGTTCAGAACGAAAGAAAGCACAGAGCCCCAGATTTTATGTTGTCCTGGAGAGCTTGCAGAGCACTGGGGAAAGGCAGGCAGAGAATTCCCTGCTAGCACCTTCTCTGTGCCTGGGAAGCAGAACTCTTCACATTGCTTCGCAGAATCGCTTTTGTGCAGAAAACAGTAACACTTGTTCAGAACGAAAGAAAGCACAGAGCCCCAGATTTTATGTTGTCCTGGAGAGCTTGCAGAGCACTGGGGAAAGGCAGGCAGAGAATTCCCTGCTAGCACCTTCTCTGTGCCTGGGAAACAGAAGTGTTCCCATTGCTTCGCAGAATCGCTTTTGTGCAGAAAACAGTAACACTTGTTCAGAACGAAAGAAAGCACAGAGCCCCAGATTTTATGTTGTCCTGGAGAGCTTGCAGAGCACTGGGGAAAAGCAGGCAGAGAATTCTCTGCTAGCACCTTCTCTGTGCCTGGGAAGCAGAAGTGTTCCCATTGCTTCGCAGAATCGCTTTTGTGCAGAAAATAGTAACACTTGTTCAGAACGAAAGAAAGCACAGAGCCCCAGATTTTATGTTGTCCTGGAGAGCTTGCAGAGCACTGGGGAAAGGCACGCAGAGAATTCCCTGCTAGCACCTTCTCTGTGCCTGTTCACATTGCTTCGCAGAATCGCTTTTGTGCAGAAAACAATAACACTTGTTCAGAAGGAAAGAAAGCACAGAGCCCCAGATTTTATGTTGTCCTGGAGAGCTTGCAGAGCACTGGGGAAAAGCAGGCAGAGATTTCCCTGCTAGCACGTTCTCTGTGCCTGGGAAGCAGAAGTGTTCACATTGCTTCGCAGAATCGCTTTTGTGCAGAAAACAGTAACACTTGTTCAGAACGAAAGAAAGCACAGAGCCCCAGATTTTATGTTGTCCTGGAGAGCTTGCAGAGCACTGGGGAAAGGCAGGCAGAGAATTCCCTGCTAGCACGTTCTCTGTGCCTGGGAAGCAGAAGTGTTCACATTGCTTCGCAGAATCACTTTTGTGCAGAAAACAGTAACACTTGTTCAGAACGAAAGAAAGCACAGAGCCCCAGATTTTATGTTGTCCTGGAGAGCTTGCAGAGCACTGGGGAAAGGCAGGCAGAGAATTCCCTGCTAGCACCTTCTCTGTGCCTGTTCACATTGCTTCGCAGAATCGCTTTTGTGCAGAAAACAATAACACTTGTTCAGAAGGAAAGAAAGCACAGAGCCCCAGATTTTATGTTGTCCTGGAGAGCTTGCAGAGCACTGGGGAAAAGCAGGCAGAGATTTCCCTGCTAGCACGTTCTCTGTGCCTGGGAAGCAGAAGTCTTCACATTGCTTCGCAGAATTGCTTTTGTGCAGAAAACAGTAACACTTGTTCAGAACGAAAGAAAGCACAGAGCCCCAGATTTTATGTTGTCCTGGAGAGCTTGCAGAGCACTGGGGAAAGGCAGGCAGAGAATTCCCTGCTAGCACCTTCTCTGTGCCTGGGAAGCAGAAGTGTTCACATTGCTTCGCAGAATCGCTTTTGTGCAGAAAACAGTAACACTTGTTCAGAACGAAAGAAAGCACAGAGCCCCAGATTTTATGTTGTCCTGGAGAGCTTGCAGAGCACTGGGGAAAGGCAGGCAGAGAATTCCCTGCTAGCACCTTCTCTGTGCCTGGGAAACAGAAGTGTTCCCATTGCTTCGCAGAATCGCTTTTGTGCAGAAAACAGTAACACTTGTTCAGAACGAAAGAAAGCACAGAGCCCCAGATTTTATGTTGTCCTGGAGAGCTAGCAGAGCACTGGGGAAAAGCAGGCAGAGAATTCCCTGCTAGCACCTTCTCTGTGCCTAGGAAGCAGAAGTGTTCACATTGCTTCGCAGAATCGCTTTTGTGCAGAAAACAGTAACACTTGTTCAGAACGAAAGAAAGCACAGAGCCCCAGATTTTATGTTGTCCTGGAGAGCTTGCAGAGCACTGGGGAAAGGCAGGCAGAGAATTCCCTGCTAGCACCTTCTCTGTGCCTGGGAAGCAGAAGTGTTCACATTGCTTCGCAGAATCGCTTTTGTGCAGAAAACAGTAACACTTGTTCAGAACGAAAGAAAGCACAGAGCCCCAGATTTTATGTTGTCCTGGAGAGCTTGCAGAGCACTGGGGAAAGGCAGGCAGAGAATTCCCTGCTAGCACCTTCTCTGTGCCTGGGAAGCAGAAGTGTTCCCATTGCTTCGCAGAATCGCTTTTGTGCAGAAAACAGTAACACTTGTTCAGAACGAAAGAAAGCACAGAGCCCCAGATTTTATGTTGTCCTGGAGAGCTTGCAGAGCACTGGGGAAAAGCAGGCAGAGAATTCCCTGCTAGCACCTTCTCTGTGCCTGGGAAACAGAAGTGTTCCCATTGCTTCGCAGAATCGCTTTTGTGCAGAAAACAGTAACACTTGTTCAGAACGAAAGAAAGCACAGAGCCCCAGATTTTATGTTGTCCTGGAGAGCTTGCAGAGCACTGGGGAAAGGCACGCAGAGACTTCCCTGCTAGCACCTTCTCTGTGCCTGTTCACATTGCTTCGCAGAATCGCTTTTGTGCAGAAAACAATAACACTTGTTCAGAACGAAAGAAAGCACAGAGCCCCAGATGTTATGTTGTCCTGGAGAGCTAGCAGAGCACTGGGGAAAAGCAGGCAGAGATTTCCCTGCTAGCACGTTCTCTGTGCCTGGGAAGCAGAAGTGTTCCCATTGCTTCGCAGAATCGCTTTTGTGCAGAAAACAGTAACACTTGTTCAGAACGAAAGAAAGCACAGAGCCCCAGATTTTATGTTGTCCTGGAGAGCTTGCAGAGCACTGGGGAAAGGCAGGCAGAGAATTCCCTGCTAGCACCTTCTCTGTGCCTGGGAAGCAGAAGTGTTCCCATTGCTTCGCAGAATCGCTTTTGTGCAGAAAACAGTAACACTTGTTCAGAACGAAAGAAAGCACAGAGCCCCAGATGTTATGTTGTCCTGGAGAGCTTGCAGAGCACTGGGGAAAAGCAGGCAGAGAATTCCCTGCTAGCACCTTCTCTGTGCCTGGGAAGCAGAAGTGTTCACATTGCTTCGCAGAATCGCTTTTGTGCAGAAAACAGTAACACTTGTTCAGAACGAAAGAAAGCACAGAGCCCCAGATTTTATGTTGTCCTGGAGAGCTTGCAGAGCACTGGGGAAAAGCAGGCAGAGAATTCCCTGCTAGCACCTTCTCTGTGCCTGGGAAACAGAAGTGTTCCCATTGCTTCGCAGAATCGCTTTTGTGCAGAAAACAGTAACACTTGTTCAGAACGAAAGAAAGCACAGAGCCCCAGATTTTATGTTGTCCTGGAGAGCTTGCAGAGCACTGGGGAAAGGCAGGCAGAGAATTCCCTGCTAGCACCTTCTCTGTGCCTGGGAAACAGAACTCTTCACATTGCTTCGCAGAATCGCTTTTGTGCAGAAAACAGTAACACTTGTTCAGAACGAAAGAAAGCACAGAGCCCCAGATGTTATGTTGTCCTGGAGAGCTTGCAGAGCACTGGGGAAAAGCAGGCAGAGAATTCCCTGCTAGCACCTTCTCTGTGCCTGGGAAGCAGAAGTGTTCCCATTGCTTCGCAGAATCGCTTTTGTGCAGAAAACAGTAACAGTTGTTCAGAACGAAAGAAAGCACAGAGCCCCAGATTTTATGTTGTCCTGGAGAGCTTGCAGAGCACTGGGGAAAAGCAGGCAGAGAATTCCCTGCTAGCACCTTCTCTGTGCCTGGGAAACAGAAGTGTTCCCATTGCTTCGCAGAATCGCTTTTGTGCAGAAAACAGTAACACTTGTTCAGAACGAAAGAAAGCACAGAGCCCCAGATTTTATGTTGTCCTGGAGAGCTTGCAGAGCACTGGGGAAAGGCAGGCAGAGAATTCCCTGCTAGCACCTTCTCTGTGCCTGGGAAACAGAAGTGTTCACATTGCTTCGCAGAATCGCTTTTGTGCAGAAAACAGTAACACTTGTTCAGAACGAAAGAAAGCACAGAGCCCCAGATTTTATGTTGTCCTGGAGAGCTTGCAGAGCACTGGGGAAAGGCAGGCAGAGAATTCTCTGCTAGCACCTTCTCTGTGCCTGGGAAGCAGAAGTCTTCACATTGCTTCGCAGAATCGCTTTTGTGCAGAAAACAGTAACACTTGTTCAGAACGAAAGAAAGCACAGAGCCCCAGATTTTATGTTGTCCTGGAGAGCTTGCAGAGCATTGGGGAAAAGCAGGCAGAGAATTCCCTGCTAGGACCTTCTCTGTGCCTGGGAAGCAGAAGTGTTCACATTGCTTCGCAGAATCGCTTTCGTGCAGAAAACAGTAACACTTGTTCAGAACGAAAGAAAGCACAGAGCCCCAGATTTTATGTTGTCCTGGAGAGCTTGCAGAGCACTGGGGAAAGGCACGCAGAGACTTCCCTGCTAGCACCTTCTCTGTGCCTGTTCACATTGCTTCGCAGAATCGCTTTTGTGCAGAAAACAATAACACTTGTTCAGAAGGAAAGAAATCACACAGCCCCAGATTTTATGTTGTCCTGGAGAGCTTGCAGAGCACTGGGGAAAAGCAGGCAGAGAATTCCCTGCTAGCACCTTCTCTGTGCCTGGGAAGCAGAAGTGTTCCCATTGCTTCGCAGAATCGCTTTTGTGCAGAAAACAGTAACACTTGTTCAGAACGAAAGAAAGCACAGAGCCCCAGATTTTATGTTGTCCTGGAGAGCTTGCAGAGCACTGGGGAAAGGCAGGCAGAGAATTCCCTGCTAGCACCTTCTCTGTGCCTGGGAAGCAGAAGTCTTCACATTGCTTCGCAGAATCGCTTTTGTGCAGAAAACAGTAACACTTGTTCAGAACGAAAGAAAGCACAGAGCCCCAGATTTTATGTTGTCCTGGAGAGCTTGCAGAGCACTGGGGAAAAGCAGGCAGAGAATTCCCTGCTAGCACCTTCTCTGTGCCTGGGAAACAGAAGTGTTCACATTGCTTCGCAGAATCGCTTTTGTGCAGAAAACAGTAACACTTGTTCAGAACGAAAGAAAGCACAGAGCCCCAGATTTTATGTTGTCCTGGAGAGCTTGCAGAGCACTGGGGAAAAGCAGGCAGAGAATTCTCTGCTAGCACCTTCTCTGTGCCTGGGAAGCAGAAGTCTTCACATTGCTTCGCAGAATCGCTTTTGTGCAGAAAACAGTAACACTTGTTCAGAACGAAAGAAAGCACAGAGCCCCAGATTTTATGTTGTCCTGGAGAGCTTGCAGAGCACTGGGGAAAGGCAGGCAGAGAATTCCCTGCTAGCACCTTCTCTGTGCCTGTTCACATTGCTTCGCAGAATCGCTTTTGTGCAGAAAACAATAACACTTGTTCAGAACGAAAGAAAGCACAGAGCCCCAGATTTTATGTTGTCCTGGAGAGCTTGCAGAGCACTGGGGAAAAGCAGGCAGAGATTTCCCTGCTAGCACCTTCTCTGTGCCTGGGAAGCAGAAGTGTTCACATTGCTTCGCAGAATTGCTTTTGTGCAGAAAACAGTAACACTTGTTCAGAACGAAAGAAAGCACAGAGCCCCAGATTTTATGTTGTCCTGGAGAGCTTGCAGAGCACTGGGGAAAAGCAGGCAGAGAATTCCCTGCTAGCACCTTCTCTGTGCCTGGGAAGCAGAAGTGTTCACATTGCTTCGCAGAATCGCTTTTGTGCAGAAAACAGTAACACTTGTTCAGAACGAAAGAAAGCACAGAGCCCCAGATTTTATGTTGTCCTGGAGAGCTTGCAGAGCACTGGGGAAAAGCAGGCAGAGAATTCCCTGCTAGCACGTTCTCTGTGCCTGGGAAGCAGAAGTGTTCACATTGCTTCGCAGAATTGCTTTTGTGCAGAAAACAGTAACACTTGTTCAGAACGAAAGAAAGCACAGAGCCCCAGATTTTATGTTGTCCTTGAGAGCTTGCAGAGCACTGGGGAAAGGCAGGCAGAGAATTCCCTGCTAGCACCTTCTCTGTGCCTGGGAAGCAGAAGTGTTCACATTGCTTCGCAGAATCGCTTTTGTGCAGAAAACAGTAACACTTGTTCAGAACGAAAGAAAGCACAGAGCCCCAGATTTTATGTTGTCCTGGAGAGCTTGCAGAGCACTGGGGAAAGGCAGGCAGAGAATTCCCTGCTAGCACCTTCTCTGTGCCTGGGAAGCAGAAGTGTTCACATTGCTTCGCAGAATCGCTTTTGTGCAGAAAACAGTAACACTTGTTCAGAACGAAAGAAAGCACAGAGCCCCAGATTTTATGTTGTCCTGGAGAGCTAGCAGAGCACTGGGGAAAAGCAGGCAGAGAATTCCCTGCTAGCACCTTCTCTGTGCCTAGGAAGCAGAAGTGTTCACATTGCTTCGCAGAATCGCTTTTGTGCAGAAAACAGTAACACTTGTTCAGAACGAAAGAAAGCACAGAGCCCCAGATTTTATGTTGTCCTGGAGAGCTTGCAGAGCACTGGGGAAAGGCAGGCAGAGAATTCCCTGCTAGCACCTTCTCTGTGCCTGGGAAGCAGAAGTGTTCACATTGCTTCGCAGAATCGCTTTTGTGCAGAAAACAGTAACACTTGTTCAGAACGAAAGAAAGCACAGAGCCCCAGATTTTATGTTGTCCTGGAGAGCTTGCAGAGCACTGGGGAAAGGCAGGCAGAGAATTCCCTGCTAGCACCTTCTCTGTGCCTGGGAAGCAGAAGTGTTCACATTGCTTCGCAGAATCGCTTTTGTGCAGAAAACAGTAACACTTGTTCAGAACGAAAGAAAGCACAGAGCCCCAGATTTTATGTTGTCCTGGAGAGCTTGCAGAGCACTGGGGAAAAGCAGGCAGAGAATACCCTGCTAGCACCTTCTCTGTGCCTGGGAAACAGAAGTGTTCACATTGCTTCGCAGAATCGCTTTTGTGCAGAAAACAGTAACACTTGTTCAGAACGAAAGAAAGCACAGAGCCCCAGATTTTATGTTGTCCTGGAGAGCTTGCAGAGCACTGGGGAAAGGCACGCAGAGACTTCCCTGCTAGCACCTTCTCTGTGCCTGTTCACATTGCTTCGCAGAATCGCTTTTGTGCAGAAAACAATAACACTTGTTCAGAAGGAAAGAAATCACACAGCCCCAGATTTTATGTTGTCCTGGAGAGCTTGCAGAGCACTGGGGAAAAGCAGGCAGAGAATTCCCTGCTAGCACCTTCTCTGTGCCTGGGAAGCAGAAGTCTTCACATTGCTTCGCAGAATCGCTTTTGTGCAGAAAACAGTAACACTTGTTCAGAACGAAAGAAAGCACAGAGCCCCAGATTTTATGTTGTCCTGGAGAGCTTGCAGAGCACTGGGGAAAGGCAGGCAGAGAATTCCCTGCTAGCACCTTCTCTGTGCCTGGGAAGCAGAAGTGTTCCCATTGCTTCGCAGAATCGCTTTTGTGCAGAAAACAGTAACACTTGTTCAGAACGAAAGAAAGCACAGAGCCCCAGATTTTATGTTGTCCTGGAGAGCTAGCAGAGCACTGGGGAAAAGCAGGCAGAGAATTCCCTGCTAGCACCTTCTCTGTGCCTAGGAAGCAGAAGTGTTCACATTGCTTCGCAGAATCGCTTTTGTGCAGAAAACAGTAACACTTGTTCAGAACGAAAGAAAGCACAGAGCCCCAGATTTTATGTTGTCCTGGAGAGCTTGCAGAGCACTGGGGAAAGGCAGGCAGAGAATTCCCTGCTAGCACCTTCTCTGTGCCTGGGAAGCAGAAGTGTTCACATTGCTTCGCAGAATCGCTTTTGTGCAGAAAACAGTAACACTTGTTCAGAACGAAAGAAAGCACAGAGCCCCAGATTTTATGTTGTCCTGGAGAGCTTGCAGAGCACTGGGGAAAGGCAGGCAGAGAATTCCCTGCTAGCACCTTCTCTGTGCCTGGGAAGCAGAAGTGTTCCCATTGCTTCGCAGAATCGCTTTTGTGCAGAAAACAGTAACACTTGTTCAGAACGAAAGAAAGCACAGAGCCCCAGATTTTATGTTGTCCTGGAGAGCTTGCAGAGCACTGGGGAAAAGCAGGCAGAGAATTCCCTGCTAGCACCTTCTCTGTGCCTGGGAAACAGAAGTGTTCCCATTGCTTCGCAGAATCGCTTTTGTGCAGAAAACAGTAACACTTGTTCAGAACGAAAGAAAGCACAGAGCCCCAGATTTTATGTTGTCCTGGAGAGCTTGCAGAGCACTGGGGAAAGGCACGCAGAGACTTCCCTGCTAGCACCTTCTCTGTGCCTGTTCACATTGCTTCGCAGAATCGCTTTTGTGCAGAAAACAATAACACTTGTTCAGAACGAAAGAAAGCACAGAGCCCCAGATGTTATGTTGTCCTGGAGAGCTAGCAGAGCACTGGGGAAAAGCAGGCAGAGATTTCCCTGCTAGCACGTTCTCTGTGCCTGGGAAGCAGAAGTGTTCCCATTGCTTCGCAGAATCGCTTTTGTGCAGAAAACAGTAACACTTGTTCAGAACGAAAGAAAGCACAGAGCCCCAGATGTTATGTTGTCCTGGAGAGCTTGCAGAGCACTGGGGAAAAGCAGGCAGAGAATTCCCTGCTAGCACCTTCTCTGTGCCTGGGAAGCAGAAGTGTTCACATTGCTTCGCAGAATCGCTTTTGTGCAGAAAACAGTAACACTTGTTCAGAACGAAAGAAAGCACAGAGCCCCAGATTTTATGTTGTCCTGGAGAGCTTGCAGAGCACTGGGGAAAAGCAGGCAGAGAATTCCCTGCTAGCACCTTCTCTGTGCCTGGGAAACAGAAGTGTTCCCATTGCTTCGCAGAATCGCTTTTGTGCAGAAAACAGTAACACTTGTTCAGAACGAAAGAAAGCACAGAGCCCCAGATTTTATGTTGTCCTGGAGAGCTTGCAGAGCACTGGGGAAAGGCAGGCAGAGAATTCCCTGCTAGCACCTTCTCTGTGCCTGGGAAACAGAACTCTTCACATTGCTTCGCAGAATCGCTTTTGTGCAGAAAACAGTAACACTTGTTCAGAACGAAAGAAAGCACAGAGCCCCAGATGTTATGTTGTCCTGGAGAGCTTGCAGAGCACTGGGGAAAAGCAGGCAGAGAATTCCCTGCTAGCACCTTCTCTGTGCCTGGGAAGCAGAAGTGTTCCCATTGCTTCGCAGAATCGCTTTTGTGCAGAAAACAGTAACAGTTGTTCAGAACGAAAGAAAGCACAGAGCCCCAGATTTTATGTTGTCCTGGAGAGCTTGCAGAGCACTGGGGAAAAGCAGGCAGAGAATTCCCTGCTAGCACCTTCTCTGTGCCTGGGAAACAGAAGTGTTCCCATTGCTTCGCAGAATCGCTTTTGTGCAGAAAACAGTAACACTTGTTCAGAACGAAAGAAAGCACAGAGCCCCAGATTTTATGTTGTCCTGGAGAGCTTGCAGAGCACTGGGGAAAGGCAGGCAGAGAATTCCCTGCTAGCACCTTCTCTGTGCCTGGGAAACAGAAGTGTTCACATTGCTTCGCAGAATCGCTTTTGTGCAGAAAACAGTAACACTTGTTCAGAACGAAAGAAAGCACAGAGCCCCAGATTTTATGTTGTCCTGGAGAGCTTGCAGAGCACTGGGGAAAGGCAGGCAGAGAATTCTCTGCTAGCACCTTCTCTGTGCCTGGGAAGCAGAAGTCTTCACATTGCTTCGCAGAATCGCTTTTGTGCAGAAAACAGTAACACTTGTTCAGAACGAAAGAAAGCACAGAGCCCCAGATTTTATGTTGTCCTGGAGAGCTTGCAGAGCATTGGGGAAAAGCAGGCAGAGAATTCCCTGCTAGGACCTTCTCTGTGCCTGGGAAGCAGAAGTGTTCACATTGCTTCGCAGAATCGCTTTCGTGCAGAAAACAGTAACACTTGTTCAGAACGAAAGAAAGCACAGAGCCCCAGATTTTATGTTGTCCTGGAGAGCTTGCAGAGCACTGGGGAAAGGCACGCAGAGACTTCCCTGCTAGCACCTTCTCTGTGCCTGTTCACATTGCTTCGCAGAATCGCTTTTGTGCAGAAAACAATAACACTTGTTCAGAAGGAAAGAAATCACACAGCCCCAGATTTTATGTTGTCCTGGAGAGCTTGCAGAGCACTGGGGAAAAGCAGGCAGAGAATTCCCTGCTAGCACCTTCTCTGTGCCTGGGAAGCAGAAGTCTTCACATTGCTTCGCAGAATCGCTTTTGTGCAGAAAACAGTAACACTTGTTCAGAACGAAAGAAAGCACAGAGCCCCAGATTTTATGTTGTCCTGGAGAGCTTGCAGAGCACTGGGGAAAAGCGGGCAGAGAATTCCCTGCTAGGACCTTCTCTGCGCCTGGGAAGCAGAAGTGTTCACATTGCTTCGCAGAATCGCTTTTGTGCAGAAAACAGTAGCACTTGTTCAGAACGAAAGAAAGCACAGAGCCGCAGATTTTATGTTGTCCTGGAGAGCTTGCAGAGCACTGGGGAAAAGCAGGCAGAGAATTCCCTGCTAGCACCTTCTCTGTGCCTGGGAAGCAGAAGTGTTCCCATTGCTTCGCAGAATCGCTTTTGTGCAGAAAACAGTAACACTTGTTCAGAACGAAAGAAAGCACAGAGCCCCAGATTTTATGTTGTCCTGGAGAGCTTGCAGAGCACTGGGGAAAGGCAGGCAGAGAATTCCCTGCTAGCACCTTCTCTGTGCCTGGGAAGCAGAAGTCTTCACATTGCTTCGCAGAATCGCTTTTGTGCAGAAAACAGTAACACTTGTTCAGAACGAAAGAAAGCACAGAGCCCCAGATTTTATGTTGTCCTGGAGAGCTTGCAGAGCACTGGGGAAAAGCAGGCAGAGAATTCCCTGCTAGCACCTTCTCTGTGCCTGGGAAACAGAAGTGTTCACATTGCTTCGCAGAATCGCTTTTGTGCAGAAAACAGTAACACTTGTTCAGAACGAAAGAAAGCACAGAGCCCCAGATTTTATGTTGTCCTGGAGAGCTTGCAGAGCACTGGGGAAAAGCAGGCAGAGAATTCTCTGCTAGCACCTTCTCTGTGCCTGGGAAGCAGAAGTGTTCACATTGCTTCGCAGAATCGCTTTTGTGCAGAAAACAGTAACACTTGTTCAGAACGAAAGAAAGCACAGAGCCCCAGATTTTATGTTGTCCTGGAGAGCTTGCAGAGCACTGGGGAAAGGCAGGCAGAGAATTCCCTGCTAGCACCTTCTCTGTGCCTGTTCACATTGCTTCGCAGAATCGCTTTTGTGCAGAAAACAATAACACTTGTTCAGAACGAAAGAAAGCACAGAGCCCCAGATTTTATGTTGTCCTGGAGAGCTTGCAGAGCACTGGGGAAAAGCAGGCAGAGATTTCCCTGCTAGCACCTTCTCTGTGCCTGGGAAGCAGAAGTGTTCACATTGCTTCGCAGAATTGCTTTTGTGCAGAAAACAGTAACACTTGTTCAGAACGAAAGAAAGCACAGAGCCCCAGATTTTATGTTGTCCTGGAGAGCTTGCAGAGCACTGGGGAAAGGCAGGCAGAGAATTCCCTGCTAGCACCTTCTCTGTGCCTGGGAAACAGAAGTGTTCACATTGCTTCGCAGAATCGCTTTTGTGCAGAAAACAGTAACACTTGTTCAGAACGAAAGAAAGCACAGAGCCCCAGATTTTATGTTGTCCTGGAGAGCTTGCAGAGCACTGGGGAAAAGCAGGCAGAGAATTCCCTGCTAGCACCTTCTCTGTGCCTGGGAAACAGAAGTGTTCACATTGCTTCGCAGAATCGCTTTTGTGCAGAAAACAGTAACACTTGTTCAGAACGAAAGAAAGCACAGAGCCCCAGATTTTATGTTGTCCTGGAGAGCTTGCAGAGCACTGGGGAAAAGCAGGCAGAGAATTCTCTGCTAGCACCTTCTCTGTGCCTGGGAAGCAGAAGTCTTCACATTGCTTCGCAGAATCGCTTTTGTGCAGAAAACAGTAACACTTGTTCAGAACGAAAGAAAGCACAGAGCCCCAGATTTTATGTTGTCCTGGAGAGCTTGCAGAGCACTGGGGAAAGGCAGGCAGAGAATTCCCTGCTAGCACCTTCTCTGTGCCTGTTCACATTGCTTCGCAGAATCGCTTTTGTGCAGAAAACAATAACACTTGTTCAGAAGGAAAGAAAGCACAGAGCCCCAGATTTTATGTTGTCCTGGAGAGCTTGCAGAGCACTGGGGAAAAGCAGGCAGAGATTTCCCTGCTAGCACGTTCTCTGTGCCTGGGAAGCAGAAGTCTTCACATTGCTTCGCAGAATTGCTTTTGTGCAGAAAACAGTAACACTTGTTCAGAACGAAAGAAAGCACAGAGCCCCAGATTTTATGTTGTCCTGGAGAGCTTGCAGAGCACTGGGGAAAGGCAGGCAGAGAATTCCCTGCTAGCACCTTCTCTGTGCCTGGGAAGCAGAAGTGTTCACATTGCTTCGCAGAATCGCTTTTGTGCAGAAAACAGTAACACTTGTTCAGAACGAAAGAAAGCACAGAGCCCCAGATTTTATGTTGTCCTGGAGAGCTTGCAGAGCACTGGGGAAAGGCAGGCAGAGAATTCCCTGCTAGCACCTTCTCTGTGCCTGGGAAACAGAAGTGTTCCCATTGCTTCGCAGAATCGCTTTTGTGCAGAAAACAGTAACACTTGTTCAGAACGAAAGAAAGCACAGAGCCCCAGATTTTATGTTGTCCTGGAGAGCTAGCAGAGCACTGGGGAAAAGCAGGCAGAGAATTCCCTGCTAGCACCTTCTCTGTGCCTAGGAAGCAGAAGTGTTCACATTGCTTCGCAGAATCGCTTTTGTGCAGAAAACAGTAACACTTGTTCAGAACGAAAGAAAGCACAGAGCCCCAGATTTTATGTTGTCCTGGAGAGCTTGCAGAGCACTGGGGAAAGGCAGGCAGAGAATTCCCTGCTAGCACCTTCTCTGTGCCTGGGAAGCAGAAGTGTTCACATTGCTTCGCAGAATCGCTTTTGTGCAGAAAACAGTAACACTTGTTCAGAACGAAAGAAAGCACAGAGCCCCAGATTTTATGTTGTCCTGGAGAGCTTGCAGAGCACTGGGGAAAGGCAGGCAGAGAATTCCCTGCTAGCACCTTCTCTGTGCCTGGGAAGCAGAAGTGTTCCCATTGCTTCGCAGAATCGCTTTTGTGCAGAAAACAGTAACACTTGTTCAGAACGAAAGAAAGCACAGAGCCCCAGATTTTATGTTGTCCTGGAGAGCTTGCAGAGCACTGGGGAAAAGCAGGCAGAGAATTCCCTGCTAGCACCTTCTCTGTGCCTGGGAAACAGAAGTGTTCCCATTGCTTCGCAGAATCGCTTTTGTGCAGAAAACAGTAACACTTGTTCAGAACGAAAGAAAGCACAGAGCCCCAGATTTTATGTTGTCCTGGAGAGCTTGCAGAGCACTGGGGAAAGGCACGCAGAGACTTCCCTGCTAGCACCTTCTCTGTGCCTGTTCACATTGCTTCGCAGAATCGCTTTTGTGCAGAAAACAATAACACTTGTTCAGAACGAAAGAAAGCACAGAGCCCCAGATGTTATGTTGTCCTGGAGAGCTAGCAGAGCACTGGGGAAAAGCAGGCAGAGATTTCCCTGCTAGCACGTTCTCTGTGCCTGGGAAGCAGAAGTGTTCCCATTGCTTCGCAGAATCGCTTTTGTGCAGAAAACAGTAACACTTGTTCAGAACGAAAGAAAGCACAGAGCCCCAGATTTTATGTTGTCCTGGAGAGCTTGCAGAGCACTGGGGAAAGGCAGGCAGAGAATTCCCTGCTAGCACCTTCTCTGTGCCTGGGAAGCAGAAGTGTTCCCATTGCTTCGCAGAATCGCTTTTGTGCAGAAAACAGTAACACTTGTTCAGAACGAAAGAAAGCACAGAGCCCCAGATGTTATGTTGTCCTGGAGAGCTTGCAGAGCACTGGGGAAAAGCAGGCAGAGAATTCCCTGCTAGCACCTTCTCTGTGCCTGGGAAGCAGAAGTGTTCACATTGCTTCGCAGAATCGCTTTTGTGCAGAAAACAGTAACACTTGTTCAGAACGAAAGAAAGCACAGAGCCCCAGATTTTATGTTGTCCTGGAGAGCTTGCAGAGCACTGGGGAAAAGCAGGCAGAGAATTCCCTGCTAGCACCTTCTCTGTGCCTGGGAAACAGAAGTGTTCCCATTGCTTCGCAGAATCGCTTTTGTGCAGAAAACAGTAACACTTGTTCAGAACGAAAGAAAGCACAGAGCCCCAGATTTTATGTTGTCCTGGAGAGCTTGCAGAGCACTGGGGAAAGGCAGGCAGAGAATTCCCTGCTAGCACCTTCTCTGTGCCTGGGAAACAGAACTCTTCACATTGCTTCGCAGAATCGCTTTTGTGCAGAAAACAGTAACACTTGTTCAGAACGAAAGAAAGCACAGAGCCCCAGATGTTATGTTGTCCTGGAGAGCTTGCAGAGCACTGGGGAAAAGCAGGCAGAGAATTCCCTGCTAGCACCTTCTCTGTGCCTGGGAAGCAGAAGTGTTCCCATTGCTTCGCAGAATCGCTTTTGTGCAGAAAACAGTAACAGTTGTTCAGAACGAAAGAAAGCACAGAGCCCCAGATTTTATGTTGTCCTGGAGAGCTTGCAGAGCACTGGGGAAAAGCAGGCAGAGAATTCCCTGCTAGCACCTTCTCTGTGCCTGGGAAACAGAAGTGTTCCCATTGCTTCGCAGAATCGCTTTTGTGCAGAAAACAGTAACACTTGTTCAGAACGAAAGAAAGCACAGAGCCCCAGATTTTATGTTGTCCTGGAGAGCTTGCAGAGCACTGGGGAAAGGCAGGCAGAGAATTCCCTGCTAGCACCTTCTCTGTGCCTGGGAAACAGAAGTGTTCACATTGCTTCGCAGAATCGCTTTTGTGCAGAAAACAGTAACACTTGTTCAGAACGAAAGAAAGCACAGAGCCCCAGATTTTATGTTGTCCTGGAGAGCTTGCAGAGCACTGGGGAAAGGCAGGCAGAGAATTCTCTGCTAGCACCTTCTCTGTGCCTGGGAAGCAGAAGTCTTCACATTGCTTCGCAGAATCGCTTTTGTGCAGAAAACAGTAACACTTGTTCAGAACGAAAGAAAGCACAGAGCCCCAGATTTTATGTTGTCCTGGAGAGCTTGCAGAGCATTGGGGAAAAGCAGGCAGAGAATTCCCTGCTAGGACCTTCTCTGTGCCTGGGAAGCAGAAGTGTTCACATTGCTTCGCAGAATCGCTTTCGTGCAGAAAACAGTAACACTTGTTCAGAACGAAAGAAAGCACAGAGCCCCAGATTTTATGTTGTCCTGGAGAGCTTGCAGAGCACTGGGGAAAGGCACGCAGAGACTTCCCTGCTAGCACCTTCTCTGTGCCTGTTCACATTGCTTCGCAGAATCGCTTTTGTGCAGAAAACAATAACACTTGTTCAGAAGGAAAGAAATCACACAGCCCCAGATTTTATGTTGTCCTGGAGAGCTTGCAGAGCACTGGGGAAAAGCAGGCAGAGAATTCCCTGCTAGCACCTTCTCTGTGCCTGGGAAGCAGAAGTCTTCACATTGCTTCGCAGAATCGCTTTTGTGCAGAAAACAGTAACACTTGTTCAGAACGAAAGAAAGCACAGAGCCCCAGATTTTATGTTGTCCTGGAGAGCTTGCAGAGCACTGGGGAAAAGCGGGCAGAGAATTCCCTGCTAGGACCTTCTCTGCGCCTGGGAAGCAGAAGTGTTCACATTGCTTCGCAGAATCGCTTTTGTGCAGAAAACAGTAGCACTTGTTCAGAACGAAAGAAAGCACAGAGCCGCAGATTTTATGTTGTCCTGGAGAGCTTGCAGAGCACTGGGGAAAAGCAGGCAGAGAATTCCCTGCTAGCACCTTCTCTGTGCCTGGGAAGCAGAAGTGTTCCCATTGCTTCGCAGAATCGCTTTTGTGCAGAAAACAGTAACACTTGTTCAGAACGAAAGAAAGCACAGAGCCCCAGATTTTATGTTGTCCTGGAGAGCTTGCAGAGCACTGGGGAAAGGCAGGCAGAGAATTCCCTGCTAGCACCTTCTCTGTGCCTGGGAAGCAGAAGTCTTCACATTGCTTCGCAGAATCGCTTTTGTGCAGAAAACAGTAACACTTGTTCAGAACGAAAGAAAGCACAGAGCCCCAGATTTTATGTTGTCCTGGAGAGCTTGCAGAGCACTGGGGAAAAGCAGGCAGAGAATTCCCTGCTAGCACCTTCTCTGTGCCTGGGAAACAGAAGTGTTCACATTGCTTCGCAGAATCGCTTTTGTGCAGAAAACAGTAACACTTGTTCAGAACGAAAGAAAGCACAGAGCCCCAGATTTTATGTTGTCCTGGAGAGCTTGCAGAGCACTGGGGAAAAGCAGGCAGAGAATTCTCTGCTAGCACCTTCTCTGTGCCTGGGAAGCAGAAGTCTTCACATTGCTTCGCAGAATCGCTTTTGTGCAGAAAACAGTAACACTTGTTCAGAACGAAAGAAAGCACAGAGCCCCAGATTTTATGTTGTCCTGGAGAGCTTGCAGAGCACTGGGGAAAGGCAGGCAGAGAATTCCCTGCTAGCACCTTCTCTGTGCCTGTTCACATTGCTTCGCAGAATCGCTTTTGTGCAGAAAACAATAACACTTGTTCAGAACGAAAGAAAGCACAGAGCCCCAGATTTTATGTTGTCCTGGAGAGCTTGCAGAGCACTGGGGAAAAGCAGGCAGAGAATTCTCTGCTAGCACCTTCTCTGTGCCTGGGAAGCAGAAGTGTTCACATTGCTTCGCAGAATCGCTTTTGTGCAGAAAACAGTAACACTTGTTCAGAACGAAAGAAAGCACAGAGCCCCAGATTTTATGTTGTCCTGGAGAGCTTGCAGAGCACTGGGGAAAAGCAGGCAGAGAATTCCCTGCTAGCACCTTCTCTGTGCCTGGGAAGCAGAAGTGTTCACATTGCTTCGCAGAATCGCTTTTGTGCAGAAAACAGTAACACTTGTTCAGAACGAAAGAAAGCACAGAGCCCCAGATTTTATGTTGTCCTGGAGAGCTTGCAGAGCACTGGGGAAAAGCAGGCAGAGAATTCCCTGCTAGCACGTTCTCTGTGCCTGGGAAGCAGAAGTGTTCACATTGCTTCGCAGAATTGCTTTTGTGCAGAAAACAGTAACACTTGTTCAGAACGAAAGAAAGCACAGAGCCCCAGATTTTATGTTGTCCTTGAGAGCTTGCAGAGCACTGGGGAAAGGCAGGCAGAGAATTCCCTGCTAGCACCTTCTCTGTGCCTGGGAAGCAGAAGTGTTCACATTGCTTCGCAGAATCGCTTTTGTGCAGAAAACAGTAACACTTGTTCAGAACGAAAGAAAGCACAGAGCCCCAGATTTTATGTTGTCCTGGAGAGCTTGCAGAGCACTGGGGAAAGGCAGGCAGAGAATTCCCTGCTAGCACCTTCTCTGTGCCTGGGAAGCAGAAGTGTTCACATTGCTTCGCAGAATCGCTTTTGTGCAGAAAACAGTAACACTTGTTCAGAACGAAAGAAAGCACAGAGCCCCAGATTTTATGTTGTCCTGGAGAGCTAGCAGAGCACTGGGGAAAAGCAGGCAGAGAATTCCCTGCTAGCACCTTCTCTGTGCCTAGGAAGCAGAAGTGTTCACATTGCTTCGCAGAATCGCTTTTGTGCAGAAAACAGTAACACTTGTTCAGAACGAAAGAAAGCACAGAGCCCCAGATTTTATGTTGTCCTGGAGAGCTTGCAGAGCACTGGGGAAAGGCAGGCAGAGAATTCCCTGCTAGCACCTTCTCTGTGCCTGGGAAGCAGAAGTGTTCACATTGCTTCGCAGAATCGCTTTTGTGCAGAAAACAGTAACACTTGTTCAGAACGAAAGAAAGCACAGAGCCCCAGATTTTATGTTGTCCTGGAGAGCTTGCAGAGCACTGGGGAAAGGCAGGCAGAGAATTCCCTGCTAGCACCTTCTCTGTGCCTGGGAAGCAGAAGTGTTCACATTGCTTCGCAGAATCGCTTTTGTGCAGAAAACAGTAACACTTGTTCAGAACGAAAGAAAGCACAGAGCCCCAGATTTTATGTTGTCCTGGAGAGCTTGCAGAGCACTGGGGAAAAGCAGGCAGAGAATACCCTGCTAGCACCTTCTCTGTGCCTGGGAAACAGAAGTGTTCACATTGCTTCGCAGAATCGCTTTTGTGCAGAAAACAGTAACACTTGTTCAGAACGAAAGAAAGCACAGAGCCCCAGATTTTATGTTGTCCTGGAGAGCTTGCAGAGCACTGGGGAAAGGCACGCAGAGACTTCCCTGCTAGCACCTTCTCTGTGCCTGTTCACATTGCTTCGCAGAATCGCTTTTGTGCAGAAAACAATAACACTTGTTCAGAAGGAAAGAAATCACACAGCCCCAGATTTTATGTTGTCCTGGAGAGCTTGCAGAGCACTGGGGAAAAGCAGGCAGAGAATTCCCTGCTAGCACCTTCTCTGTGCCTGGGAAGCAGAAGTGTTCACATTGCTTCGCAGAATCGCTTTTGTGCAGAAAACAGTAACACTTGTTCAGAACGAAAGAAAGCACAGAGCCCCAGATTTTATGTTGTCCTGGAGAGCTTGCAGAGCACTGGGGAAAGGCAGGCAGAGAATTCCCTGCTAGCACCTTCTCTGTGCCTGGGAAGCAGAAGTGTTCCCATTGCTTCGCAGAATCGCTTTTGTGCAGAAAACAGTAACACTTGTTCAGAACGAAAGAAAGCACAGAGCCCCAGATTTTATGTTGTCCTGGAGAGCTTGCAGAGCACTGGGGAAAGGCAGGCAGAGAATTCCCTGCTAGCACCTTCTCTGTGCCTGGGAAGCAGAAGTGTTCCCATTGCTTCGCAGAATCGCTTTTGTGCAGAAAACAGTAACACTTGTTCAGAACGAAAGAAAGCACAGAGCCCCAGATTTTATGTTGTCCTGGAGAGCTTGCAGAGCACTGGGGAAAGGCAGGCAGAGAATTCCCTGCTAGCACCTTCTCTGTGCCTGGGAAGCAGAAGTCTTCACATTGCTTCGCAGAATCGCTTTTGTGCAGAAAACAGTAACACTTGTTCAGAACGAAAGAAAGCACAGAGCCCCAGATTTTATGTTGTCCTGGAGAGCTTGCAGAGCACTGGGGAAAAGCAGGCAGAGAATTCCCTGCTAGCACCTTCTCTGTGCCTGGGAAACAGAAGTGTTCACATTGCTTCGCAGAATCGCTTTTGTGCAGAAAACAGTAACACTTGTTCAGAACGAAAGAAAGCACAGAGCCCCAGATTTTATGTTGTCCTGGAGAGCTTGCAGAGCACTGGGGAAAAGCAGGCAGAGAATTCTCTGCTAGCACCTTCTCTGTGCCTGGGAAGCAGAAGTCTTCACATTGCTTCGCAGAATCGCTTTTGTGCAGAAAACAGTAACACTTGTTCAGAACGAAAGAAAGCACAGAGCCCCAGATTTTATGTTGTCCTGGAGAGCTTGCAGAGCACTGGGGAAAGGCAGGCAGAGAATTCCCTGCTAGCACCTTCTCTGTGCCTGTTCACATTGCTTCGCAGAATCGCTTTTGTGCAGAAAACAATAACACTTGTTCAGAACGAAAGAAAGCACAGAGCCCCAGATTTTATGTTGTCCTGGAGAGCTTGCAGAGCACTGGGGAAAAGCAGGCAGAGATTTCCCTGCTAGCACCTTCTCTGTGCCTGGGAAGCAGAAGTGTTCACATTGCTTCGCAGAATTGCTTTTGTGCAGAAAACAGTAACACTTGTTCAGAACGAAAGAAAGCACAGAGCCCCAGATTTTATGTTGTCCTGGAGAGCTTGCAGAGCACTGGGGAAAAGCAGGCAGAGATTTCCCTGCTAGCACGTTCTCTGTGCCTGGGAAGCAGAAGTGTTCACATTGCTTCGCAGAATCGCTTTTGTGCAGAAAACAGTAACACTTGTTCAGAACGAAAGAAAGCACAGAGCCCCAGATTTTATGTTGTCCTGGAGAGCTTGCAGAGCACTGGGGAAAAGCAGGCAGAGAATTCCCTGCTAGCACGTTCTCTGTGCCTGGGAAGCAGAAGTGTTCACATTGCTTCGCAGAATTGCTTTTGTGCAGAAAACAGTAACACTTGTTCAGAACGAAAGAAAGCACAGAGCCCCAGATTTTATGTTGTCCTTGAGAGCTTGCAGAGCACTGGGGAAAGGCAGGCAGAGAATTCCCTGCTAGCACCTTCTCTGTGCCTGGGAAGCAGAAGTGTTCACATTGCTTCGCAGAATCGCTTTTGTGCAGAAAACAGTAACACTTGTTCAGAACGAAAGAAAGCACAGAGCCCCAGATTTTATGTTGTCCTGGAGAGCTTGCAGAGCACTGGGGAAAGGCAGGCAGAGAATTCCCTGCTAGCACCTTCTCTGTGCCTGGGAAGCAGAAGTGTTCACATTGCTTCGCAGAATCGCTTTTGTGCAGAAAACAGTAACACTTGTTCAGAACGAAAGAAAGCACAGAGCCCCAGATTTTATGTTGTCCTGGAGAGCTAGCAGAGCACTGGGGAAAAGCAGGCAGAGAATTCCCTGCTAGCACCTTCTCTGTGCCTAGGAAGCAGAAGTGTTCACATTGCTTCGCAGAATCGCTTTTGTGCAGAAAACAGTAACACTTGTTCAGAACGAAAGAAAGCACAGAGCCCCAGATTTTATGTTGTCCTGGAGAGCTTGCAGAGCACTGGGGAAAGGCAGGCAGAGAATTCCCTGCTAGCACCTTCTCTGTGCCTGGGAAGCAGAAGTGTTCACATTGCTTCGCAGAATCGCTTTTGTGCAGAAAACAGTAACACTTGTTCAGAACGAAAGAAAGCACAGAGCCCCAGATTTTATGTTGTCCTGGAGAGCTTGCAGAGCACTGGGGAAAGGCAGGCAGAGAATTCCCTGCTAGCACCTTCTCTGTGCCTGGGAAGCAGAAGTGTTCACATTGCTTCGCAGAATCGCTTTTGTGCAGAAAACAGTAACACTTGTTCAGAACGAAAGAAAGCACAGAGCCCCAGATTTTATGTTGTCCTGGAGAGCTTGCAGAGCACTGGGGAAAAGCAGGCAGAGAATACCGTGCTAGCACCTTCTCTGTGCCTGGGAAACAGAAGTGTTCACATTGCTTCGCAGAATCGCTTTTGTGCAGAAAACAGTAACACTTGTTCAGAACGAAAGAAAGCACAGAGCCCCAGATTTTATGTTGTCCTGGAGAGCTTGCAGAGCACTGGGGAAAGGCACGCAGAGACTTCCCTGCTAGCACCTTCTCTGTGCCTGTTCACATTGCTTCGCAGAATCGCTTTTGTGCAGAAAACAATAACACTTGTTCAGAAGGAAAGAAATCACACAGCCCCAGATTTTATGTTGTCCTGGAGAGCTTGCAGAGCACTGGGGAAAAGCAGGCAGAGATTTCCCTGCTAGCACCTTCTCTGTGCCTGGGAAGCAGAAGTCTTCACATTGCTTCGCAGAATCGCTTTTGTGCAGAAAACAGTAACACTTGTTCAGAACGAAAGAAAGCACAGAGCCCCAGATTTTATGTTGTCCTGGAGAGCTTGCAGAGCACTGGGGAAAAGCAGGCAGAGAATTCCCTGCTAGCACCTTCTCTTTGCCTGGGAAACAGAAGTGTTCCCATTGCTTCGCAGAATCGCTTTTGTGCAGAAAACCGTAACACTTGTTCAGAACGAAAGAAAGCACAGAGCCCCAGATTTTATGTTGTCCTGGAGAGCTTGCAGAGCACTGGGGAAAGGCACGCAGAGAATTCTCTGCTAGCACCTTCTCTGTGCCTGGGAAACAGAAGTCTTCACATTGCTTCGCAGAATCGCTTTTGTGCAGAAAACAGTAACACTTGTTCAGAACGAAAGAAAGCACAGAGCCCCAGATTTTATGTTGTCCTGGAGAGCTTGCAGAGCACTGGGGAAAGGCAGGCAGAGAATTCCCTGTTAGCACCTTCTCTGTGCCTGGGAAGCAGAAGTGTTCACATTGCTTCGCAGAATCGCTTTTGTGCAGAAAACAGTAACACTTGTTCAGAACGAAAGAAAGCACAGAGCCCCAGATTTGCTGTTGTCCTGGAGAGCTTGCAGAACACTGGGGAAAAGCAGGCAGAGAATTCCCTGCTAGCACCTTCTCTGTGCCTGGGAAGCAGAAGTGTTCACATTGCTTCGCAGAATCGCTTTCGTGCAGAAAACAGTAACACTTGTTCAGAACGAAAGAAAGCACAGAGCCCCAGATTTTATGTTGTCCTGGAGAGCTTGCAGAGCACTGGGGAAAGGCACGCAGAGACTTCCCTGCTAGCACCTTCTCTGTGCCTGTTCACATTGCTTCGCAGAATCGCTTTTGTGCAGAAAACAATAACACTTGTTCAGAAGGAAAGAAATCACACAGCCCCAGATTTTATGTTGTCCTGGAGAGCTTGCAGAGCACTGGGGAAAAGCAGGCAGAGATTTCCCTGCTAGCACCTTCTCTGTGCCTGGGAAGCAGAAGTCTTCACATTGCTTCGCAGAATCGCTTTTGTGCAGAAAACAGTAACACTTGTTCAGAACGAAAGAAAGCACAGAGCCCCAGATTTTATGTTGTCCTGGAGAGCTTGCAGAGCACTGGGGAAAAGCAGGCAGAGAATTCCCTGCTAGCACCTTCTCTGTGCCTGGGAAGCAGAAGTGTTCCCATTGCTTCGCAGAATCGCTTTTGTGCAGAAAACAGTAACACTTGTTCAGAACGAAAGAAAGCACAGAGCCCCAGATTTTATGTTGTCCTGGAGAGCTTGCAGAGCACTGGGGAAAGGCAGGCAGAGAATTCCCTGCTAGCACCTTCTCTGTGCCTGGGAAACAGAAGTCTTCACATTGCTTCGCAGAATCGCTTTTGTGCAGAAAACAGTAACACTTGTTCAGAACGAAAGAAAGCACAGAGCCCCAGATTTTATGTTGTCCTGGAGAGCTTGCAGAGCACTGGGGAAAAGCAGGCAGAGAATTCCCTGCTAGCACCTTCTCTGTGCCTGGGAAACAGAAGTGTTCCCATTGCTTCGCAGAATCGCTTTTGTGCAGAAAACAGTAACACTTGTTCAGAACGAAAGAAAGCACAGAGCCCCAGATTTTATGTTGTCCTGGAGAGCTTGCAGAGCACTGGGGAAAGGCAGGCAGAGAATTCCTTGCTAGCACCTTCTCTGTGCCTGGGAAACAGAAGTGTTCCCATTGCTTCGCAGAATCGCTTTTGTGCAGAAAACAGTAACACTTGTTCAGAACGAAAGAAAGCACAGAGCCCCAGATTTTATGTTGTCCTGGAGAGCTTGCAGAGCACTGGGGAAAAGCAGGCAGAGAATTCTCTGCTAGCACCTTCTCTGTGCCTGGGAAGCAGAAGTGTTCCCATTGCTTCGCAGAATCGCTTTTGTGCAGAAAACAGTAACACTTGTTCAGAACGAAAGAAAGCACAGAGCCCCAGATTTTATGTTGTCCTGGAGAGCTTGCAGAGCACTGGGGAAAAGCAGGCAGAGAATTCCCTGCTAGCACCTTCTCTGTGCCTGGGAAGCAGAAGTGTTCCCATTGCTTCGCAGAATCGCTTTTGTGCAGAAAACAGTAACACTTGTTCAGAACGAAAGAAAGCACAGAGCCCCAGATTTTATGTTGTCCTGGAGAGCTTGCAGAGCACTGGGGAAAAGCAGGCAGAGAATTCCCTGCTAGCACCTTCTCTGTGCCTGGGAAACAGAAGTGTTCCCATTGCTTCGCAGAATCGCTTTTGTGCAGAAAACAGTAACACTTGTTCAGAACGAAAGAAAGCACAGAGCCCCAGATGTTATGTTGTCCTGGAGAGCTTGCAGAGCACTGGGGAAAAGCAGGCAGAGAATTCCCTGCTAGCACCTTCTCTGTGCCTGGGAAGCAGAAGTGTTCACATTGCTTCGCAGAATCGCTTTTGTGCAGAAAACAGTAACACTTGTTCAGAACGAAAGAAAGCACAGAGCCCCAGATTTTATGTTGTCCTGGAGAGCTTGCAGAGCACTGGGGAAAAGCAGGCAGAGAATTCCCTGCTAGCACCTTCTCTGTGCCTGGGAAACAGAAGTGTTCCCATTGCTTCGCAGAATCGCTTTTGTGCAGAAAACAGTAACACTTGTTCAGAACGAAAGAAAGCACAGAGCCCCAGATTTTATGTTGTCCTGGAGAGCTTGCAGAGCACTGGGGAAAGGCAGGCAGAGAATTCCCTGCTAGCACCTTCTCTGTGCCTGGGAAACAGAACTCTTCACATTGCTTCGCAGAATCGCTTTTGTGCAGAAAACAGTAACACTTGTTCAGAACGAAAGAAAGCACAGAGCCCCAGATTTTATGTTGTCCTGGAGAGCTTGCAGAGCACTGGGGAAAAGCAGGCAGAGAATTCCCTGCTAGCACCTTCTCTGTGCCTGGGAAGCACAAGTGTTCCCATTGCTTCGCAGAATCGCTTTTGTGCAGAAAACAGTAACAGTTGTTCAGAACGAAAGAAAGCACAGAGCCCCAGATTTTATGTTGTCCTGGAGAGCTTGCAGAGCACTGGGGAAAAGCAGGCAGAGAATTCTCTGCTAGCACCTTCTCTGTGCCTGGGAAACAGAAGTGTTCCCATTGCTTCGCAGAATCGCTTTTGTGCAGAAAACAGTAACACTTGTTCAGAACGAAAGAAAGCACAGAGCCCCAGATTTTATGTTGTCCTGGAGAGCTTGCAGAGCACTGGGGAAAAGCAGGCAGAGAATTCCCTGCTAGCACCTTCTCTGTGCCTGGGAAACAGAAGTGTTCACATTGCTTCGCAGAATCGCTTTTGTGCAGAAAACAGTAACACTTGTTCAGAACGAAAGAAAGCACAGAGCCCCAGATTTTATGTTGTCCTGGAGAGCTTGCAGAGCACTGGGGAAAGGCAGGCAGAGAATTCTCTGCTAGCACCTTCTCTGTGCCTGGGAAGCAGAAGTCTTCACATTGCTTCGCAGAATCGCTTTTGTGCAGAAAACAGTAACACTTGTTCAGAACGAAAGAAAGCACAGAGCCCCAGATTTTATGTTGTCCTGGAGAGCTTGCAGAGCATTGGGGAAAAGCAGGCAGAGAATTCCCTGCTAGGACCTTCTCTGTGCCTGGGAAGCAGAAGTGTTCACATTGCTTCGCAGAATCGCTTTCGTGCAGAAAACAGTAACACTTGTTCAGAACGAAAGAAAGCAGAGAGCCCCAGATTTTATGTTGTCCTGGAGAGCTTGCAGAGCACTGGGGAAAGGCACGCAGAGACTTCCCTGCTAGCACCTTCTCTGTGCCTGTTCACATTGCTTCGCAGAATCGCTTTTGTGCAGAAAACAATAACACTTGTTCAGAAGGAAAGAAATCACACAGCCCCAGATTTTATGTTGTCCTGGAGAGCTTGCAGAGCACTGGGGAAAAGCAGGCAGAGAATTCCCTGCTAGCACCTTCTCTGTGCCTGGGAAGCAGAAGTCTTCACATTGCTTCGCAGAATCGCTTTTGTGCAGAAAACAGTAACACTTGTTCAGAACGAAAGAAAGCACAGAGCCCCAGATTTTATGTTGTCCTGGAGAGCTTGCAGAGCACTGGGGAAAAGCGGGCAGAGAATTCCCTGCTAGGACCTTCTCTGCGCCTGGGAAGCAGAAGTGTTCACATTGCTTCGCAGAATCGCTTTTGTGCAGAAAACAGTAGCACTTGTTCAGAACGAAAGAAAGCACAGAGCCCCAGATTTTATGTTGTCCTGGAGAGCTTGCAGAGCACTGGGGAAAAGCAGGCAGAGAATTCCCTGCTAGCACCTTCTCTGTGCCTGGGAAGCAGAAGTGTTCCCATTGCTTCGCAGAATCGCTTTTGTGCAGAAAACAGTAACACTTGTTCAGAACGAAAGAAAGCACAGAGCCCCAGATTTTATGTTGTCCTGGAGAGCTTGCAGAGCACTGGGGAAAGGCAGGCAGAGAATTCCCTGCTAGCACCTTCTCTGTGCCTGGGAAGCAGAAGTCTTCACATTGCTTCGCAGAATCGCTTTTGTGCAGAAAACAGTAACACTTGTTCAGAACGAAAGAAAGCACAGAGCCCCAGATTTTATGTTGTCCTGGAGAGCTTGCAGAGCACTGGGGAAAAGCAGGCAGAGAATTCCCTGCTAGCACCTTCTCTGTGCCTGGGAAACAGAAGTGTTCCCATTGCTTCGCAGAATCGCTTTTGTGCAGAAAACAGTAACACTTGTTCAGAACGAAAGAAAGCACAGAGCCCCAGATTTTATGTTGTCCTGGAGAGCTTGCAGAGCACTGGGGAAAAGCAGGCAGAGAATTCTCTGCTAGCACCTTCTCTGTGCCTGGGAAGCAGAAGTCTTCACATTGCTTCGCAGAATCGCTTTTGTGCAGAAAACAGTAACACTTGTTCAGAACGAAAGAAAGCACAGAGCCCCAGATTTTATGTTGTCCTGGAGAGCTTGCAGAGCACTGGGGAAAGGCAGGCAGAGAATTCCCTGCTAGCACCTTCTCTGTGCCTGTTCACATTGCTTCGCAGAATCGCTTTTGTGCAGAAAACAATAACACTTGTTCAGAACGAAAGAAAGCACAGAGCCCCAGATTTTATGTTGTCCTGGAGAGCTTGCAGAGCACTGGGGAAAAGCAGGCAGAGATTTCCCTGCTAGCACCTTCTCTGTGCCTGGGAAGCAGAAGTGTTCACATTGCTTCGCAGAATTGCTTTTGTGCAGAAAACAGTAACACTTGTTCAGAACGAAAGAAAGCACAGAGCCCCAGATTTTATGTTGTCCTGGAGAGCTTGCAGAGCACTGGGGAAAGGCAGGCAGAGAATTCCCTGCTAGCACCTTCTCTGTGCCTGGGAAGCAGAAGTGTTCACATTGCTTCGCAGAATCGCTTTTGTGCAGAAAACAGTAACACTTGTTCAGAACGAAAGAAAGCACAGAGCCCCAGATTTTATGTTGTCCTGGAGAGCTAGCAGAGCACTGGGGAAAAGCAGGCAGAGAATTCCCTGCTAGCACCTTCTCTGTGCCTAGGAAGCAGAAGTGTTCACATTGCTTCGCAGAATCGCTTTTGTGCAGAAAACAGTAACACTTGTTCAGAACGAAAGAAAGCACAGAGCCCCAGATTTTATGTTGTCCTGGAGAGCTTGCAGAGCACTGGGGAAAGGCAGGCAGAGAATTCCCTGCTAGCACCTTCTCTGTGCCTGGGAAGCAGAAGTGTTCACATTGCTTCGCAGAATCGCTTTTGTGCAGAAAACAGTAACACTTGTTCAGAACGAAAGAAAGCACAGAGCCCCAGATTTTATGTTGTCCTGGAGAGCTTGCAGAGCACTGGGGAAAGGCAGGCAGAGAATTCCCTGCTAGCACCTTCTCTGTGCCTGGGAAGCAGAAGTGTTCACATTGCTTCGCAGAATCGCTTTTGTGCAGAAAACAGTAACACTTGTTCAGAACGAAAGAAAGCACAGAGCCCCAGATTTTATGTTGTCCTGGAGAGCTTGCAGAGCACTGGGGAAAAGCAGGCAGAGAATACCCTGCTAGCACCTTCTCTGTGCCTGGGAAACAGAAGTGTTCACATTGCTTCGCAGAATCGCTTTTGTGCAGAAAACAGTAACACTTGTTCAGAACGAAAGAAAGCACAGAGCCCCAGATTTTATGTTGTCCTGGAGAGCTTGCAGAGCACTGGGGAAAGGCACGCAGAGACTTCCCTGCTAGCACCTTCTCTGTGCCTGTTCACATTGCTTCGCAGAATCGCTTTTGTGCAGAAAACAATAACACTTGTTCAGAAGGAAAGAAATCACACAGCCCCAGATTTTATGTTGTCCTGGAGAGCTTGCAGAGCACTGGGGAAAAGCAGGCAGAGATTTCCCTGCTAGCACCTTCTCTGTGCCTGGGAAGCAGAAGTCTTCACATTGCTTCGCAGAATCGCTTTTGTGCAGAAAACAGTAACACTTGTTCAGAACGAAAGAAAGCACAGAGCCCCAGATTTTATGTTGTCCTGGAGAGCTTGCAGAGCACTGGGGAAAAGCAGGCAGAGAATTCCCTGCTAGCACCTTCTCTTTGCCTGGGAAACAGAAGTGTTCCCATTGCTTCGCAGAATCGCTTTTGTGCAGAAAACCGTAACACTTGTTCAGAACGAAAGAAAGCACAGAGCCCCAGATTTTATGTTGTCCTGGAGAGCTTGCAGAGCACTGGGGAAAGGCAGGCAGAGAATTCTCTGCTAGCACCTTCTCTGTGCCTGGGAAACAGAAGTCTTCACATTGCTTCGCAGAATCGCTTTTGTGCAGAAAACAGTAACACTTGTTCAGAATGAAAGAAAGCACAGAGCCCCAGATTTTATGTTGTCCTGGAGAGCTTGCAGAGCACTGGGGAAAGGCAGGCAGAGAATTCCCTGCTAGCACCTTCTCTGTGCCTGTTCACATTGCTTTGTAGAATCGCTTTTGTGCAGAAAACAGTAACACTTGTTCAGACGAAAGAAAGCACAGAGCCCCAGATTTTATGTTGTCCTGGAGAGCTTGCAGAGCACTGGGGAAAAGCAGGCAGAGAATTCCCTGCTAGCACGTTCTCTGTGCCTGGGAAGCAGAAGTGTTCACATTGCTTCGCAGAATTGCTTTTGTGCAGAAAACAGTAACACTTGTTCAGAACGAAAGAAAGCACAGAGCCCCAGATTTTATGTTGTCCTGGAGAGCTTGCAGAGCACTGGGGAAAGGCAGGCAGAGAATTCCCTGCTAGCACCTTCTCTGTGCCTGGGAAGCAGAAGTGTTCACATTGCTTCGCAGAATCGCTTTTGTGCAGAAAACAGTAACACTTGTTCAGAACGAAAGAAAGCACAGAGCCCCAGATTTTATGTTGTCCTGGAGAGCTTGCAGAGCACTGGGGAAAGGCAGGCAGAGAATTCCCTGCTAGCACCTTCTCTGTGCCTGGGAAGCAGAAGTGTTCCCATTGCTTCGCAGAATCGCTTTTGTGCAGAAAACAGTAACACTTGTTCAGAACGAAAGAAAGCACAGAGCCCCAGATTTTATGTTGTCCTGGAGAGCTAGCAGAGCACTGGGGAAAAGCAGGCAGAGAATTCCCTGCTAGCACCTTCTCTGTGCCTGGGAAGCAGAAGTGTTCACATTGCTTCGCAGAATCGCTTTTGTGCAGAAAACAGTAACACTTGTTCAGAACGAAAGAAAGCACAGAGCCCCAGATTTTATGTTGTCCTGGAGAGCTTGCAGAGCACTGGGGAAAGGCAGGCAGAGAATTCCCTGCTAGCACCTTCTCTGTGCCTGGGAAGCAGAAGTGTTCACATTGCTTCGCAGAATCGCTTTTGTGCAGAAAACAGTAACACTTGTTCAGAACGAAAGAAAGCACAGAGCCCCAGATTTTATGTTGTCCTGGAGAGCTTGCAGAGCACTGGGGAAAAGCAGGCAGAGAATACCCTGCTAGCACCTTCTCTGTGCCTGGGAAACAGAAGTGTTCACATTGCTTCGCAGAATCGCTTTTGTGCAGAAAACAGTAACACTTGTTCAGAACGAAAGAAAGCACAGAGCCCCAGATTTTATGTTGTCCTGGAGAGCTTGCAGAGCACTGGGGAAAGGCACGCAGAGACTTCCCTGCTAGCACCTTCTCTGTGCCTGTTCACATTGCTTCGCAGAATCGCTTTTGTGCAGAAAACAATAACACTTGTTCAGAAGGAAAGAAATCACACAGCCCCAGATTTTATGTTGTCCTGGAGAGCTTGCAGAGCACTGGGGAAAAGCAGGCAGAGATTTCCCTGCTAGCACCTTCTCTGTGCCTGGGAAGCAGAAGTCTTCACATTGCTTCGCAGAATCGCTTTTGTGCAGAAAACAGTAACACTTGTTCAGAACGAAAGAAAGCACAGAGCCCCAGATTTTATGTTGTCCTGGAGAGCTTGCAGAGCACTGGGGAAAAGCAGGCAGAGAATTCCCTGCTAGCACCTTCTCTTTGCCTGGGAAACAGAAGTGTTCCCATTGCTTCGCAGAATCGCTTTTGTGCAGAAAACCGTAACACTTGTTCAGAACGAAAGAAAGCACAGAGCCCCAGATTTTATGTTGTCCTGGAGAGCTTGCAGAGCACTGGGGAAAGGCACGCAGAGAATTCTCTGCTAGCACCTTCTCTGTGCCTGGGAAACAGAAGTCTTCACATTGCTTCGCAGAATCGCTTTTGTGCAGAAAACAGTAACACTTGTTCAGAACGAAAGAAAGCACAGAGCCCCAGATTTTATGTTGTCCTGGAGAGCTTGCAGAGCACTGGGGAAAAGCAGGCAGAGAATTCCCTGCTAGCACCTTCTCTGTGCCTGGGAAACAGAAGTGTTCCCATTGCTTCGCAGAATCGCTTTTGTGCAGAAAACAGTAACACTTGTTCAGAACGAAAGAAAGCACAGAGCCCCAGATTTTCTGTTGTCCTGGAGAGCTTGCAGAGTACTGGGGAAAGGCAGGCAGAGAATTCCCTGCTAGCACCTTCTCTGTGCCTGGGAAACAGAAGTGTTCACATTGCTTCGCAGAATCGCTTTTGTGCAGAAAACAGTAACACTTGTTCAGAACGAAAGAAAGCACAGAGCCCCAGATTTTATGTTGTCCTGGAGAGCTTGCAGAGCACTGGGGAAAGGCAGGCAGAGAATTCCCTGTTAGCACCTTCTCTGTGCCTGGGAAGCAGAAGTGTTCACATTGCTTCGCAGAATCGCTTTTGTGCAGAAAACAGTAACACTTGTTCAGAACGAAAGAAAGCACAGAGCCCCAGATTTGCTGTTGTCCTGGAGAGCTTGCAGAACACTGGGGAAAAGCAGGCAGAGAATTCCCTGCTAGCACCTTCTCTGTGCCTGGGAAGCAGAAGTGTTCACATTGCTTCGCAGAATCGCTTTCGTGCAGAAAACAGTAACACTTGTTCAGAACGAAAGAAAGCACAGAGCCCCAGATTTTATGTTGTCCTGGAGAGCTTGCAGAGCACTGGGGAAAGGCACGCAGAGACTTCCCTGCTAGCACCTTCTCTGTGCCTGTTCACATTGCTTCGCAGAATCGCTTTTGTGCAGAAAACAATAACACTTGTTCAGAAGGAAAGAAATCACACAGCCCCAGATTTTATGTTGTCCTGGAGAGCTTGCAGAGCACTGGGGAAAAGCAGGCAGAGATTTCCCTGCTAGCACCTTCTCTGTGCCTGGGAAGCAGAAGTCTTCACATTGCTTCGCAGAATCGCTTTTGTGCAGAAAACAGTAACACTTGTTCAGAACGAAAGAAAGCACAGAGCCCCAGATTTTATGTTGTCCTGGAGAGCTTGCAGAGCACTGGGGAAAAGCAGGCAGAGAATTCCCTGCTAGCACCTTCTCTGTGCCTGGGAAGCAGAAGTGTTCCCATTGCTTCGCAGAATCGCTTTTGTGCAGAAAACAGTAACACTTGTTCAGAACGAAAGAAAGCACAGAGCCCCAGATTTTATGTTGTCCTGGAGAGCTTGCAGAGCACTGGGGAAAGGCAGGCAGAGAATTCCCTGCTAGCACCTTCTCTGTGCCTGGGAAACAGAAGTCTTCACATTGCTTCGCAGAATCGCTTTTGTGCAGAAAACAGTAACACTTGTTCAGAACGAAAGAAAGCACAGAGCCCCAGATTTTATGTTGTCCTGGAGAGCTTGCAGAGCACTGGGGAAAAGCAGGCAGAGAATTCCCTGCTAGCACCTTCTCTGTGCCTGGGAAACAGAAGTGTTCCCATTGCTTCGCAGAATCGCTTTTGTGCAGAAAACAGTAACACTTGTTCAGAACGAAAGAAAGCACAGAGCCCCAGATTTTATGTTGTCCTGGAGAGCTTGCAGAGCACTGGGGAAAGGCAGGCAGAGAATTCCTTGCTAGCACCTTCTCTGTGCCTGGGAAACAGAAGTGTTCCCATTGCTTCGCAGAATCGCTTTTGTGCAGAAAACAGTAACACTTGTTCAGAACGAAAGAAAGCACAGAGCCCCAGATTTTATGTTGTCCTGGAGAGCTTGCAGAGCACTGGGGAAAAGCAGGCAGAGAATTCTCTGCTAGCACCTTCTCTGTGCCTGGGAAGCAGAAGTGTTCCCATTGCTTCGCAGAATCGCTTTTGTGCAGAAAACAGTAACACTTGTTCAGAACGAAAGAAAGCACAGAGCCCCAGATTTTATGTTGTCCTGGAGAGCTTGCAGAGCACTGGGGAAAAGCAGGCAGAGAATTCCCTGCTAGCACCTTCTCTGTGCCTGGGAAGCAGAAGTGTTCCCATTGCTTCGCAGAATCGCTTTTGTGCAGAAAACAGTAACACTTGTTCAGAACGAAAGAAAGCACAGAGCCCCAGATTTTATGTTGTCCTGGAGAGCTTGCAGAGCACTGGGGAAAAGCAGGCAGAGAATTCCCTGCTAGCACCTTCTCTGTGCCTGGGAAACAGAAGTGTTCCCATTGCTTCGCAGAATCGCTTTTGTGCAGAAAACAGTAACACTTGTTCAGAACGAAAGAAAGCACAGAGCCCCAGATGTTATGTTGTCCTGGAGAGCTTGCAGAGCACTGGGGAAAAGCAGGCAGAGAATTCCCTGCTAGCACCTTCTCTGTGCCTGGGAAGCAGAAGTGTTCACATTGCTTCGCAGAATCGCTTTTGTGCAGAAAACAGTAACACTTGTTCAGAACGAAAGAAAGCACAGAGCCCCAGATTTTATGTTGTCCTGGAGAGCTTGCAGAGCACTGGGGAAAAGCAGGCAGAGAATTCCCTGCTAGCACCTTCTCTGTGCCTGGGAAACAGAAGTGTTCCCATTGCTTCGCAGAATCGCTTTTGTGCAGAAAACAGTAACACTTGTTCAGAACGAAAGAAAGCACAGAGCCCCAGATTTTATGTTGTCCTGGAGAGCTTGCAGAGCACTGGGGAAAGGCAGGCAGAGAATTCCCTGCTAGCACCTTCTCTGTGCCTGGGAAACAGAACTCTTCACATTGCTTCGCAGAATCGCTTTTGTGCAGAAAACAGTAACACTTGTTCAGAACGAAAGAAAGCACAGAGCCCCAGATTTTATGTTGTCCTGGAGAGCTTGCAGAGCACTGGGGAAAAGCAGGCAGAGAATTCCCTGCTAGCACCTTCTCTGTGCCTGGGAAGCACAAGTGTTCCCATTGCTTCGCAGAATCGCTTTTGTGCAGAAAACAGTAACAGTTGTTCAGAACGAAAGAAAGCACAGAGCCCCAGATTTTATGTTGTCCTGGAGAGCTTGCAGAGCACTGGGGAAAAGCAGGCAGAGAATTCCCTGCTAGCACCTTCTCTGTGCCTGGGAAACAGAAGTGTTCCCATTGCTTCGCAGAATCGCTTTTGTGCAGAAAACAGTAACACTTGTTCAGAACGAAAGAAAGCACAGAGCCCCAGATTTTATGTTGTCCTGGAGAGCTTGCAGAGCACTGGGGAAAGGCAGGCAGAGAATTCCCTGCTAGCACCTTCTCTGTGCCTGGGAAACAGAAGTGTTCACATTGCTTCGCAGAATCGCTTTTGTGCAGAAAACAGTAACACTTGTTCAGAACGAAAGAAAGCACAGAGCCCCAGATTTTATGTTGTCCTGGAGAGCTTGCAGAGCACTGGGGAAAGGCAGGCAGAGAATTCTCTGCTAGCACCTTCTCTGTGCCTGGGAAGCAGAAGTCTTCACATTGCTTCGCAGAATCGCTTTTGTGCAGAAAACAGTAACACTTGTTCAGAACGAAAGAAAGCACAGAGCCCCAGATTTTATGTTGTCCTGGAGAGCTTGCAGAGCATTGGGGAAAAGCAGGCAGAGAATTCCCTGCTAGGACCTTCTCTGTGCCTGGGAAGCAGAAGTGTTCACATTGCTTCGCAGAATCGCTTTCGTGCAGAAAACAGTAACACTTGTTCAGAACGAAAGAAAGCAGAGAGCCCCAGATTTTATGTTGTCCTGGAGAGCTTGCAGAGCACTGGGGAAAGGCACGCAGAGACTTCCCTGCTAGCACCTTCTCTGTGCCTGTTCACATTGCTTCGCAGAATCGCTTTTGTGCAGAAAACAATAACACTTGTTCAGAAGGAAAGAAATCACACAGCCCCAGATTTTATGTTGTCCTGGAGAGCTTGCAGAGCACTGGGGAAAAGCAGGCAGAGAATTCCCTGCTAGCACCTTCTCTGTGCCTGGGAAGCAGAAGTCTTCACATTGCTTCGCAGAATCGCTTTTGTGCAGAAAACAGTAACACTTGTTCAGAACGAAAGAAAGCACAGAGCCCCAGATTTTATGTTGTCCTGGAGAGCTTGCAGAGCACTGGGGAAAAGCGGGCAGAGAATTCCCTGCTAGGACCTTCTCTGCGCCTGGGAAGCAGAAGTGTTCACATTGCTTCGCAGAATCGCTTTTGTGCAGAAAACAGTAGCACTTGTTCAGAACGAAAGAAAGCACAGAGCCCCAGATTTTATGTTGTCCTGGAGAGCTTGCAGAGCACTGGGGAAAAGCAGGCAGAGAATTCCCTGCTAGCACCTTCTCTGTGCCTGGGAAGCAGAAGTGTTCCCATTGCTTCGCAGAATCGCTTTTGTGCAGAAAACAGTAACACTTGTTCAGAACGAAAGAAAGCACAGAGCCCCAGATTTTATGTTGTCCTGGAGAGCTTGCAGAGCACTGGGGAAAGGCAGGCAGAGAATTCCCTGCTAGCACCTTCTCTGTGCCTGGGAAGCAGAAGTCTTCACATTGCTTCGCAGAATCGCTTTTGTGCAGAAAACAGTAACACTTGTTCAGAACGAAAGAAAGCACAGAGCCCCAGATTTTATGTTGTCCTGGAGAGCTTGCAGAGCACTGGGGAAAAGCAGGCAGAGAATTCCCTGCTAGCACCTTCTCTGTGCCTGGGAAACAGAAGTGTTCCCATTGCTTCGCAGAATCGCTTTTGTGCAGAAAACAGTAACACTTGTTCAGAACGAAAGAAAGCACAGAGCCCCAGATTTTATGTTGTCCTGGAGAGCTTGCAGAGCACTGGGGAAAAGCAGGCAGAGAATTCTCTGCTAGCACCTTCTCTGTGCCTGGGAAGCAGAAGTCTTCACATTGCTTCGCAGAATCGCTTTTGTGCAGAAAACAGTAACACTTGTTCAGAACGAAAGAAAGCACAGAGCCCCAGATTTTATGTTGTCCTGGAGAGCTTGCAGAGCACTGGGGAAAGGCAGGCAGAGAATTCCCTGCTAGCACCTTCTCTGTGCCTGTTCACATTGCTTCGCAGAATCGCTTTTGTGCAGAAAACAATAACACTTGTTCAGAACGAAAGAAAGCACAGAGCCCCAGATTTTATGTTGTCCTGGAGAGCTTGCAGAGCACTGGGGAAAAGCAGGCAGAGATTTCCCTGCTAGCACCTTCTCTGTGCCTGGGAAGCAGAAGTGTTCACATTGCTTCGCAGAATTGCTTTTGTGCAGAAAACAGTAACACTTGTTCAGAACGAAAGAAAGCACAGAGCCCCAGATTTTATGTTGTCCTGGAGAGCTTGCAGAGCACTGGGGAAAGGCAGGCAGAGAATTCCCTGCTAGCACCTTCTCTGTGCCTGGGAAGCAGAAGTGTTCACATTGCTTCGCAGAATCGCTTTTGTGCAGAAAACAGTAACACTTGTTCAGAACGAAAGAAAGCACAGAGCCCCAGATTTTATGTTGTCCTGGAGAGCTAGCAGAGCACTGGGGAAAAGCAGGCAGAGAATTCCCTGCTAGCACCTTCTCTGTGCCTAGGAAGCAGAAGTGTTCACATTGCTTCGCAGAATCGCTTTTGTGCAGAAAACAGTAACACTTGTTCAGAACGAAAGAAAGCACAGAGCCCCAGATTTTATGTTGTCCTGGAGAGCTTGCAGAGCACTGGGGAAAGGCAGGCAGAGAATTCCCTGCTAGCACCTTCTCTGTGCCTGGGAAGCAGAAGTGTTCACATTGCTTCGCAGAATCGCTTTTGTGCAGAAAACAGTAACACTTGTTCAGAACGAAAGAAAGCACAGAGCCCCAGATTTTATGTTGTCCTGGAGAGCTTGCAGAGCACTGGGGAAAGGCAGGCAGAGAATTCCCTGCTAGCACCTTCTCTGTGCCTGGGAAGCAGAAGTGTTCACATTGCTTCGCAGAATCGCTTTTGTGCAGAAAACAGTAACACTTGTTCAGAACGAAAGAAAGCACAGAGCCCCAGATTTTATGTTGTCCTGGAGAGCTTGCAGAGCACTGGGGAAAAGCAGGCAGAGAATACCCTGCTAGCACCTTCTCTGTGCCTGGGAAACAGAAGTGTTCACATTGCTTCGCAGAATCGCTTTTGTGCAGAAAACAGTAACACTTGTTCAGAACGAAAGAAAGCACAGAGCCCCAGATTTTATGTTGTCCTGGAGAGCTTGCAGAGCACTGGGGAAAGGCACGCAGAGACTTCCCTGCTAGCACCTTCTCTGTGCCTGTTCACATTGCTTCGCAGAATCGCTTTTGTGCAGAAAACAATAACACTTGTTCAGAAGGAAAGAAATCACACAGCCCCAGATTTTATGTTGTCCTGGAGAGCTTGCAGAGCACTGGGGAAAAGCAGGCAGAGATTTCCCTGCTAGCACCTTCTCTGTGCCTGGGAAGCAGAAGTGTTCACATTGCTTCGCAGAATCGCTTTTGTGCAGAAAACAGTAACACTTGTTCAGAACGAAAGAAAGCACAGAGCCCCAGATTTTATGTTGTCCTGGAGAGCTTGCAGAGCACTGGGGAAAAGCAGGCAGAGAATTCCCTGCTAGCACCTTCTCTTTGCCTGGGAAACAGAAGTGTTCCCATTGCTTCGCAGAATCGCTTTTGTGCAGAAAACCGTAACACTTGTTCAGAACGAAAGAAAGCACAGAGCCCCAGATTTTATGTTGTCCTGGAGAGCTTGCAGAGCACTGGGGAAAGGCAGGCAGAGAATTCTCTGCTAGCACCTTCTCTGTGCCTGGGAAACAGAAGTCTTCACATTGCTTCGCAGAATCGCTTTTGTGCAGAAAACAGTAACACTTGTTCAGAATGAAAGAAAGCACAGAGCCCCAGATTTTATGTTGTCCTGGAGAGCTTGCAGAGCACTGGGGAAAGGCAGGCAGAGAATTCCCTGCTAGCACCTTCTCTGTGCCTGTTCACATTGCTTTGTAGAATCGCTTTTGTGCAGAAAACAGTAACACTTGTTCAGACGAAAGAAAGCACAGAGCCCCAGATTTTATGTTGTCCTGGAGAGCTTGCAGAGCACTGGGGAAAAGCAGGCAGAGAATTCCCTGCTAGCACGTTCTCTGTGCCTGGGAAGCAGAAGTGTTCACATTGCTTCGCAGAATTGCTTTTGTGCAGAAAACAGTAACACTTGTTCAGAACGAAAGAAAGCACAGAGCCCCAGATTTTATGTTGTCCTGGAGAGCTTGCAGAGCACTGGGGAAAGGCAGGCAGAGAATTCCCTGCTAGCACCTTCTCTGTGCCTGGGAAGCAGAAGTGTTCACATTGCTTCGCAGAATCGCTTTTGTGCAGAAAACAGTAACACTTGTTCAGAACGAAAGAAAGCACAGAGCCCCAGATTTTATGTTGTCCTGGAGAGCTTGCAGAGCACTGGGGAAAGGCAGGCAGAGAATTCCCTGCTAGCACCTTCTCTGTGCCTGGGAAGCAGAAGTGTTCCCATTGCTTCGCAGAATCGCTTTTGTGCAGAAAACAGTAACACTTGTTCAGAACGAAAGAAAGCACAGAGCCCCAGATTTTATGTTGTCCTGGAGAGCTAGCAGAGCACTGGGGAAAAGCAGGCAGAGAATTCCCTGCTAGCACCTTCTCTGTGCCTGGGAAGCAGAAGTGTTCACATTGCTTCGCAGAATCGCTTTTGTGCAGAAAACAGTAACACTTGTTCAGAACGAAAGAAAGCACAGAGCCCCAGATTTTATGTTGTCCTGGAGAGCTTGCAGAGCACTGGGGAAAGGCAGGCAGAGAATTCCCTGCTAGCACCTTCTCTGTGCCTGGGAAGCAGAAGTGTTCACATTGCTTCGCAGAATCGCTTTTGTGCAGAAAACAGTAACACTTGTTCAGAACGAAAGAAAGCACAGAGCCCCAGATTTTATGTTGTCCTGGAGAGCTTGCAGAGCACTGGGGAAAGGCAGGCAGAGAATTCCCTGCTAGCACCTTCTCTGTGCCTGGGAAGCAGAAGTGTTCACATTGCTTCGCAGAATCGCTTTTGTGCAGAAAACAGTAACACTTGTTCAGAACGAAAGAAAGCACAGAGCCCCAGATTTTATGTTGTCCTGGAGAGCTTGCAGAGCACTGGGGAAAAGCAGGCAGAGAATACCCTGCTAGCACCTTCTCTGTGCCTGGGAAACAGAAGTGTTCACATTGCTTCGCAGAATCGCTTTTGTGCAGAAAACAGTAACACTTGTTCAGAACGAAAGAAAGCACAGAGCCCCAGATTTTATGTTGTCCTGGAGAGCTTGCAGAGCACTGGGGAAAGGCACGCAGAGACTTCCCTGCTAGCACCTTCTCTGTGCCTGTTCACATTGCTTCGCAGAATCGCTTTTGTGCAGAAAACAATAACACTTGTTCAGAACGAAAGAAATCACACAGCCCCAGATTTTATGTTGTCCTGGAGAGCTTGCAGAGCACTGGGGAAAAGCAGGCAGAGATTTCCCTGCTAGCACCTTCTCTGTGCCTGGGAAGCAGAAGTCTTCACATTGCTTCGCAGAATCGCTTTTGTGCAGAAAACAGTAACACTTGTTCAGAACGAAAGAAAGCACAGAGCCCCAGATTTTATGTTGTCCTGGAGAGCTTGCAGAGCACTGGGGAAAAGCAGGCAGAGAATTCCCTGCTAGCACCTTCTCTTTGCCTGGGAAACAGAAGTGTTCCCATTGCTTCGCAGAATCGCTTTTGTGCAGAAAACCGTAACACTTGTTCAGAACGAAAGAAAGCACAGAGCCCCAGATTTTATGTTGTCCTGGAGAGCTTGCAGAGCACTGGGGAAAGGCAGGCAGAGAATTCTCTGCTAGCACCTTCTCTGTGCCTGGGAAACAGAAGTCTTCACATTGCTTCGCAGAATCGCTTTTGTGCAGAAAACAGTAACACTTGTTCAGAATGAAAGAAAGCACAGAGCCCCAGATTTTATGTTGTCCTGGAGAGCTTGCAGAGCACTGGGGAAAGGCAGGCAGAGAATTCCCTGCTAGCACCTTCTCTGTGCCTGTTCACATTGCTTTGTAGAATCGCTTTTGTGCAGAAAACAGTAACACTTGTTCAGACGAAAGAAAGCACAGAGCCCCAGATTTTCTGTTGTCCTGGAGAGCTTGCAGAGCACTGGGGAAAGGCAGGAGAGAATTCCCTGCTAGCACCTTCTCTGTGCCTGGGAAGCAGAAGTGTTCACATTGCTTCGCAGAATCGCTTTTGTGCAGAAAACAGTAACACTTGTTCAGAACGAAAGAAAGCACAGAGCCCCAGATTTTATGTTGTCCTGGAGAGCTTGCAGAGCACTGGGGAAAGGCAGGCAGAGAATTCCCTGCTAGCACCTTCTCTGTGCATGGGAAGCAGAAGTCTTCACATTGCTTCGCAGAATCGCTTTCGTGCAGAAAACAGTAACACTTGTTCAGAACGAAAGAAAGCACAGAGCCCCAGATTTTATGTTGTCTTGGAGAGCTTTCAGAGCACTGGGGAAAGGCAGGCAGAGAATTCCCTGCTAGCACCTTCTCTGTACCTGGGAAACAGAAGTGTTCCCATTGCTTCGCAGAATCGCTTTTGTGCAGAAAACAGTAACACTTGTTCAGAACGAAAGAAAGCACAGAGCCCCAGATTTTATGTTGTCCTGGAGAGCTTGCACAGCACTGGGGAAAGGCAGGCAGAGAATTCCCTGCTAGCACCTTCTCTGTGCCTGGGAAACAGAAGTGTTCCCATTGCTTCGCAGAATCGCTTTCGTGCAGAAAACAGTAACACTTGTTCAGAACGAAAGAAAGCACAGAGCCCCAGATTTTATGTTGTCCTGGAGAGCTTGCAGAGCACTGGGGAAAGGCACGCAGAGAATTCCCTGCTAGCACCTTCTCTGTGCCTGTTCACATTGCTTCGCAGAATCGCTTTTGTGCAGAAAACAGTAACACTTGTTCAGAACGAAAGAAAGCACAGAGCCCCAGATTTTATGTTGTCCTGGAGAGCTTGCAGAGCACTGGGGAAAGGCAGGCAGAGAATTCCCTGCTAGCACCTTCTCTGTGCCTGGGAAACAGAAGTGTTCACATTGCTTCGCAGAATCGCTTTTGTGCAGAAAACAGTAACACTTGTTCAGAACGAAAGAAAGCACAGAGCCCCAGATTTTATGTTGTCCTGGAGAGCTTGCAGAGCACTGGGGAAAAGCAGGCAGAGAATACCCTGCTAGCACCTTCTCTGTGCCTGGGAAGCAGAAGTCTTCACATTGCTTCGCAGAATCGCTTTCGTGCAGAAAACAGTAACACTTGTTCAGAACGAAAGAAAGCACAGAGCCCCAGATTTTATGTTGTCCTGGAGAGCTTGCAGAGCACTGGGGAAAGGCAGGCAGAGAATTCCCTGCTAGCACCTTCTCTGTGCCTGTTCACATTGCTTCGCAGAATCGCTTTTGTGCAGAAAACAATAACACTTGTTCAGAACGAAGGAAAGCACAGAGCCCCAGATTTTATGTTGTCCTGGAGAGCTTGCAGAGCACTGGGGAAAAGCAGGCAGAGATTTCCCTGCTAGCACGTTCTCTGTGCCTGGGAAGCAGAAGTGTTCACATTGCTTCGCAGAATCGCTTTTGTGCAGAAAACAGTAACACTTGTTCAGAACGAAAGAAAGCACAGAGCCCCAGATTTTATGTTGTCCTGAAGAGCTTGCAGAGCACTCGGGAAAGGCAGGCAGAGAATTCCCTGCTAGCACCTTCTCTGTGCCTGGGAAGCAGAAGTGTTCCCATTGCTTCGCAGAATCGCTTTCGTGCAGAAAACAGTAACACTTGTTCAGAACGAAAGAAAGCACAGAGCCCCAGATTTTATGTTGTCCTGGAGAGCTTGCAGAGCACTGGGGAAAGGCAGGCAGAGAATTCCCTGCTAGCACCTTCTCTGTGCCTGTTCACATTGCTTCGTAGAATCGCTTTTGTGCAGAAAACAGTAACACTTGTTCAGACGAAAGAAAGCACAGAGCCCCAGATTTTATGTTGTCCTGGAGAGCTTGCAGAGCACTGGGGAAAAGCAGGCAGAGAATTCCCTGCTAGCACCTTCTCTGTGCCTGGGAAGCAGAAGTGTTCACATTGCTTCGCAGAATCGCTTTTGTGCAGAAAACCGTAACACTTGTTCAGAACGAAAGAAAGCACAGAGCCCCAGATTTTATGTTGTCCTGGAGAGCTTGCAGAGCACTGGGGAAAGGCAGGCAGAGAATTCCCTGCTAGCACCTTCTCTGTGCCTGGGAAGCAGAACTCTTCACATTGCTTCGCAGAATCGCTTTTGTGCAGAAAACAGTAACACTTGTTCAGAACGAAAGAAAGCACAGAGCCCCAGATTTTATGTTGTCCTGGAGAGCTTGCAGAGCACTGGGGAAAAGCAGGCAGAGAATTCCCTGCTAGCACCTTCTCTGTGCCTGGGAAACAGAAGTGTTCCCATTGCTTCGCAGAATCGCTTTTGTGCAGAAAACAGTAACACTTGTTCAGAACGAAAGAAAGCACAGAGCCCCAGATTTTATGTTGTCCTGGAGAGCTTGCAGAGCACTGGGGAAAAGCAGGCAGAGAATTCTCTGCTAGCACCTTCTCTGTGCCTGGGAAGCAGAAGTGTTCACATTGCTTCGCAGAATCGCTTTTGTGCAGAAAATAGTAACACTTGTTCAGAACGAAAGAAAGCACAGAGCCCCAGATTTTATGTTGTCCTGGAGAGCTTGCAGAGCACTGGGGAAAGGCACGCAGAGAATTCCCTGCTAGCACCTTCTCTGTGCCTGTTCACATTGCTTCGCAGAATCGCTTTTGTGCAGAAAACAATAACACTTGTTCAGAAGGAAAGAAAGCACAGAGCCCCAGATTTTATGTTGTCCTGGAGAGCTTGCAGAGCACTGGGGAAAAGCAGGCAGAGATTTCCCTGCTAGCACGTTCTCTGTGCCTGGGAAGCAGAAGTGTTCACATTGCTTCGCAGAATCGCTTTTGTGCAGAAAACAGTAACACTTGTTCAGAACGAAAGAAAGCACAGAGCCCCAGATTTTATGTTGTCCTGGAGAGCTTGCAGAGCACTGGGGAAAGGCAGGCAGAGAATTCCCTGCTAGCACGTTCTCTGTGCCTGGGAAGCAGAAGTGTTCACATTGCTTCGCAGAATCACTTTTGTGCAGAAAACAGTAACACTTGTTCAGAACGAAAGAAAGCACAGAGCCCCAGATTTTATGTTGTCCTGGAGAGCTTGCAGAGCACTGGGGAAAGGCAGGCAGAGAATTCCCTGCTAGCACCTTCTCTGTGCCTGTTCACATTGCTTCGCAGAATCGCTTTTGTGCAGAAAACAATAACACTTGTTCAGAAGGAAAGAAAGCACAGAGCCCCAGATTTTATGTTGTCCTGGAGAGCTTGCAGAGCACTGGGGAAAAGCAGGCAGAGATTTCCCTGCTAGCACGTTCTCTGTGCCTGGGAAGCAGAAGTCTTCACATTGCTTCGCAGAATTGCTTTTGTGCAGAAAACAGTAACACTTGTTCAGAACGAAAGAAAGCACAGAGCCCCAGATTTTATGTTGTCCTGGAGAGCTTGCAGAGCACTGGGGAAAGGCAGGCAGAGAATTCCCTGCTAGCACCTTCTCTGTGCCTGGGAAGCAGAAGTGTTCACATTGCTTCGCAGAATCGCTTTTGTGCAGAAAACAGTAACACTTGTTCAGAACGAAAGAAAGCACAGAGCCCCAGATTTTATGTTGTCCTGGAGAGCTTGCAGAGCACTGGGGAAAGGCAGGCAGAGAATTCCCTGCTAGCACCTTCTCTGTGCCTGGGAAACAGAAGTGTTCCCATTGCTTCGCAGAATCGCTTTTGTGCAGAAAACAGTAACACTTGTTCAGAACGAAAGAAAGCACAGAGCCCCAGATTTTATGTTGTCCTGGAGAGCTAGCAGAGCACTGGGGAAAAGCAGGCAGAGAATTCCCTGCTAGCACCTTCTCTGTGCCTAGGAAGCAGAAGTGTTCACATTGCTTCGCAGAATCGCTTTTGTGCAGAAAACAGTAACACTTGTTCAGAACGAAAGAAAGCACAGAGCCCCAGATTTTATGTTGTCCTGGAGAGCTTGCAGAGCACTGGGGAAAGGCAGGCAGAGAATTCCCTGCTAGCACCTTCTCTGTGCCTGGGAAACAGAAGTGTTCACATTGCTTCGCAGAATCGCTTTTGTGCAGAAAACAGTAACACTTGTTCAGAACGAAAGAAAGCACAGAGCCCCAGATTTTATGTTGTCCTGGAGAGCTTGCAGAGCACTGGGGAAAAGCAGGCAGAGAATACCCTGCTAGCACCTTCTCTGTGCCTGGGAAGCAGAAGTCTTCACATTGCTTCGCAGAATCGCTTTCGTGCAGAAAACAGTAACACTTGTTCAGAACGAAAGAAAGCACAGAGCCCCAGATTTTATGTTGTCCTGGAGAGCTTGCAGAGCACTGGGGAAAGGCAGGCAGAGAATTCCCTGCTAGCACCTTCTCTGTGCCTGTTCACATTGCTTCGCAGAATCGCTTTTGTGCAGAAAACAATAACACTTGTTCAGAACGAAGGAAAGCACAGAGCCCCAGATTTTATGTTGTCCTGGAGAGCTTGCAGAGCACTGGGGAAAAGCAGGCAGAGATTTCCCTGCTAGCACGTTCTCTGTGCCTGGGAAGCAGAAGTGTTCACATTGCTTCGCAGAATCGCTTTTGTGCAGAAAACAGTAACACTTGTTCAGAACGAAAGAAAGCACAGAGCCCCAGATTTTATGTTGTCCTGAAGAGCTTGCAGAGCACTCGGGAAAGGCAGGCAGAGAATTCCCTGCTAGCACCTTCTCTGTGCCTGGGAAGCAGAAGTGTTCCCATTGCTTCGCAGAATCGCTTTCGTGCAGAAAACAGTAACACTTGTTCAGAACGAAAGAAAGCACAGAGCCCCAGATTTTATGTTGTCCTGGAGAGCTTGCAGAGCACTGGGGAAAGGCAGGCAGAGAATTCCCTGCTAGCACCTTCTCTGTGCCTGTTCACATTGCTTCGTAGAATCGCTTTTGTGCAGAAAACAGTAACACTTGTTCAGACGAAAGAAAGCACAGAGCCCCAGATTTTATGTTGTCCTGGAGAGCTTGCAGAGCACTGGGGAAAAGCAGGCAGAGAATTCCCTGCTAGCACCTTCTCTGTGCCTGGGAAGCAGAAGTGTTCACATTGCTTCGCAGAATCGCTTTTGTGCAGAAAACCGTAACACTTGTTCAGAACGAAAGAAAGCACAGAGCCCCAGATTTTATGTTGTCCTGGAGAGCTTGCAGAGCACTGGGGAAAGGCAGGCAGAGAATTCCCTGCTAGCACCTTCTCTGTGCCTGGGAAGCAGAACTCTTCACATTGCTTCGCAGAATCGCTTTTGTGCAGAAAACAGTAACACTTGTTCAGAACGAAAGAAAGCACAGAGCCCCAGATTTTATGTTGTCCTGGAGAGCTTGCAGAGCACTGGGGAAAAGCAGGCAGAGAATTCCCTGCTAGCACCTTCTCTGTGCCTGGGAAACAGAAGTGTTCCCATTGCTTCGCAGAATCGCTTTTGTGCAGAAAACAGTAACACTTGTTCAGAACGAAAGAAAGCACAGAGCCCCAGATTTTATGTTGTCCTGGAGAGCTTGCAGAGCACTGGGGAAAAGCAGGCAGAGAATTCTCTGCTAGCACCTTCTCTGTGCCTGGGAAGCAGAAGTGTTCACATTGCTTCGCAGAATCGCTTTTGTGCAGAAAATAGTAACACTTGTTCAGAACGAAAGAAAGCACAGAGCCCCAGATTTTATGTTGTCCTGGAGAGCTTGCAGAGCACTGGGGAAAGGCACGCAGAGAATTCCCTGCTAGCACCTTCTCTGTGCCTGTTCACATTGCTTCGCAGAATCGCTTTTGTGCAGAAAACAATAACACTTGTTCAGAAGGAAAGAAAGCACAGAGCCCCAGATTTTATGTTGTCCTGGAGAGCTTGCAGAGCACTGGGGAAAAGCAGGCAGAGATTTCCCTGCTAGCACGTTCTCTGTGCCTGGGAAGCAGAAGTGTTCACATTGCTTCGCAGAATCGCTTTTGTGCAGAAAACAGTAACACTTGTTCAGAACGAAAGAAAGCACAGAGCCCCAGATTTTATGTTGTCCTGGAGAGCTTGCAGAGCACTGGGGAAAGGCAGGCAGAGAATTCCCTGCTAGCACGTTCTCTGTGCCTGGGAAGCAGAAGTGTTCACATTGCTTCGCAGAATCACTTTTGTGCAGAAAACAGTAACACTTGTTCAGAACGAAAGAAAGCACAGAGCCCCAGATTTTATGTTGTCCTGGAGAGCTTGCAGAGCACTGGGGAAAGGCAGGCAGAGAATTCCCTGCTAGCACCTTCTCTGTGCCTGTTCACATTGCTTCGCAGAATCGCTTTTGTGCAGAAAACAATAACACTTGTTCAGAAGGAAAGAAAGCACAGAGCCCCAGATTTTATGTTGTCCTGGAGAGCTTGCAGAGCACTGGGGAAAAGCAGGCAGAGATTTCCCTGCTAGCACGTTCTCTGTGCCTGGGAAGCAGAAGTCTTCACATTGCTTCGCAGAATTGCTTTTGTGCAGAAAACAGTAACACTTGTTCAGAACGAAAGAAAGCACAGAGCCCCAGATTTTATGTTGTCCTGGAGAGCTTGCAGAGCACTGGGGAAAGGCAGGCAGAGAATTCCCTGCTAGCACCTTCTCTGTGCCTGGGAAGCAGAAGTGTTCACATTGCTTCGCAGAATCGCTTTTGTGCAGAAAACAGTAACACTTGTTCAGAACGAAAGAAAGCACAGAGCCCCAGATTTTATGTTGTCCTGGAGAGCTTGCAGAGCACTGGGGAAAGGCAGGCAGAGAATTCCCTGCTAGCACCTTCTCTGTGCCTGGGAAACAGAAGTGTTCCCATTGCTTCGCAGAATCGCTTTTGTGCAGAAAACAGTAACACTTGTTCAGAACGAAAGAAAGCACAGAGCCCCAGATTTTATGTTGTCCTGGAGAGCTAGCAGAGCACTGGGGAAAAGCAGGCAGAGAATTCCCTGCTAGCACCTTCTCTGTGCCTAGGAAGCAGAAGTGTTCACATTGCTTCGCAGAATCGCTTTTGTGCAGAAAACAGTAACACTTGTTCAGAACGAAAGAAAGCACAGAGCCCCAGATTTTATGTTGTCCTGGAGAGCTTGCAGAGCACTGGGGAAAGGCAGGCAGAGAATTCCCTGCTAGCACCTTCTCTGTGCCTGGGAAGCAGAAGTGTTCACATTGCTTCGCAGAATCGCTTTTGTGCAGAAAACAGTAACACTTGTTCAGAACGAAAGAAAGCACAGAGCCCCAGATTTTATGTTGTCCTGGAGAGCTTGCAGAGCACTGGGGAAAGGCAGGCAGAGAATTCCCTGCTAGCACCTTCTCTGTGCCTGGGAAGCAGAAGTGTTCCCATTGCTTCGCAGAATCGCTTTTGTGCAGAAAACAGTAACACTTGTTCAGAACGAAAGAAAGCACAGAGCCCCAGATTTTATGTTGTCCTGGAGAGCTTGCAGAGCACTGGGGAAAAGCAGGCAGAGAATTCCCTGCTAGCACCTTCTCTGTGCCTGGGAAACAGAAGTGTTCCCATTGCTTCGCAGAATCGCTTTTGTGCAGAAAACAGTAACACTTGTTCAGAACGAAAGAAAGCACAGAGCCCCAGATTTTATGTTGTCCTGGAGAGCTTGCAGAGCACTGGGGAAAGGCACGCAGAGACTTCCCTGCTAGCACCTTCTCTGTGCCTGTTCACATTGCTTCGCAGAATCGCTTTTGTGCAGAAAACAATAACACTTGTTCAGAACGAAAGAAAGCACAGAGCCCCAGATGTTATGTTGTCCTGGAGAGCTAGCAGAGCACTGGGGAAAAGCAGGCAGAGATTTCCCTGCTAGCACGTTCTCTGTGCCTGGGAAGCAGAAGTGTTCCCATTGCTTCGCAGAATCGCTTTTGTGCAGAAAACAGTAACACTTGTTCAGAACGAAAGAAAGCACAGAGCCCCAGATTTTATGTTGTCCTGGAGAGCTTGCAGAGCACTGGGGAAAGGCAGGCAGAGAATTCCCTGCTAGCACCTTCTCTGTGCCTGGGAAGCAGAAGTGTTCCCATTGCTTCGCAGAATCGCTTTTGTGCAGAAAACAGTAACACTTGTTCAGAACGAAAGAAAGCACAGAGCCCCAGATGTTATGTTGTCCTGGAGAGCTTGCAGAGCACTGGGGAAAAGCAGGCAGAGAATTCCCTGCTAGCACCTTCTCTGTGCCTGGGAAGCAGAAGTGTTCACATTGCTTCGCAGAATCGCTTTTGTGCAGAAAACAGTAACACTTGTTCAGAACGAAAGAAAGCACAGAGCCCCAGATTTTATGTTGTCCTGGAGAGCTTGCAGAGCACTGGGGAAAAGCAGGCAGAGAATTCCCTGCTAGCACCTTCTCTGTGCCTGGGAAACAGAAGTGTTCCCATTGCTTCGCAGAATCGCTTTTGTGCAGAAAACAGTAACACTTGTTCAGAACGAAAGAAAGCACAGAGCCCCAGATTTTATGTTGTCCTGGAGAGCTTGCAGAGCACTGGGTAAAGGCAGGCAGAGAATTCCCTGCTAGCACCTTCTCTGTGCCTGGGAAACAGAACTCTTCACATTGCTTCGCAGAATCGCTTTTGTGCAGAAAACAGTAACACTTGTTCAGAACGAAAGAAAGCACAGAGCCCCAGATGTTATGTTGTCCTGGAGAGCTTGCAGAGCACTGGGGAAAAGCAGGCAGAGAATTCCCTGCTAGCACCTTCTCTGTGCCTGGGAAGCAGAAGTGTTCCCATTGCTTCGCAGAATCGCTTTTGTGCAGAAAACAGTAACAGTTGTTCAGAACGAAAGAAAGCACAGAGCCCCAGATTTTATGTTGTCCTGGAGAGCTTGCAGAGCACTGGGGAAAAGCAGGCAGAGAATTCCCTGCTAGCACCTTCTCTGTGCCTGGGAAACAGAAGTGTTCCCATTGCTTCGCAGAATCGCTTTTGTGCAGAAAACAGTAACACTTGTTCAGAACGAAAGAAAGCACAGAGCCCCAGATTTTATGTTGTCCTGGAGAGCTTGCAGAGCACTGGGGAAAGGCAGGCAGAGAATTCCCTGCTAGCACCTTCTCTGTGCCTGGGAAACAGAAGTGTTCACATTGCTTCGCAGAATCGCTTTTGTGCAGAAAACAGTAACACTTGTTCAGAACGAAAGAAAGCACAGAGCCCCAGATTTTATGTTGTCCTGGAGAGCTTGCAGAGCACTGGGGAAAGGCAGGCAGAGAATTCTCTGCTAGCACCTTCTCTGTGCCTGGGAAGCAGAAGTCTTCACATTGCTTCGCAGAATCGCTTTTGTGCAGAAAACAGTAACACTTGTTCAGAACGAAAGAAAGCACAGAGCCCCAGATTTTATGTTGTCCTGGAGAGCTTGCAGAGCACTGGGGAAAAGCAGGCAGAGAATTCCCTGCTAGCACCTTCTCTGTGCCTGGGAAGCAGAAGTCTTCACATTGCTTCGCAGAATCGCTTTTGTGCAGAAAACAGTAACACTTGTTCAGAACGAAAGAAAGCACAGAGCCCCAGATTTTATGTTGTCCTGGAGAGCTTGCAGAGCACTGGGGAAAAGCGGGCAGAGAATTCCCTGCTAGGACCTTCTCTGCGCCTGGGAAGCAGAAGTGTTCACATTGCTTCGCAGAATCGCTTTTGTGCAGAAAACAGTAACACTTGTTCAGAACGAAAGAAAGCACAGAGCCCCAGATTTTATGTTGTCCTGGAGAGCTTGCAGAGCACTGGGGAAAGGCAGGCAGAGAATTCCCTGCTAGCACCTTCTCTGTGCCTGGGAAGCAGAAGTCTTCACATTGCTTCGCAGAATCGCTTTTGTGCAGAAAACAGTAACACTTGTTCAGAACGAAAGAAAGCACAGAGCCCCAGATTTTATGTTGTCCTGGAGAGCTTGCAGAGCACTGGGGAAAAGCAGGCAGAGAATTCCCTGCTAGCACCTTCTCTGTGCCTGGGAAACAGAAGTGTTCACATTGCTTCGCAGAATCGCTTTTGTGCAGAAAACAGTAACACTTGTTCAGAACGAAAGAAAGCACAGAGCCCCAGATTTTATGTTGTCCTGGAGAGCTTGCAGAGCACTGGGGAAAAGCAGGCAGAGAATTCTCTGCTAGCACCTTCTCTGTGCCTGGGAAGCAGAAGTCTTCACATTGCTTCGCAGAATCGCTTTTGTGCAGAAAACAGTAACACTTGTTCAGAACGAAAGAAAGCACAGAGCCCCAGATTTTATGTTGTCCTGGAGAGCTTGCAGAGCACTGGGGAAAGGCAGGCAGAGAATTCCCTGCTAGCACCTTCTCTGTGCCTGTTCACATTGCTTCGCAGAATCGCTTTTGTGCAGAAAACAATAACACTTGTTCAGAACGAAAGAAAGCACAGAGCCCCAGATTTTATGTTGTCCTGGAGAGCTTGCAGAGCACTGGGGAAAAGCAGGCAGAGATTTCCCTGCTAGCACCTTCTCTGTGCCTGGGAAGCAGAAGTGTTCACATTGCTTCGCAGAATTGCTTTTGTGCAGAAAACAGTAACACTTGTTCAGAACGAAAGAAAGCACAGAGCCCCAGATTTTATGTTGTCCTGGAGAGCTTGCAGAGCACTGGGGAAAAGCAGGCAGAGAATTCCCTGCTAGCACCTTCTCTGTGCCTGGGAAGCAGAAGTGTTCACATTGCTTCGCAGAATCGCTTTTGTGCAGAAAACAGTAACACTTGTTCAGAACGAAAGAAAGCACAGAGCCCCAGATTTTATGTTGTCCTGGAGAGCTTGCAGAGCACTGGGGAAAAGCAGGCAGAGAATTCCCTGCTAGCACGTTCTCTGTGCCTGGGAAGCAGAAGTGTTCACATTGCTTCGCAGAATTGCTTTTGTGCAGAAAACAGTAACACTTGTTCAGAACGAAAGAAAGCACAGAGCCCCAGATTTTATGTTGTCCTTGAGAGCTTGCAGAGCACTGGGGAAAGGCAGGCAGAGAATTCCCTGCTAGCACCTTCTCTGTGCCTGGGAAGCAGAAGTGTTCACATTGCTTCGCAGAATCGCTTTTGTGCAGAAAACAGTAACACTTGTTCAGAACGAAAGAAAGCACAGAGCCCCAGATTTTATGTTGTCCTGGAGAGCTTGCAGAGCACTGGGGAAAGGCAGGCAGAGAATTCCCTGCTAGCACCTTCTCTGTGCCTGGGAAGCAGAAGTCTTCACATTGCTTCGCAGAATCGCTTTTGTGCAGAAAACAGTAACACTTGTTCAGAACGAAAGAAAGCACAGAGCCCCAGATTTTATGTTGTCCTGGAGAGCTAGCAGAGCACTGGGGAAAAGCAGGCAGAGAATTCCCTGCTAGCACCTTCTCTGTGCCTAGGAAGCAGAAGTGTTCACATTGCTTCGCAGAATCGCTTTTGTGCAGAAAACAGTAACACTTGTTCAGAACGAAAGAAAGCACAGAGCCCCAGATTTTATGTTGTCCTGGAGAGCTTGCAGAGCACTGGGGAAAGGCAGGCAGAGAATTCCCTGCTAGCACCTTCTCTGTGCCTGGGAAGCAGAAGTGTTCACATTGCTTCGCAGAATCGCTTTTGTGCAGAAAACAGTAACACTTGTTCAGAACGAAAGAAAGCACAGAGCCCCAGATTTTATGTTGTCCTGGAGAGCTTGCAGAGCACTGGGGAAAGGCAGGCAGAGAATTCCCTGCTAGCACCTTCTCTGTGCCTGGGAAGCAGAAGTCTTCACATTGCTTCGCAGAATCGCTTTTGTGCAGAAAACAGTAACACTTGTTCAGAACGAAAGAAAGCACAGAGCCCCAGATTTTATGTTGTCCTGGAGAGCTTGCAGAGCACTGGGGAAAAGCAGGCAGAGAATACCCTGCTAGCACCTTCTCTGTGCCTGGGAAACAGAAGTGTTCACATTGCTTCGCAGAATCGCTTTTGTGCAGAAAACAGTAACACTTGTTCAGAACGAAAGAAAGCACAGAGCCCCAGATTTTATGTTGTCCTGGAGAGCTTGCAGAGCACTGGGGAAAGGCACGCAGAGACTTCCCTGCTAGCACCTTCTCTGTGCCTGTTCACATTGCTTCGCAGAATCGCTTTTGTGCAGAAAACAATAACACTTGTTCAGAAGGAAAGAAATCACACAGCCCCAGATTTTATGTTGTCCTGGAGAGCTTGCAGAGCACTGGGGAAAAGCAGGCAGAGAATTCCCTGCTAGCACCTTCTCTGTGCCTGGGAAGCAGAAGTCTTCACATTGCTTCGCAGAATCGCTTTTGTGCAGAAAACAGTAACACTTGTTCAGAACGAAAGAAAGCACAGAGCCCCAGATTTTATGTTGTCCTGGAGAGCTTGCAGAGCACTGGGGAAAGGCAGGCAGAGAATTCCCTGCTAGCACCTTCTCTGTGCCTGGGAAGCAGAAGTGTTCCCATTGCTTCGCAGAATCGCTTTTGTGCAGAAAACAGTAACACTTGTTCAGAACGAAAGAAAGCACAGAGCCCCAGATTTTATGTTGTCCTGGAGAGCTTGCAGAGCACTGGGGAAAGGCAGGCAGAGAATTCCCTGCTAGCACCTTCTCTGTGCCTGGGAAGCAGAAGTGTTCCCATTGCTTCGCAGAATCGCTTTTGTGCAGAAAACAGTAACACTTGTTCAGAACGAAAGAAAGCACAGAGCCCCAGATTTTATGTTGTCCTGGAGAGCTTGCAGAGCACTGGGGAAAGGCAGGCAGAGAATTCCCTGCTAGCACCTTCTCTGTGCCTGGGAAGCAGAAGTCTTCACATTGCTTCGCAGAATCGCTTTTGTGCAGAAAACAGTAACACTTGTTCAGAACGAAAGAAAGCACAGAGCCCCAGATTTTATGTTGTCCTGGAGAGCTTGCAGAGCACTGGGGAAAAGCAGGCAGAGAATTCCCTGCTAGCACCTTCTCTGTGCCTGGGAAACAGAAGTGTTCACATTGCTTCGCAGAATCGCTTTTGTGCAGAAAACAGTAACACTTGTTCAGAACGAAAGAAAGCACAGAGCCCCAGATTTTATGTTGTCCTGGAGAGCTTGCAGAGCACTGGGGAAAAGCAGGCAGAGAATTCTCTGCTAGCACCTTCTCTGTGCCTGGGAAGCAGAAGTCTTCACATTGCTTCGCAGAATCGCTTTTGTGCAGAAAACAGTAACACTTGTTCAGAACGAAAGAAAGCACAGAGCCCCAGATTTTATGTTGTCCTGGAGAGCTTGCAGAGCACTGGGGAAAGGCAGGCAGAGAATTCCCTGCTAGCACCTTCTCTGTGCCTGTTCACATTGCTTCGCAGAATCGCTTTTGTGCAGAAAACAATAACACTTGTTCAGAACGAAAGAAAGCACAGAGCCCCAGATTTTATGTTGTCCTGGAGAGCTTGCAGAGCACTGGGGAAAAGCAGGCAGAGATTTCCCTGCTAGCACCTTCTCTGTGCCTGGGAAGCAGAAGTGTTCACATTGCTTCGCAGAATTGCTTTTGTGCAGAAAACAGTAACACTTGTTCAGAACGAAAGAAAGCACAGAGCCCCAGATTTTATGTTGTCCTGGAGAGCTTGCAGAGCACTGGGGAAAAGCAGGCAGAGAATTCCCTGCTAGCACCTTCTCTGTGCCTGGGAAGCAGAAGTGTTCACATTGCTTCGCAGAATCGCTTTTGTGCAGAAAACAGTAACACTTGTTCAGAACGAAAGAAAGCACAGAGCCCCAGATTTTATGTTGTCCTGGAGAGCTTGCAGAGCACTGGGGAAAAGCAGGCAGAGAATTCCCTGCTAGCACGTTCTCTGTGCCTGGGAAGCAGAAGTGTTCACATTGCTTCGCAGAATTGCTTTTGTGCAGAAAACAGTAACACTTGTTCAGAACGAAAGAAAGCACAGAGCCCCAGATTTTATGTTGTCCTTGAGAGCTTGCAGAGCACTGGGGAAAGGCAGGCAGAGAATTCCCTGCTAGCACCTTCTCTGTGCCTGGGAAGCAGAAGTGTTCCCATTGCTTCGCAGAATCGCTTTTGTGCAGAAAACAGTAACACTTGTTCAGAACGAAAGAAAGCACAGAGCCCCAGATTTTATGTTGTCCTGGAGAGCTTGCAGAGCACTGGGGAAAGGCAGGCAGAGAATTCCCTGCTAGCACCTTCTCTGTGCCTGGGAAGCAGAAGTGTTCACATTGCTTCGCAGAATCGCTTTTGTGCAGAAAACAGTAACACTTGTTCAGAACGAAAGAAAGCACAGAGCCCCAGATTTTATGTTGTCCTGGAGAGCTAGCAGAGCACTGGGGAAAAGCAGGCAGAGAATTCCCTGCTAGCACCTTCTCTGTGCCTAGGAAGCAGAAGTGTTCACATTGCTTCGCAGAATCGCTTTTGTGCAGAAAACAGTAACACTTGTTCAGAACGAAAGAAAGCACAGAGCCCCAGATTTTATGTTGTCCTGGAGAGCTTGCAGAGCACTGGGGAAAGGCAGGCAGAGAATTCCCTGCTAGCACCTTCTCTGTGCCTGGGAAGCAGAAGTGTTCACATTGCTTCGCAGAATCGCTTTTGTGCAGAAAACAGTAACACTTGTTCAGAACGAAAGAAAGCACAGAGCCCCAGATTTTATGTTGTCCTGGAGAGCTTGCAGAGCACTGGGGAAAGGCAGGCAGAGAATTCCCTGCTAGCACCTTCTCTGTGCCTGGGAAGCAGAAGTGTTCACATTGCTTCGCAGAATCGCTTTTGTGCAGAAAACAGTAACACTTGTTCAGAACGAAAGAAAGCACAGAGCCCCAGATTTTATGTTGTCCTGGAGAGCTTGCAGAGCACTGGGGAAAGGCACGCAGAGACTTCCCTGCTAGCACCTTCTCTGTGCCTGTTCACATTGCTTCGCAGAATCGCTTTTGTGCAGAAAACAATAACACTTGTTCAGAAGGAAAGAAATCACACAGCCCCAGATTTTATGTTGTCCTGGAGAGCTTGCAGAGCACTGGGGAAAAGCAGGCAGAGATTTCCCTGCTAGCACCTTCTCTGTGCCTGGGAAGCAGAAGTCTTCACATTGCTTCGCAGAATCGCTTTTGTGCAGAAAACAGTAACACTTGTTCAGAACGAAAGAAAGCACAGAGCCCCAGATTTTATGTTGTCCTGGAGAGCTTGCAGAGCACTGGGGAAAAGCAGGCAGAGAATTCCCTGCTAGCACCTTCTCTTTGCCTGGGAAACAGAAGTGTTCCCATTGCTTCGCAGAATCGCTTTTGTGCAGAAAACCGTAACACTTGTTCAGAACGAAAGAAAGCACAGAGCCCCAGATTTTATGTTGTCCTGGAGAGCTTGCAGAGCACTGGGGAAAGGCACGCAGAGAATTCTCTGCTAGCACCTTCTCTGTGCCTGGGAAACAGAAGTCTTCACATTGCTTCGCAGAATCGCTTTTGTGCAGAAAACAGTAACACTTGTTCAGAATGAAAGAAAGCACAGAGCCCCAGATTTTATGTTGTCCTGGAGAGCTTGCAGAGCACTGGGGAAAGGCAGGCAGAGAATTCCCTGCTAGCACCTTCTCTGTGCCTGTTCACATTGCTTTGTAGAATCGCTTTTGTGCAGAAAACAGTAACACTTGTTCAGACGAAAGAAAGCACAGAGCCCCAGATTTTATGTTGTCCTGGAGAGCTTGCAGAGCACTGGGGAAAAGCAGGCAGAGAATTCCCTGCTAGCACGTTCTCTGTGCCTGGGAAGCAGAAGTGTTCACATTGCTTCGCAGAATTGCTTTTGTGCAGAAAACAGTAACACTTGTTCAGAACGAAAGAAAGCACAGAGCCCCAGATTTTATGTTGTCCTGGAGAGCTTGCAGAGCACTGGGGAAAGGCAGGCAGAGAATTCCCTGCTAGCACCTTCTCTGTGCCTGGGAAGCAGAAGTGTTCACATTGCTTCGCAGAATCGCTTTTGTGCAGAAAACAGTAACACTTGTTCAGAACGAAAGAAAGCACAGAGCCCCAGATTTTATGTTGTCCTGGAGAGCTTGCAGAGCACTGGGGAAAGGCAGGCAGAGAATTCCCTGCTAGCACCTTCTCTGTGCCTGGGAAGCAGAAGTGTTCCCATTGCTTCGCAGAATCGCTTTTGTGCAGAAAACAGTAACACTTGTTCAGAACGAAAGAAAGCACAGAGCCCCAGATTTTATGTTGTCCTGGAGAGCTAGCAGAGCACTGGGGAAAAGCAGGCAGAGAATTCCCTGCTAGCACCTTCTCTGTGCCTAGGAAGCAGAAGTGTTCACATTGCTTCGCAGAATCGCTTTTGTGCAGAAAACAGTAACACTTGTTCAGAACGAAAGAAAGCACAGAGCCCCAGATTTTATGTTGTCCTGGAGAGCTTGCAGAGCACTGGGGAAAGGCAGGCAGAGAATTCCCTGCTAGCACCTTCTCTGTGCCTGTTCACATTGCTTTGTAGAATCGCTTTTGTGCAGAAAACAGTAACACTTGTTCAGACGAAAGAAAGCACAGAGCCCCAGATTTTCTGTTGTCCTGGAGAGCTTGCAGAGCACTGGGGAAAGGCAGGAGAGAATTCCCTGCTAGCACCTTCTCTGTGCCTGGGAAGCAGAAGTGTTCACATTGCTTCGCAGAATCGCTTTTGTGCAGAAAACCGTAACACTTGTTCAGAACGAAAGAAAGCACAGAGCCCCAGATTTTATGTTGTCCTGGAGAGCTTGCAGAGCACTGGGGAAAGGCAGGCAGAGAATTCCCTGCTAGCACCTTCTCTGTGCATGGGAAGCAGAAGTCTTCACATTGCTTCGCAGAATCGCTTTCGTGCAGAAAACAGTAACACTTGTTCAGAACGAAAGAAAGCACAGAGCCCCAGATTTTATGTTGTCTTGGAGAGCTTGCAGAGCACTGGGGAAAGGCAGGCAGAGAATTCCCTGCTAGCACCTTCTCTGTACCTGGGAAACAGAAGTGTTCCCATTGCTTCGCAGAATCGCTTTTGTGCAGAAAACAGTAACACTTGTTCAGAACGAAAGAAAGCACAGAGCCCCAGATTTTATGTTGTCCTGGAGAGCTTGCACAGCACTGGGGAAAGGCAGGCAGAGAATTCCCTGCTAGCACCTTCTCTGTGCCTGGGAAACAGAAGTGTTCCCATTGCTTCGCAGAATCGCTTTCGTGCAGAAAACAGTAACACTTGTTCAGAACGAAAGAAAGCACAGAGCCCCAGATTTTATGTTGTCCTGGAGAGCTTGCAGAGCACTGGGGAAAGGCACGCAGAGAATTCCCTGCTAGCACCTTCTCTGTGCCTGTTCACATTGCTTCGCAGAATCGCTTTTGTGCAGAAAACAGTAACACTTGTTCAGAACGAAAGAAAGCACAGAGCCCCAGATTTTATGTTGTCCTGGAGAGCTTGCAGAGCACTGGGGAAAGGCAGGCAGAGAATTCCCTGCTAGCACCTTCTCTGTGCCTGTTCACATTGCTTCGTAGAATCGCTTTTGTGCAGAAAACAGTAACACTTGTTCAGACGAAAGAAAGCACAGAGCCCCAGATTTTATGTTGTCCTGGAGAGCTTGCAGAGCACTGGGGAAAAGCAGGCAGAGAATTCCCTGCTAGCACCTTCTCTGTGCCTGGGAAGCAGAAGTGTTCACATTGCTTCGCAGAATCGCTTTTGTGCAGAAAACCGTAACACTTGTTCAGAACGAAAGAAAGCACAGAGCCCCAGATTTTATGTTGTCCTGGAGAGCTTGCAGAGCACTGGGGAAAGGCACGCAGAGAATTCCCTGCTAGCACCTTCTCTGTGCCTGTTCACATTGCTTCGCAGAATCGCTTTTGTGCAGAAAACAGTAACACTTGTTCAGAACGAAAGAAAGCACAGAGCCCCAGATTTTATGTTGTCCTGGAGAGCTTGCAGAGCACTGGGGAAAGGCAGGCAGAGAATTCCCTGCTAGCACCTTCTCTGTGCCTGGGAAACAGAAGTGTTCACATTGCTTCGCAGAATCGCTTTTGTGCAGAAAACAGTAACACTTGTTCAGAACGAAAGAAAGCACAGAGCCCCAGATTTTATGTTGTCCTGGAGAGCTAGCAGAGCACTGGGGAAAAGCAGGCAGAGAATTCCCTGCTAGCACCTTCTCTGTGCCTGGGAAGCAGAAGTCTTCACATTGCTTCGCAGAATCGCTTTCGTGCAGAAAACAGTAACACTTGTTCAGAACGAAAGAAAGCACAGAGCCCCAGATTTTATGTTGTCCTGGAGAGCTTGCAGAGCACTGGGGAAAGGCAGGCAGAGAATTCCCTGCTAGCACCTTCTCTGTGCCTGTTCACATTGCTTCGCAGAATCGCTTTTGTGCAGAAAACAATAACACTTTTTCAGAACGAAGGAAAGCACAGAGCCCCAGATTTTATGTTGTCCTGGAGAGCTTGCAGAGCACTGGGGAAAAGCAGGCAGAGATTTCCCTGCTAGCACGTTCTCTGTGCCTGGGAAGCAGAAGTGTTCACATTGCTTCGCAGAATCGCTTTTGTGCAGAAAACAGTAACACTTGTTCAGAACGAAAGAAAGCACAGAGCCCCAGATTTTATGTTGTCCTGAAGAGCTTGCAGAGCACTCGGGAAAGGCAGGCAGAGAATTCCCTGCTAGCACCTTCTCTGTGCCTGGGAAGCAGAAGTGTTCCCATTGCTTCGCAGAATCGCTTTCGTGCAGAAAACAGTAACACTTGTTCAGAACGAAAGAAAGCACAGAGCCCCAGATTTTATGTTGTCCTGGAGAGCTTGCAGAGCACTGGGGAAAGGCAGGCAGAGAATTCCCTGCTAGCACCTTCTCTGTGCCTGTTCACATTGCTTCGTAGAATCGCTTTTGTGCAGAAAACAGTAACACTTGTTCAGAACGAAAGAAAGCACAGAGCCCCAGATTTTATGTTGTCTTGGAGAGCTTACAGAGCACTGGGGAAAGGCAGGCAGAGAATTCCCTGCTAGCACCTTCTCTGTGCCTGGGAAACAGAAGTGTTCCCATTGCTTCGCAGAATCGCTTTTGTGCAGAAAACAGTAACACTTGTTCAGAACGAAAGAAAGCACAGAGCCCCAGATTTTATGTTGTCCTGGAGAGCTTGCAGAGCACTGGGGAAAAGCAGGCAGAGAATTCCCTGCTAGCACCTTCTCTGTGCCTGGGAAACAGAAGTCTTCACATTGCTTCGCAGAATCGCTTTTGTGCAGAAAACAGTAACACTTGTTCAGAACGAAAGAAAGCACAGAGCCCCAGATTTTATGTTGTCCTGGAGAGCTTGCAGAGCACTGGGGAAAAGCAGGCAGAGAATTCCCTGCTAGCACCTTCTCTGTGCCTGGGAAACAGAAGTGTTCCCATTGCTTCGCAGAATCGCTTTTGTGCAGAAAACAGTAACACTTGTTCAGAACGAAAGAAAGCACAGAGCCCCAGATTTTATGTTGTCCTGGAGAGCTTGCAGAGCACTGGGGAAAGGCACGCAGAGAATTCCCTGCTAGCACCTACTCTGTGCCTGTTCACATTGCTTCGCAGAATCGCTTTTGTGCAGAAAACAATAACACTTGTTCAGAAGGAAAGAAAGCACAGAGCCCCAGATTTTATGTTGTCCTGGAGAGCTTGCAGAGCACTGGGGAAAAGCAGGCAGAGATTTCCCTGCTAGCACGTTCTCTGTGCCTGGGAAGCAGAAGTGTTCAAATTGCTTCGCAGAATCGCTTTTGTGCAGAAAACAGTAACACTTGTTCAGAACGAAAGAAAGCACAGAGCCCCAGATTTTATGTTGTCCTGGAGAGCTTGCAGAGCACTGGGGAAAGGCAGGCAGAGAATTCCCTGCTAGCACGTTCTCTGTGCCTGGGAAGCAGAAGTGTTCACATTGCTTCGCAGAATCACTTTTGTGCAGAAAACAGTAACACTTGTTCAGAACGAAAGAAAGCACAGAGCCCCAGATTTTATGTTGTCCTGGAGAGCTTGCAGAGCACTGGGGAAAGGCAGGCAGAGAATTCCCTGCTAGCACCTTCTCTGTGCCTGTTCACATTGCTTTGTAGAATCGCTTTTGTGCAGAAAACAGTAACACTTGTTCAGACGAAAGAAAGCACAGAGCCCCAGATTTTATGTTGTCCTGGAGAGCTTGCAGAGCACTGGGGAAAAGCAGGCAGAGAATTCCCTGCTAGCACGTTCTCTGTGCCTGGGAAGCAGAAGTGTTCACATTGCTTCGCAGAATTGCTTTTGTGCAGAAAACAGTAACACTTGTTCAGAACGAAAGAAAGCACAGAGCCCCAGATTTTATGTTGTCCTGGAGAGCTTGCAGAGCACTGGGGAAAGGCAGGCAGAGAATTCCCTGCTAGCACCTTCTCTGTGCCTGGGAAGCAGAAGTGTTCACATTGCTTCGCAGAATCGCTTTTGTGCAGAAAACAGTAACACTTGTTCAGAACGAAAGAAAGCACAGAGCCCCAGATTTTATGTTGTCCTGGAGAGCTTGCAGAGCACTGGGGAAAGGCAGGCAGAGAATTCCCTGCTAGCACCTTCTCTGTGCCTGGGAAGCAGAAGTGTTCCCATTGCTTCGCAGAATCGCTTTTGTGCAGAAAACAGTAACACTTGTTCAGAACGAAAGAAAGCACAGAGCCCCAGATTTTATGTTGTCCTGGAGAGCTAGCAGAGCACTGGGGAAAAGCAGGCAGAGAATTCCCTGCTAGCACCTTCTCTGTGCCTAGGAAGCAGAAGTGTTCACATTGCTTCGCAGAATCGCTTTTGTGCAGAAAACAGTAACACTTGTTCAGAACGAAAGAAAGCACAGAGCCCCAGATTTTATGTTGTCCTGGAGAGCTTGCAGAGCACTGGGGAAAGGCAGGCAGAGAATTCCCTGCTAGCACCTTCTCTGTGCCTGGGAAGCAGAAGTGTTCACATTGCTTTGCAGAATCGCTTTTGTGCAGAAAACAGTAACACTTGTTCAGAACGAAAGAAAGCACAGAGCCCCAGATTTTATGTTGTCCTGGAGAGCTTGCAGAGCACTGGGGAAAGGCAGGCAGAGAATTCCCTGCTAGCACCTTCTCTGTGCCTGGGAAGCAGAAGTGTTCCCATTGCTTCGCAGAATCGCTTTTGTGCAGAAAACAGTAACACTTGTTCAGAACGAAAGAAAGCACAGAGCCCCAGATTTTATGTTGTCCTGGAGAGCTTGCAGAGCACTGGGGAAAAGCAGGCAGAGAATACCCTGCTAGCACCTTCTCTGTGCCTGGGAAACAGAAGTGTTCACATTGCTTCGCAGAATCGCTTTTGTGCAGAAAACAGTAACACTTGTTCAGAACGAAAGAAAGCACAGAGCCCCAGATTTTATGTTGTCCTGGAGAGCTTGCAGAGCACTGGGGAAAGGCACGCAGAGACTTCCCTGCTAGCACCTTCTCTGTGCCTGTTCACATTGCTTCGCAGAATCGCTTTTGTGCAGAAAACAATAACACTTGTTCAGAAGGAAAGAAATCACACAGCCCCAGATTTTATGTTGTCCTGGAGAGCTTGCAGAGCACTGGGGAAAAGCAGGCAGAGATTTCCCTGCTAGCACCTTCTCTGTGCCTGGGAAGCAGAAGTCTTCACATTGCTTCGCAGAATCGCTTTTGTGCAGAAAACAGTAACACTTGTTCAGAACGAAAGAAAGCACAGAGCCCCAGATTTTATGTTGTCCTGGAGAGCTTGCAGAGCACTCGGGAAAGGCAGGCAGAGAATTCCCTGCTAGCACCTTCTCTGTGCCTGTTCACATTGCTTCGCAGAATCGCTTTTGTGCAGAAAACAATAACACTTGTTCAGAACGAAAGAAAGCACAGAGCCCCAGATTTTATGTTGTCCTGGAGAGCTTGCAGAGCACTGGGGAAAGGCAGGCAGAGAATTCTCTGCTAGCACCTTCTCTGTGCCTGGGAAACAGAAGTCTTCACATTGCTTCGCAGAATCGCTTTTGTGCAGAAAACAGTAACACTTGTTCAGAATGAAAGAAAGCACAGAGCCCCAGATTTTATGTTGTCCTGAAGAGCTTGCAGAGCACTGGGGAAAGGCAGGCAGAGAATTCCCTGCTAGCACCTTCTCTGTGCCTGTTCACATTGCTTTGTAGAATCGCTTTTGTGCAGAAAACAGTAACACTTGTTCAGACGAAAGAAAGCACAGAGCCCCAGATTTTCTGTTGTCCTGGAGAGCTTGCAGAGCACTGGGGAAAGGCAGGAGAGAATTCCCTGCTAGCACCTTCTCTGTGCCTGGGAAGCAGAAGTGTTCACATTGCTTCGCAGAATCGCTTTTGTGCAGAAAACCGTAACACTTGTTCAGAACGAAAGAAAGCACAGAGCCCCAGATTTTATGTTGTCCTGGAGAGCTTGCAGAGCACTGGGGAAAGGCAGGCAGAGAATTCCCTGCTAGCACCTTCTCTGTGCATGGGAAGCAGAAGTCTTCACATTGCTTCGCAGAATCGCTTTCGTGCAGAAAACAGTAACACTTGTTCAGAACGAAAGAAAGCACAGAGCCCCAGATTTTATGTTGTCTTGGAGAGCTTGCAGAGCACTGGGGAAAGGCAGGCAGAGAATTCCCTGCTAGCACCTTCTCTGTACCTGGGAAACAGAAGTGTTCCCATTGCTTCGCAGAATCGCTTTTGTGCAGAAAACAGTAACACTTGTTCAGAACGAAAGAAAGCACAGAGCCCCAGATTTTATGTTGTCCTGGAGAGCTTGCACAGCACTGGGGAAAGGCAGGCAGAGAATTCCCTGCTAGCACCTTCTCTGTGCCTGGGAAACAGAAGTGTTCCCATTGCTTCGCAGAATCGCTTTCGTGCAGAAAACAGTAACACTTGTTCAGAACGAAAGAAAGCACAGAGCCCCAGATTTTATGTTGTCCTGGAGAGCTTGCAGAGCACTGGGGAAAGGCACGCAGAGAATTCCCTGCTAGCACCTTCTCTGTGCCTGTTCACATTGCTTCGCAGAATCGCTTTTGTGCAGAAAACAGTAACACTTGTTCAGAACGAAAGAAAGCACAGAGCCCCAGATTTTATGTTGTCCTGGAGAGCTTGCAGAGCACTGGGGAAAGGCAGGCAGAGAATTCCCTGCTAGCACCTTCTCTGTGCCTGGGAAACAGAAGTGTTCACATTGCTTCGCAGAATCGCTTTTGTGCAGAAAACAGTAACACTTGTTCAGAACGAAAGAAAGCACAGAGCCCCAGATTTTATGTTGTCCTGGAGAGCTAGCAGAGCACTGGGGAAAAGCAGGCAGAGAATTCCCTGCTAGCACCTTCTCTGTGCCTGGGAAGCAGAAGTCTTCACATTGCTTCGCAGAATCGCTTTCGTGCAGAAAACAGTAACACTTGTTCAGAACGAAAGAAAGCACAGAGCCCCAGATTTTATGTTGTCCTGGAGAGCTTGCAGAGCACTGGGGAAAGGCAGGCAGAGAATTCCCTGCTAGCACCTTCTCTGTGCCTGTTCACATTGCTTCGCAGAATGGCTTTTGTGCAGAAAACAATAACACTTGTTCAGAACGAAGGAAAGCACAGAGCCCCAGATTTTATGTTGTCCTGGAGAGCTTGCAGAGCACTGGGGAAAAGCAGGCAGAGATTTCCCTGCTAGCACGTTCTCTGTGCCTGGGAAGCAGAAGTGTTCACATTGCTTCGCAGAATCGCTTTTGTGCAGAAAACAGTAACACTTGTTCAGAACGAAAGAAAGCACAGAGCCCCAGATTTTATGTTGTCCTGAAGAGCTTGCAGAGCACTCGGGAAAGGCAGGCAGAGAATTCCCTGCTAGCACCTTCTCTGTGCCTGGGAAGCAGAAGTGTTCCCATTGCTTCGCAGAATCGCTTTCGTGCAGAAAACAGTAACACTTGTTCAGAACGAAAGAAAGCACAGAGCCCCAGATTTTATGTTGTCCTGGAGAGCTTGCAGAGCACTGGGGAAAGGCAGGCAGAGAATTCCCTGCTAGCACCTTCTCTGTGCCTGTTCACATTGCTTCGTAGAATCGCTTTTGTGCAGAAAACAGTAACACTTGTTCAGACGAAAGAAAGCACAGAGCCCCAGATTTTATGTTGTCCTGGAGAGCTTGCAGAGCACTGGGGAAAAGCAGGCAGAGAATTCCCTGCTAGCACCTTCTCTGTGCCTGGGAAGCAGAAGTGTTCACATTGCTTCGCAGAATCGCTTTTGTGCAGAAAACCGTAACACTTGTTCAGAACGAAAGAAAGCACAGAGCCCCAGATTTTATGTTGTCCTGGAGAGCTTGCAGAGCACTGGGGAAAGGCAGGCAGAGAATTCCCTGCTAGCACCTTCTCTGTGCCTGGGAAACAGAAGTCTTCACATTGCTTCGCAGAATCGCTTTTGTGCAGAAAACAGTAACACTTGTTCAGAACGAAAGAAAGCACAGAGCCCCAGATTTTATGTTGTCTTGGAGAGCTTACAGAGCACTGGGGAAAGGCAGGCAGAGAATTCCCTGCTAGCACCTTCTCTGTGCCTGGGAAACAGAAGTGTTCCCATTGCTTCGCAGAATCGCTTTTGTGCAGAAAACAGTAACACTTGTTCAGAACGAAAGAAAGCACAGAGCCCCAGATTTTATGTTGTCCTGGAGAGCTTGCAGAGCACTGGGGAAAAGCAGGCAGAGAATTCCCTGCTAGCACCTTCTCTGTGCCTGGGAAACAGAAGTCTTCACATTGCTTCGCAGAATCGCTTTTGTGCAGAAAACAGTAACACTTGTTCAGAACGAAAGAAAGCACAGAGCCCCAGATTTTATGTTGTCCTGGAGAGCTTGCAGAGCACTGGGGAAAAGCAGGCAGAGAATTCCCTGCTAGCACCTTCTCTGTGCCTGGGAAACAGAAGTGTTCCCATTGCTTCGCAGAATCGCTTTTGTGCAGAAAACAGTAACACTTGTTCAGAACGAAAGAAAGCACAGAGCCCCAGATTTTATGTTGTCCTGGAGAGCTTGCAGAGCACTGGGGAAAGGCACGCAGAGAATTCCCTGCTAGCACCTACTCTGTGCCTGTTCACATTGCTTCGCAGAATCGCTTTTGTGCAGAAAACAATAACACTTGTTCAGAAGGAAAGAAAGCACAGAGCCCCAGATTTTATGTTGTCCTGGAGAGCTTGCAGAGCACTGGGGAAAAGCAGGCAGAGATTTCCCTGCTAGCACGTTCTCTGTGCCTGGGAAGCAGAAGTGTTCAAATTGCTTCGCAGAATCGCTTTTGTGCAGAAAACAGTAACACTTGTTCAGAACGAAAGAAAGCACAGAGCCCCAGATTTTATGTTGTCCTGGAGAGCTTGCAGAGCACTGGGGAAAGGCAGGCAGAGAATTCCCTGCTAGCACGTTCTCTGTGCCTGGGAAGCAGAAGTGTTCACATTGCTTCGCAGAATCACTTTTGTGCAGAAAACAGTAACACTTGTTCAGAACGAAAGAAAGCACAGAGCCCCAGATTTTATGTTGTCCTGGAGAGCTTGCAGAGCACTGGGGAAAGGCAGGCAGAGAATTCCCTGCTAGCACCTTCTCTGTGCCTGTTCACATTGCTTCGCAGAATCGCTTTTGTGCAGAAAACAATAACACTTGTTCAGAAGGAAAGAAAGCACAGAGCCCCAGATTTTACGTTGTCCTGGAGAGCTTGCAGAGCACTGGGGAAAAGCAGGCAGAGATTTCCCTGCTAGCACGTTCTCTGTGCCTGGGAAGCAGAAGTGTTCACATTGCTTCGCAGAATTGCTTTTGTGCAGAAAACAGTAACACTTGTTCAGAACGAAAGAAAGCACAGAGCCCCAGATTTTATGTTGTCCTGGAGAGCTTGCAGAGCACTGGGGAAAGGCAGGCAGAGAATTCCCTGCTAGCACCTTCTCTGTGCCTGGGAAGCAGAAGTGTTCACATTGCTTCGCAGAATCGCTTTTGTGCAGAAAACAGTAACACTTGTTCAGAACGAAAGAAAGCACAGAGCCCCAGATTTTATGTTGTCCTGGAGAGCTTGCAGAGCACTGGGGAAAGGCAGGCAGAGAATTCCTTGCTAGCACCTTCTCTGTGCCTGGGAAACAGAAGTCTTCACATTGCTTCGCAGAATCGCTTTTGTGCAGAAAACAGTAACACTTGTTCAGAACGAAAGAAAGCACAGAGCCCCAGATTTTATGTTGTCCTGGAGAGCTAGCAGAGCACTGGGGAAAAGCAGGCAGAGAATTCCCTGCTAGCACCTTCTCTGTGCCTAGGAAGCAGAAGTGTTCACATTGCTTCGCAGAATCGCTTTTGTGCAGAAAACAGTAACACTTGTTCAGAACGAAAGAAAGCACAGAGCCCCAGATTTTATGTTGTCCTGGAGAGCTTGCAGAGCACTGGGGAAAGGCAGGCAGAGAATTCCCTGCTAGCACCTTCTCTGTGCCTGGGAAGCAGAAGTGTTCACATTGCTTCGCAGAATCGCTTTTGTGCAGAAAACAGTAACACTTGTTCAGAACGAAAGAAAGCACAGAGCCCCAGATTTTATGTTGTCCTGGAGAGCTTGCAGAGCACTGGGGAAAGGCAGGCAGAGAATTCCCTGCTAGCACCTTCTCTGTGCCTGGGAAGCAGAAGTGTTCCCATTGCTTCGCAGAATCGCTTTTGTGCAGAAAACAGTAACACTTGTTCAGAACGAAAGAAAGCACAGAGCCCCAGATTTTATGTTGTCCTGGAGAGCTTGCAGAGCACTGGGGAAAGGCACGCAGAGACTTCCCTGCTAGCACCTTCTCTGTGCCTGTTCACATTGCTTCGCAGAATCGCTTTTGTGCAGAAAACAATAACACTTGTTCAGAAGGAAAGAAATCACACAGCCCCAGATTTTATGTTGTCCTGGAGAGCTTGCAGAGCACTGGGGAAAAGCAGGCAGAGAATTCCCTGCTAGCACCTTCTCTGTGCCTGGGAAGCAGAAGTCTTCACATTGCTTCGCAGAATCGCTTTTGTGCAGAAAACAGTAACACTTGTTCAGAACGAAAGAAAGCACAGAGCCCCAGATTTTATGTTGTCCTGGAGAGCTTGCAGAGCACTGGGGAAAAGCGGGCAGAGAATTCCCTGCTAGGACCTTCTCTGCGCCTGGGAAGCAGAAGTGTTCACATTGCTTCGCAGAATCGCTTTTGTGCAGAAAACAGTAACACTTGTTCAGAACGAAAGAAAGCACAGAGCCGCAGATTTTATGTTGTCCTGGAGAGCTTGCAGAGCACTGGGGAAAAGCAGGCAGAGAATTCCCTGCTAGCACCTTCTCTGTGCCTGGGAAGCAGAAGTGTTCCCATTGCTTCGCAGAATCGCTTTTGTGCAGAAAACAGTAACACTTGTTCAGAACGAAAGAAAGCACAGAGCCCCAGATTTTATGTTGTCCTGGAGAGCTTGCAGAGCACTGGGGAAAGGCAGGCAGAGAATTCCCTGCTAGCACCTTCTCTGTGCCTGGGAAGCAGAAGTCTTCACATTGCTTCGCAGAATCGCTTTTGTGCAGAAAACAGTAACACTTGTTCAGAACGAAAGAAAGCACAGAGCCCCAGATTTTATGTTGTCCTGGAGAGCTTGCAGAGCACTGGGGAAAGGCAGGCAGAGAATTCCCTGCTAGCACCTTCTCTGTGCCTGTTCACATTGCTTCGCAGAATCGCTTTTGTGCAGAAAACAATAACACTTGTTCAGAACGAAAGAAAGCACAGAGCCCCAGATTTTCTGTTGTCCTGGAGAGCTTGCAGAGCACTGGGGAAAGGCACGCAGAGAATTCCCTGCTAGCACCTTCTCTGTGCCTGGGAAACAGAAGTGTTCCCATTGCTTCGCAGAATCGCTTTTGTGCAGAAAACAGTAACACTTGTTCAGAACGAAAGAAAGCACAGAGCCCCAGATTTTATGTTGTCCTGGAGAGCTTGCAGAGCACTGGGGAAAAGCAGGCAGAGAATTCTCTGCTAGCACCTTCTCTGTGCCTGGGAAGCAGAAGTGTTCACATTGCTTCGCAGAATCGCTTTTGTGCAGAAAATAGTAACACTTGTTCAGAACGAAAGAAAGCACAGAGCCCCAGATTTTATGTTGTCCTGGAGAGCTTGCAGAGCACTGGGGAAAGGCACGCAGAGAATTCCCTGCTAGCACCTACTCTGTGCCTGTTCACATTGCTTCGCAGAATCGCTTTTGTGCAGAAAACAATAACACTTGTTCAGAAGGAAAGAAAGCACAGAGCCCCAGATTTTATGTTGTCCTGGAGAGCTTGCAGAGCACTGGGGAAAAGCAGGCAGAGATTTCCCTGCTAGCACGTTCTCTGTGCCTGGGAAGCAGAAGTGTTCACATTGCTTCGCAGAATCGCTTTTGTGCAGAAAACAGTAACACTTGTTCAGAACGAAAGAAAGCACAGAGCCCCAGATTTTATGTTGTCCTGGAGAGCTTGCAGAGCACTGGGGAAAGGCAGGCAGAGAATTCCCTGCTAGCACGTTCTCTGTGCCTGGGAAGCAGAAGTGTTCACATTGCTTCGCAGAATCACTTTTGTGCAGAAAACAGTAACACTTGTTCAGAACGAAAGAAAGCACAGAGCCCCAGATTTTATGTTGTCCTGGAGAGCTTGCAGAGCACTGGGGAAAGGCAGGCAGAGAATTCCCTGCTAGCACCTTCTCTGTGCCTGGGAAGCAGAAGTGTTCACATTGCTTCGCAGAATCGCTTTTGTGCAGAAAACAGTAACACTTGTTCAGAACGAAAGAAAGCACAGAGCCCCAGATTTTATGTTGTCCTGGAGAGCTTGCAGAGCACTGGGGAAAGGCAGGCAGAGAATTCCCTGCTAGCACCTTCTCTGTGCCTGGGAAACAGAAGTGTTCCCATTGCTTCGCAGAATCGCTTTTGTGCAGAAAACAGTAACACTTGTTCAGAACGAAAGAAAGCACAGAGCCCCATATTTTATGTTGTCCTGGAGAGCTAGCAGAGCACTGGGGAAAAGCAGGCAGAGAATTCCCTGCTAGCACCTTCTCTGTGCCTAGGAAGCAGAAGTGTTCACATTGCTTCGCAGAATCGCTTTTGTGCAGAAAACAGTAACACTTGTTCAGAACGAAAGAAAGCACAGAGCCCCAGATTTTATGTTGTCCTGGAGAGCTTGCAGAGCACTGGGGAAAGGCAGGCAGAGAATTCCCTGCTAGCACGTTCTCTGTGCCTGGGAAGCAGAAGTGTTCACATTGCTTCGCAGAATCGCTTTTGTGCAGAAAACAGTAACACTTGTTCAGAACGAAAGAAAGCACAGAGCCCCAGATTTTATGTTGTCCTGGAGAGCTTGCAGAGCACTAGGGAAAGGCAGGCAGAGAATTCCCTGCTAGCACCTTCTCTGTGCCTGGGAAGCAGAAGTGTTCCCATTGCTTCGCAGAATCGCTTTTGTGCAGAAAACAGTAACACTTGTTCAGAACGAAAGAAAGCACAGAGCCCCAGATTTTATGTTGTCCTGGAGAGCTTGCAGAGCACTGGGGAAAAGCAGGCAGAGAATACCCTGCTAGCACCTTCTCTGTGCCTGGAAACAGAAGTGTTCACATTGCTTCGCAGAATCGCTTTTGTGCAGAAAACAGTAACACTTGTTCAGAACGAAAGAAAGCACAGAGCCCCAGATTTTATGTTGTCCTGGAGAGCTTGCAGAGCACTGGGGAAAGGCACGCAGAGACTTCCCTGCTAGCACCTTCTCTGTGCCTGTTCACATTGCTTCGCAGAATCGCTTTTGTGCAGAAAACAATAACACTTGTTCAGAAGGAAAGAAATCACACAGCCCCAGATTTTATGTTGTCCTGGAGAGCTTGCAGAGCACTGGGGAAAAGCAGGCAGAGATTTCCCTGCTAGCACCTTCTCTGTGCCTGGGAAGCAGAAGTCTTCACATTGCTTCGCAGAATCGCTTTTGTGCAGAAAACAGTAACACTTGTTCAGAACGAAAGAAAGCACAGAGCCCCAGATTTTATGTTGTCCTGGAGAGCTTGCACAGCACTGGGGAAAAGCAGGCAGAGAATTCCCTGCTAGCACCTTCTCTTTGCCTGGGAAACAGAAGTGTTCCCATTGCTTCGCAGAATCGCTTTTGTGCAGAAAACCGTAACACTTGTTCAGAACGAAAGAAAGCACAGAGCCCCAGATTTTATGTTGTCCTGGAGAGCTTGCAGAGCACTGGGGAAAGGCAGGCAGAGAATTCTCTGCTAGCACCTTCTCTGTGCCTGGGAAACAGAAGTGTTCACATTGCTTCGCAGAATCGCTTTTGTGCAGGAAACAGTAACACTTGTTCAGAACGAAAGAAAGCACAGAGCCCCAGATTTTATGTTGTCCTGGAGAGCTTGCAGAGCACTGGGGAAAGGCACGCAGAGAATTCCCTGCTAGCACCTTCTCTGTGCCTGTTCACATTGCTTCGTAGAATCGCTTTTGTGCAGAAAACAGTAACACTTGTTCAGACGAAAGAAAGCACAGAGCCCCAGATTTTATGTTGTCCTGGAGAGCTTGCAGAGCACTGGGGAAAGGCAGGAGAGAATTCCCTGCTAGCACCTTCTCTGTGCCTGGGAAGCAGAAGTCTTCACATTGCTTCGCAGAATCGCTTTTGTGCAGAAAACAGTAACACTTGTTCAGAACGAAAGAAAGCACAGAGCCCCAGATTTTATGTTGTCCTGGAGAGCTTGCAGAGCACTGGGGAAAGGCAGGCAGAGAATTCCCTGCTAGCACCTTCTCTGTGCATGGGAACCAGAAGTCTTCACATTGCTTCGCAGAATCGCTTTTGTGCAGAAAACAGTAACACTTGTTCAGAACGAAAGAAAGCACAGAGCCCCAGATTTTATGTTGTCTTGGAGAGCTTGCAGAGCACTGGGGAAAGGCAGGCAGAGAATTCCCTGCTAGCACCTTCTCTGTACCTGGGAAACAGAAGTGTTCCCATTGCTCGCAGAATCGCTTTTGTGCAGGAAACAGTAACACTTGTTCAGAACGAAAGAAAGCACAGAGCCCCAGATTTTATGTTGTCCTGGAGAGCTTGCACAGCACTGGGGAAAGGCAGGCAGAGAATTCCCTGCTAGCACCTTCTCTGTGCCTTGGAAACAGAAGTGTTCCCATTGCTTCGCAGAATCGCTTTCGTGCAGAAAACAGTAACACTTGTTCAGAACGAAAGAAAGCACAGAGCCCCAGATTTTATGTTGTCCTGGAGAGCTTGCAGAGCACTGGGGAAAGGCAGGCAGAGAATTCCCTGCTAGCACCTTCTCTGTGCCTGGGAAACAGAAGTCTTCACATTGCTTCGCAGAATCGCTTTTGTGCAGAAAACAGTAACACTTGTTCAGAACGAAAGAAAGCACAGAGCCCCAGATTTTATGTTGTCTTGGAGAGCTTACAGAGCACTGGGGAAAGGCAGGCAGAGAATTCCCTGCTAGCACCTTCTCTGTACCTGGGAAGCAGAAGTGTTCCCATTGCTTCGCAGAATCGCTTTTGTGCAGAAAACAGTAACACTTGTTCAGAACGAAAGAAAGCACAGAGCCCCAGATTTTATGTTGTCCTGGAGAGCTTGCACAGCACTGGGGAAAGGCAGGCAGAGAATTCCCTGCTAGCACGTTCTCTGTGCCTGGGAAACAGAAGTGTTCCCATTGCTTCGCAGAATCGCTTTTGTGCAGAAAACAGTAACACTTGTTCAGAACGAAAGAAAGCACAGAGCCCCAGATTTTATGTTGTCCTGGAGAGCTTGCACAGCACTGGGGAAAGGCAGGCAGAGAATTCCCTGCTAGCACCTTCTCTGTGCCTGGGAAACAGAAGTGTTCCCATTGCTTCGCAGAATCGCTTTCGTGCAGAAAACAGTAACACTTGTTCAGAACGAAAGAAAGCACAGAGCCCCAGATTTTATGTTGTCCTGGAGAGCTTGCAGAGCACTGGGGAAAGGCACGCAGAGAATTCCCTGCTAGCACCTTCTCTGTGCCTGTTCACATTGCTTCGCAGAATCGCTTTTGTGCAGAAAACAGTAACACTTGTTCAGAACGAAAGAAAGCACAGAGCCCCAGATTTTATGTTGTCCTGGAGAGCTTGCAGAGCACTGGGGAAAGGCAGGCAGAGAATTCCCTGCTAGCACCTTCTCTGTGCCTGGGAAACAGAAGTGTTCACATTGCTTCGCAGAATCGCTTTTGTGCAGAAAACAGTAACACTTGTTCAGAACGAAAGAAAGCACAGAGCCCCAGATTTTATGTTGTCCTGGAGAGCTTGCAGAGCACTCGGGAAAGGCAGGCAGAGAATTCCCTGCTAGCACCTTCTCTGTGCCTGTTCACATTGCTTCGCAGAATCGCTTTTGTGCAGAAAACAATAACACTTGTTCAGAACGAAGGAAAGCACAGAGCCCCAGATTTTATGTTGTCCTGGAGAGCTTGCAGAGCACTGGGGAAAAGCAGGCAGAGATTTCCCTGCTAGCACGTTCTCTGTGCCTGGGAAGCAGAAGTGTTCACATTGCTTCGCAGAATCGCTTTTGTGCAGAAAACAGTAACACTTGTTCAGAACGAAAGAAAGCACAGAGCCCCAGATTTTATGTTGTCCTGAAGAGCTTGCAGAGCACTCGGGAAAGGCAGGCAGAGAATTCCCTGCTAGCACCTTCTCTGTGCCTGGGAAGCAGAAGTGTTCCCATTGCTTCGCAGAATCGCTTTCGTGCAGAAAACAGTAACACTTGTTCAGAACGAAAGAAAGCACAGAGCCCCAGATTTTATGTTGTCCTGGAGAGCTTGCAGAGTACTGGGGAAAGGCAGGCAGAGAATTCCCTGCTAGCACCTTCTCTGTGCCTGTTCACATTGCTTCGTAGAATCGCTTTTGTGCAGAAAACAGTAACACTTGTTCAGACGAAAGAAAGCACAGAGCCCCAGATTTTATGTTGTCTTGGAGAGCTTGCAGAGCACTGGGGAAAGGCAGGCAGAGAATTCCCTGCTAGCACCTTCTCTGTACCTGGGAAACAGAAGTGTTCCCATTGCTTCGCAGAATCGCTTTTGTGCAGGAAACAGTAACACTTGTTCAGAACGAAAGAAAGCACAGAGCCCCAGATTTTATGTTGTCTTGGAGAGCTTGCAGAGCACTGGGGAAAGGCAGGCAGAGAATTCCCTGCTAGCACCTTCTCTGTACCTGGGAAACAGAAGTGTTCCCATTGCTTCGCAGAATCGCTTTTGTGCAGGAAACAGTAACACTTGTTCAGAACGAAAGAAAGCACAGAGCCCCAGATTTTATGTTGTCCTGGAGAGCTTGCACAGCACTGGGGAAAGGCAGGCAGAGAATTCCCTGCTAGCACCTTCTCTGTGCCTTGGAAACAGAAGTGTTCCCATTGCTTCGCAGAATCGCTTTCGTGCAGAAAACAGTAACACTTGTTCAGAACGAAAGAAAGCACAGAGCCCCAGATTTTATGTTGTCCTGGAGAGCTTGCAGAGCACTGGGGAAAGGCAGGCAGAGAATTCCCTGCTAGCACCTTCTCTGTGCCTGGGAAACAGAAGTCTTCACATTGCTTCGCAGAATCGCTTTTGTGCAGAAAACAGTAACACTTGTTCAGAACGAAAGAAAGCACAGAGCCCCAGATTTTATGTTGTCTTGGAGAGCTTACAGAGCACTGGGGAAAGGCAGGCAGAGAATTCCCTGCTAGCACCTTCTCTGTACCTGGGAAGCAGAAGTGTTCCCATTGCTTCGCAGAATCGCTTTTGTGCAGAAAACAGTAACACTTGTTCAGAACGAAAGAAAGCACAGAGCCCCAGATTTTATGTTGTCCTGGAGAGCTTGCACAGCACTGGGGAAAGGCAGGCAGAGAATTCCCTGCTAGCACGTTCTCTGTGCCTGGGAAACAGAAGTGTTCCCATTGCTTCGCAGAATCGCTTTTGTGCAGAAAACAGTAACACTTGTTCAGAACGAAAGAAAGCACAGAGCCCCAGATTTTATGTTGTCCTGGAGAGCTTGCACAGCACTGGGGAAAGGCAGGCAGAGAATTCCCTGCTAGCACCTTCTCTGTGCCTGGGAAACAGAAGTGTTCCCATTGCTTCGCAGAATCGCTTTCGTGCAGAAAACAGTAACACTTGTTCAGAACGAAAGAAAGCACAGAGCCCCAGATTTTATGTTGTCCTGGAGAGCTTGCAGAGCACTGGGGAAAGGCACGCAGAGAATTCCCTGCTAGCACCTTCTCTGTGCCTGTTCACATTGCTTCGCAGAATCGCTTTTGTGCAGAAAACAGTAACACTTGTTCAGAACGAAAGAAAGCACAGAGCCCCAGATTTTATGTTGTCCTGGAGAGCTTGCAGAGCACTGGGGAAAGGCAGGCAGAGAATTCCCTGCTAGCACCTTCTCTGTGCCTGGGAAACAGAAGTGTTCACATTGCTTCGCAGAATCGCTTTTGTGCAGAAAACAGTAACACTTGTTCAGAACGAAAGAAAGCACAGAGCCCCAGATTTTATGTTGTCCTGGAGAGCTTGCAGAGCACTGGGGAAAGGCAGGCAGAGAATTCCCTGCTAGCACCTTCTCTGTGCCTGTTCACATTGCTTCGCAGAATCGCTTTTGTGCAGAAAACAATAACACTTGTTCAGAACGAAGGAAAGCACAGAGCCCCAGATTTTATGTTGTCCTGGAGAGCTTGCAGAGCACTGGGGAAAAGCAGGCAGAGATTTCCCTGCTAGCACGTTCTCTGTGCCTGGGAAGCAGAAGTGTTCACATTGCTTCGCAGAATCGCTTTTGTGCAGAAAACAGTAACACTTGTTCAGAACGAAAGAAAGCACAGAGCCCCAGATTTTATGTTGTCCTGAAGAGCTTGCAGAGCACTCGGGAAAGGCAGGCAGAGAATTCCCTGCTAGCACCTTCTCTGTGCCTGGGAAGCAGAAGTGTTCCCATTGCTTCGCAGAATCGCTTTCGTGCAGAAAACAGTAACACTTGTTCAGAACGAAAGAAAGCACAGAGCCCCAGATTTTATGTTGTCCTGGAGAGCTTGCAGAGTACTGGGGAAAGGCAGGCAGAGAATTCCCTGCTAGCACCTTCTCTGTGCCTGTTCACATTGCTTCGTAGAATCGCTTTTGTGCAGAAAACAGTAACACTTGTTCAGACGAAAGAAAGCACAGAGCCCCAGATTTTATGTTGTCCTGGAGAGCTTGCAGAGCACTGGGGAAAAGCAGGCAGAGAATTCCCTGCTAGCACCTTCTCTGTGCCTGGGAAGCAGAAGTGTTCACATTGCTTCGCAGAATCGCTTTTGTGCAGAAAACCGTAACACTTGTTCAGAACGAAAGAAAGCACAGAGCCCCAGATTTTATGTTGTCCTGGAGAGCTTGCAGAGCACTGGGGAAAGGCAGGCAGAGAATTCCCTGCTAGCACCTTCTCTGTGCCTGGGAAACAGAAGTCTTCACATTGCTTCGCAGAATCGCTTTTGTGCAGAAAACAGTAACACTTGTTCAGAACGAAAGAAAGCACAGAGCCCCAGATTTTATGTTGTCTTGGAGAGCTTACAGAGCACTGGGGAAAGGCAGGCAGAGAATTCCCTGCTAGCACCTTCTCTGTACCTGGGAAACAGAAGTGTTCCCATTGCTTCGCAGAATCGCTTTTGTGCAGAAAACAGTAACACTTGTTCAGAACGAAAGAAAGCACAGAGCCCCAGATTTTATGTTGTCCTGGAGAGCTTGCAGAGCACTGGGGAAAGGCAGGCAGAGAATTCCCTGCTAGCACGTTCTCTGTGCCTGGGAAACAGAAGTGTTCCCATTGCTTCGCAGAATCGCTTTCGTGCAGAAAACAGTAACACTTGTTCAGAACGAAAGAAAGCACAGAGCCCCAGATTTTATGTTGTCCTGGAGAGCTTGCACAGCACTGGGGAAAGGCAGGCAGAGAATTCCCTGCTAGCACCTTCTCTGTGCCTGGGAAGCAGAAGTGTTCCCATTGCTTCGCAGAATCGCTTTCGTGCAGAAAACAGTAACACTTGTTCAGAACGAAAGAAAGCACAGAGCCCCAGATTTTATGTTGTCCTGGAGAGCTTGCAGAGCACTGGGGAAAGGCACGCAGAGAATTCCCTGCTAGCACCTTCTCTGTGCCTGTTCACATTGCTTCGCAGAATCGCTTTTGTGCAGAAAACAGTAACACTTGTTCAGAACGAAAGAAAGCACAGAGCCCCAGATTTTATGTTGTCCTGGAGAGCTTGCAGAGCACTGGGGAAAGGCAGGCAGAGAATTCCCTGCTAGCACCTTCTCTGTGCCTGGGAAACAGAAGTGTTCACATTGCTTCGCAGAATCGCTTTTGTGCAGAAAACAGTAACACTTGTTCAGAACGAAAGAAAGCACAGAGCCCCAGATTTTATGTTGTCCTGGAGAGCTTGCAGAGCACTGGGGAAAGGCAGGCAGAGAATTCCCTGCTAGCACCTTGTCTGTGCCTGGGAAGCAGAAGTCTTCACATTGCTTCGCAGAATCGCTTTCGTGCAGAAAACAGTAACACTTGTTCAGAACGAAAGAAAGCACAGAGCCCCAGATTTTATGTTGTCCTGGAGAGCTTGCAGAGCACTGGGGAAAGGCAGGCAGAGAATTCCCTGCTAGCACCTTCTCTGTGCCTGTTCACATTGCTTCGCAGAATCGCTTTTGTGCAGAAAACAATAACACTTGTTCAGAACGAAGGAAAGCACAGAGCCCCAGATTTTATGTTGTCCTGGAGAGCTTGCAGAGCACTGGGGAAAAGCAGGCAGAGATTTCCCTGCTAGCACGTTCTCTGTGCCTGGGAAGCAGAAGTGTTCACATTGCTTCGCAGAATCGCTTTTGTGCAGAAAACAGTAACACTTGTTCAGAACGAAAGAAAGCACAGAGCCCCAGATTTTATGTTGTCCTGAAGAGCTTGCAGAGCACTCGGGAAAGGCAGGCAGAGAATTCCCTGCTAGCACCTTCTCTGTGCCTGGGAAGCAGAAGTGTTCCCATTGCTTCGCAGAATCGCTTTCGTGCAGAAAACAGTAACACTTGTTCAGAACGAAAGAAAGCACAGAGCCCCAGATTTTATGTTGTCCTGGAGAGCTTGCAGAGTACTGGGGAAAGGCAGGCAGAGAATTCCCTGCTAGCACCTTCTCTGTGCCTGTTCACATTGCTTCGTAGAATCGCTTTTGTGCAGAAAACAGTAACACTTGTTCAGACGAAAGAAAGCACAGAGCCCCAGATTTTATGTTGTCCTGGAGAGCTTGCAGAGCACTGGGGAAAAGCAGGCAGAGAATTCCCTGCTAGCACCTTCTCTGTGCCTGGGAAGCAGAAGTGTTCACATTGCTTCGCAGAATCGCTTTTGTGCAGAAAACCGTAACACTTGTTCAGAACGAAAGAAAGCACAGAGCCCCAGATTTTATGTTGTCCTGGAGAGCTTGCAGAGCACTGGGGAAAGGCAGGCAGAGAATTCCCTGCTAGCACCTTCTCTGTGCCTGGGAAACAGAAGTCTTCACATTGCTTCGCAGAATCGCTTTTGTGCAGAAAACAGTAACACTTGTTCAGAACGAAAGAAAGCACAGAGCCCCAGATTTTATGTTGTCTTGGAGAGCTTACAGAGCACTGGGGAAAGGCAGGCAGAGAATTCCCTGCTAGCACCTTCTCTGTACCTGGGAAACAGAAGTGTTCCCATTGCTTCGCAGAATCGCTTTTGTGCAGAAAACAGTAACACTTGTTCAGAACGAAAGAAAGCACAGAGCCCCAGATTTTATGTTGTCCTGGAGAGCTTGCAGAGCACTGGGGAAAGGCAGGCAGAGAATTCCCTGCTAGCACGTTCTCTGTGCCTGGGAAACAGAAGTGTTCCCATTGCTTCGCAGAATCGCTTTCGTGCAGAAAACAGTAACACTTGTTCAGAACGAAAGAAAGCACAGAGCCCCAGATTTTATGTTGTCCTGGAGAGCTTGCACAGCACTGGGGAAAGGCAGGCAGAGAATTCCCTGCTAGCACCTTCTCTGTGCCTGGGAAGCAGAAGTGTTCCCATTGCTTCGCAGAATCGCTTTCGTGCAGAAAACAGTAACACTTGTTCAGAACGAAAGAAAGCACAGAGCCCCAGATTTTATGTTGTCCTGGAGAGCTTGCAGAGCACTGGGGAAAGGCACGCAGAGAATTCCCTGCTAGCACCTTCTCTGTGCCTGTTCACATTGCTTCGCAGAATCGCTTTTGTGCAGAAAACAGTAACACTTGTTCAGAACGAAAGAAAGCACAGAGCCCCAGATTTTATGTTGTCCTGGAGAGCTTGCAGAGCACTGGGGAAAGGCAGGCAGAGAATTCCCTGCTAGCACCTTCTCTGTGCCTGGGAAACAGAAGTGTTCACATTGCTTCGCAGAATCGCTTTTGTGCAGAAAACAGTAACACTTGTTCAGAACGAAAGAAAGCACAGAGCCCCAGATTTTATGTTGTCCTGGAGAGCTTGCAGAGCACTGGGGAAAGGCAGGCAGAGAATTCCCTGCTAGCACCTTGTCTGTGCCTGGGAAGCAGAAGTCTTCACATTGCTTCGCAGAATCGCTTTCGTGCAGAAAACAGTAACACTTGTTCAGAACGAAAGAAAGCACAGAGCCCCAGATTTTATGTTGTCCTGGAGAGCTTGCAGAGCACTGGGGAAAAGCAGGCAGAGATTTCCCTGCTAGCACGTTCTCTGTGCCTGGGAAGCAGAAGTGTTCACATTGCTTCGCAGAATCGCTTTTGTGCAGAAAACAGTAACACTTGTTCAGAACGAAAGAAAGCACAGAGCCCCAGATTTTATGTTGTCCTGAAGAGCTTGCAGAGCACTCGGGAAAGGCAGGCAGAGAATTCCCTGCTAGCACCTTCTCTGTGCCTGGGAAGCAGAAGTGTTCCCATTGCTTCGCAGAATCGCTTTCGTGCAGAAAACAGTAACACTTGTTCAGAACGAAAGAAAGCACAGAGCCCCAGATTTTATGTTGTCCTGGAGAGCTTGCAGAGTACTGGGGAAAGGCAGGCAGAGAATTCCCTGCTAGCACCTTCTCTGTGCCTGTTCACATTGCTTCGTAGAATCGCTTTTGTGCAGAAAACAGTAACACTTGTTCAGACGAAAGAAAGCACAGAGCCCCAGATTTTATGTTGTCCTGGAGAGCTTGCAGAGCACTGGGGAAAAGCAGGCAGAGAATTCCCTGCTAGCACCTTCTCTGTGCCTGGGAAGCAGAAGTGTTCACATTGCTTCGCAGAATCGCTTTTGTGCAGAAAACCGTAACACTTGTTCAGAACGAAAGAAAGCACAGAGCCCCAGATTTTATGTTGTCCTGGAGAGCTTGCAGAGCACTGGGGAAAGGCAGGCAGAGAATTCCCTGCTAGCACCTTCTCTGTGCCTGGGAAACAGAAGTCTTCACATTGCTTCGCAGAATCGCTTTTGTGCAGAAAACAGTAACACTTGTTCAGAACGAAAGAAAGCACAGAGCCCCAGATTTTATGTTGTCTTGGAGAGCTTACAGAGCACTGGGGAAAGGCAGGCAGAGAATTCCCTGCTAGCACCTTCTCTGTACCTGGGAAACAGAAGTGTTCCCATTGCTTCGCAGAATCGCTTTTGTGCAGAAAACAGTAACACTTGTTCAGAACGAAAGAAAGCACAGAGCCCCAGATTTTATGTTGTCCTGGAGAGCTTGCACAGCACTGGGGAAAGGCAGGCAGAGAATTCCCTGCTAGCACGTTCTCTGTGCCTGGGAAACAGAAGTGTTCCCATTGCTTCGCAGAATCGCTTTTGTGCAGAAAACAGTAACACTTGTTCAGAACGAAAGAAAGCACAGAGCCCCAGATTTTATGTTGTCCTGGAGAGCTTGCAGAGCACTGGGGAAAGGCACGCAGAGACTTCCCTGCTAGCACCTTCTCTGTGCCTGTTCACATTGCTTCGCAGAATCGCTTTTGTGCAGAAAACAATAACACTTGTTCAGAAGGAAAGAAATCACAGAGCCCCAGATTTTATGTTGTCCTGGAGAGCTTGCAGAGCACTGGGGAAAAGCAGGCAGAGAATTCCCTGATAGCACCTTCTCTGTGCCTGGGAAGCAGAAGTCTTCACATTGCTTCGCAGAATCGCTTTTGTGCAGAAAACAGTAACACTTGTTCAGAACGAAAGAAAGCACAGAGCCCCAGATTTTATGTTGTCCTGGAGAGCTTGCAGAGCACTGGGGAAAGGCAGGCAGAGAATTCCCTGCTAGCACCTTCTCTGTGCCCGGGAAACAGAAGTGTTCCCATTGCTTCGCAGAATCGCTTTCGTGCAGAAAACAGTAACACTTGTTCAGAACGAAAGAAAGCACAGAGCCCCAGATTTTATGTTGTCCTGGAGAGCTTGCACAGCACTGGGGAAAGGCAGGCAGAGAATTCCCTGCTAGCACCTTCTCTGTGCCTGGGAAGCAGAAGTGTTCCCATTGCTTCGCAGAATCGCTTTCGTGCAGAAAACAGTAACACTTGTTCAGAACGAAAGAAAGCACAGAGCCCCAGATTTTATGTTGTCCTGGAGAGCTTGCAGAGCACTGGGGAAAGGCACGCAGAGAATTCCCTGCTAGCACCTTCTCTGTGCCTGTTCACATTGCTTCGCAGAATCGCTTTTGTGCAGAAAACAGTAACACTTGTTCAGAACGAAAGAAAGCACAGAGCCCCAGATTTTATGTTGTCCTGGAGAGCTTGCAGAGCACTGGGGAAAGGCAGGCAGAGAATTCCCTGCTAGCACCTTCTCTGTGCCTGGGAAACAGAAGTGTTCACATTGCTTCGCAGAATCGCTTTTGTGCAGAAAACAGTAACACTTGTTCAGAACGAAAGAAAGCACAGAGCCCCAGATTTTATGTTGTCCTGGAGAGCTTGCAGAGCACTGGGGAAAGGCAGGCAGAGAATTCCCTGCTAGCACCTTGTCTGTGCCTGGGAAGCAGAAGTCTTCACATTGCTTCGCAGAATCGCTTTCGTGCAGAAAACAGTAACACTTGTTCAGAACGAAAGAAAGCACAGAGCCCCAGATTTTATGTTGTCCTGGAGAGCTTGCAGAGCACTGGGGAAAGGCAGGCAGAGAATTCCCTGCTAGCACCTTCTCTGTGCCTGTTCACATTGCTTCGCAGAATCGCTTTTGTGCAGAAAACAATAACACTTGTTCAGAACGAAGGAAAGCACAGAGCCCCAGATTTTATGTTGTCCTGGAGAGCTTGCAGAGCACTGGGGAAAAGCAGGCAGAGATTTCCCTGCTAGCACGTTCTCTGTGCCTGGGAAGCAGAAGTGTTCACATTGCTTCGCAGAATCGCTTTTGTGCAGAAAACAGTAACACTTGTTCAGAACGAAAGAAAGCACAGAGCCCCAGATTTTATGTTGTCCTGAAGAGCTTGCAGAGCACTCGGGAAAGGCAGGCAGAGAATTCCCTGCTAGCACCTTCTCTGTGCCTGGGAAGCAGAAGTGTTCCCATTGCTTCGCAGAATCGCTTTCGTGCAGAAAACAGTAACACTTGTTCAGAACGAAAGAAAGCACAGAGCCCCAGATTTTATGTTGTCCTGGAGAGCTTGCAGAGTACTGGGGAAAGGCAGGCAGAGAATTCCCTGCTAGCACCTTCTCTGTGCCTGTTCACATTGCTTCGTAGAATCGCTTTTGTGCAGAAAACAGTAACACTTGTTCAGACGAAAGAAAGCACAGAGCCCCAGATTTTATGTTGTCCTGGAGAGCTTGCAGAGCACTGGGGAAAAGCAGGCAGAGAATTCCCTGCTAGCACCTTCTCTGTGCCTGGGAAGCAGAAGTGTTCACATTGCTTCGCAGAATCGCTTTTGTGCAGAAAACAGTAACACTTGTTCAGAACGAAAGAAAGCACAGAGCCCCAGATTTTATGTTGTCCTGGAGAGCTTGCAGAGCACTGGGGAAAGGCAGGCAGAGAATTCCCTGCTAGCACCTTCTCTGTGCCTGGGAAACAGAAGTCTTCACATTGCTTCGCAGAATCGCTTTTGTGCAGAAAACAGTAACACTTGTTCAGAACGAAAGAAAGCACAGAGCCCCAGATTTTATGTTGTCTTGGAGAGCTTACAGAGCACTGGGGAAAGGCAGGCAGAGAATTCCCTGCTAGCACCTTCTCTGTACCTGGGAAACAGAAGTGTTCCCATTGCTTCGCAGAATCGCTTTTGTGCAGAAAACAGTAACACTTGTTCAGAACGAAAGAAAGCACAGAGCCCCAGATTTTATGTTGTCCTGGAGAGCTTGCAGAGCACTGGGGAAAGGCACGCAGAGACTTCCCTGCTAGCACGTTCTCTGTGCCTGGGAAACAGAAGTGTTCCCATTGCTTCGCAGAATCGCTTTTGTGCAGAAAACAGTAACACTTGTTCAGAACGAAAGAAAGCACAGAGCCCCAGATTTTATGTTGTCCTGGAGAGCTTGCAGAGCACTGGGGAAAGGCAGGCAGAGAATTCCCTGCTAGCACGTTCTCTGTGCCTGGGAAGCAGAAGTGTTCACACTGCTTCGCAGAATCGCTTTTGTGCAGAAAACAGTAACACTTGTTCAGAACGAAAGAAAGCACAGAGCCCCAGATTTTATGTTGTCCTGGAGAGCTTGCAGAGCACTGGGGAAAGGCAGGCAGAGAATTCCCTGCTAGCACCTTCTCTGTGCCTGTTCACATTGCTTCGCAGAATCGCTTTTGTGCAGAAAACAATAACACTTGTTCAGAAGGAAAGAAAGCACAGAGCCCCAGATTTTCTGTTGTCCTGGAGAGCTTGCAGAGCACTGGGGAAAAGCAGGCAGAGATTTCCCTGCTAGCACGTTCTCTGTGCCTGGGAAGCAGAAGTGTTCCCATTGCTTCGCAGAATCGCTTTTGTGCAGAAAACAGTAACACTTGTTCAGAACGAAAGAAAGCACAGAGCCCCAGATTTTATGTTGTCCTGGAGAGCTTGCAGAGCACTGGGGAAAGGCAGGCAGAGAATTCCCTGCTAGCACCTTCTCTGTGCCTGTTCACACTGCTTCGCAGAATCGCTTTTGTGGAGAAAACAGTAACACGTGTTCAGAACGAAAGAAAGCACAGAGCCCCAGATTTGCTGTTGTCCTGGAGAGCTTGCAGAGCACTGGGGAAAGGCAGGCAGAGAATTCCCTGCTAGCACCTTCTCTGTGCCTGGGAAACAGAAGTGTTCACATTGCTTCGCAGAATCGCTTTTGTGCAGAAAACAGTAACACTTGTTGAGAACGAAAGAAAGCACAGAGCCCCAGATTTTATGTTGTCCTGGAGAGCTTGCAGAGCACTGGGGAAAGGCACGCAGAGAATTCCCTGCTAGCAACTTCTCTGTGCCTCTTCACATTGCTTCGCAGAATCGCTTTTGTGCAGAAAACAATAACACTTGTTCAGAAGGAAAGAAAGCACAGAGCCCCAGATTTTATGTTGTCCTGGAGAGCTTGCAGAGCACTGGGGAAAAGCAGGCAGAGATTTCCCTGCTAGCACGTTCTCTGTGCCTGGGAAGCAGAAGTGTTCACATTGCTTCGCAGAATCGCTTTTGTGCAGAAAACAGTAACACTTGTTCAGAACGAAAGAAAGCACAGAGCCCCAGATTTTATGTTGTCCTGAAGAGCTTGCAGAGCACTCGGGAAAGGCAGGCAGAGAATTCCCTGCTAGCACCTTCTCTGTGCCTGGGAAGCAGAAGTGTTCCCATTGCTTCGCAGAATCGCTTTCGTGCAGAAAACAGTAACACTTGTTCAGAACGAAAGAAAGCACAGAGCCCCAGATTTTATGTTGTCCTGGAGAGCTTGCAGAGTACTGGGGAAAGGCAGGCAGAGAATTCCCTGCTAGCACCTTCTCTGTGCCTGTTCACATTGCTTCGTAGAATCGCTTTTGTGCAGAAAACAGTAACACTTGTTCAGACGAAAGAAAGCACAGAGCCCCAGATTTTATGTTGTCCTGGAGAGCTTGCAGAGCACTGGGGAAAAGCAGGCAGAGAATTCCCTGCTAGCACCTTCTCTGTGCCTGGGAAGCAGAAGTGTTCACATTGCTTCGCAGAATCGCTTTTGTGCAGAAAACCGTAACACTTGTTCAGAACGAAAGAAAGCACAGAGCCCCAGATTTTATGTTGTCCTGGAGAGCTTGCAGAGCACTGGGGAAAGGCAGGCAGAGAATTCCCTGCTAGCACCTTCTCTGTGCCTGGGAAACAGAAGTCTTCACATTGCTTCGCAGAATCGCTTTTGTGCAGAAAACAGTAACACTTGTTCAGAACGAAAGAAAGCACAGAGCCCCAGATTTTATGTTGTCTTGGAGAGCTTACAGAGCACTGGGGAAAGGCAGGCAGAGAATTCCCTGCTAGCACCTTCTCTGTACCTGGGAAACAGAAGTGTTCCCATTGCTTCGCAGAATCGCTTTTGTGCAGAAAACAGTAACACTTGTTCAGAACGAAAGAAAGCACAGAGCCCCAGATTTTATGTTGTCCTGGAGAGCTTGCACAGCACTGGGGAAAGGCAGGCAGAGAATTCCCTGCTAGCACGTTCTCTGTGCCTGGGAAACAGAAGTGTTCCCATTGCTTCGCAGAATCGCTTTTGTGCAGAAAACAGTAACACTTGTTCAGAACGAAAGAAAGCACAGAGCCCCAGATTTTATGTTGTCCTGGAGAGCTTGCAGAGCACTGGGGAAAGGCACGCAGAGACTTCCCTGCTAGCACCTTCTCTGTGCCTGTTCACATTGCTTCGCAGAATCGCTTTTGTGCAGAAAACAATAACACTTGTTCAGAAGGAAAGAAATCACAGAGCCCCAGATTTTATGTTGTCCTGGAGAGCTTGCAGAGCACTGGGGAAAAGCAGGCAGAGAATTCCCTGATAGCACCTTCTCTGTGCCTGGGAAGCAGAAGTCTTCACATTGCTTCGCAGAATCGCTTTTGTGCAGAAAACAGTAACACTTGTTCAGAACGAAAGAAAGCACAGAGCCCCAGATTTTATGTTGTCCTGGAGAGCTTGCAGAGCACTGGGGAAAGGCAGGCAGAGAATTCCCTGCTAGCACCTTCTCTGTGCCCGGGAAACAGAAGTGTTCCCATTGCTTCGCAGAATCGCTTTCGTGCAGAAAACAGTAACACTTGTTCAGAACGAAAGAAAGCACAGAGCCCCAGATTTTATGTTGTCCTGGAGAGCTTGCACAGCACTGGGGAAAGGCAGGCAGAGAATTCCCTGCTAGCACCTTCTCTGTGCCTGGGAAGCAGAAGTGTTCCCATTGCTTCGCAGAATCGCTTTCGTGCAGAAAACAGTAACACTTGTTCAGAACGAAAGAAAGCACAGAGCCCCAGATTTTATGTTGTCCTGGAGAGCTTGCAGAGCACTGGGGAAAGGCACGCAGAGAATTCCCTGCTAGCACCTTCTCTGTGCCTGTTCACATTGCTTCGCAGAATCGCTTTTGTGCAGAAAACAGTAACACTTGTTCAGAACGAAAGAAAGCACAGAGCCCCAGATTTTATGTTGTCCTGGAGAGCTTGCAGAGCACTGGGGAAAGGCAGGCAGAGAATTCCCTGCTAGCACCTTCTCTGTGCCTGGGAAACAGAAGTGTTCACATTGCTTCGCAGAATCGCTTTTGTGCAGAAAACAGTAACACTTGTTCAGAATGAAAGAAAGCACAGAGCCCCAGATTTTATGTTGTCCTGGAGAGCTTGCAGAGCACTGGGGAAAGGCAGGCAGAGAATTCCCTGCTAGCACCTTGTCTGTGCCTGGGAAGCAGAAGTCTTCACATTGCTTCGCAGAATCGCTTTCGTGCAGAAAACAGTAACACTTGTTCAGAACGAAAGAAAGCACAGAGCCCCAGATTTTATGTTGTCCTGGAGAGCTTGCAGAGCACTGGGGAAAGGCAGGCAGAGAATTCCCTGCTAGCACCTTCTCTGTGCCTGTTCACATTGCTTCGCAGAATCGCTTTTGTGCAGAAAACAATAACACTTGTTCAGAACGAAGGAAAGCACAGAGCCCCAGATTTTATGTTGTCCTGGAGAGCTTGCAGAGCACTGGGGAAAAGCAGGCAGAGATTTCCCTGCTAGCACGTTCTCTGTGCCTGGGAAGCAGAAGTGTTCACATTGCTTCGCAGAATCGCTTTTGTGCAGAAAACAGTAACACTTGTTCAGAACGAAAGAAAGCACAGAGCCCCAGATTTTATGTTGTCCTGAAGAGCTTGCAGAGCACTCGGGAAAGGCAGGCAGAGAATTCCCTGCTAGCACCTTCTCTGTGCCTGGGAAGCAGAAGTGTTCCCATTGCTTCGCAGAATCGCTTTCGTGCAGAAAACAGTAACACTTGTTCAGAACGAAAGAAAGCACAGAGCCCCAGATTTTATGTTGTCCTGGAGAGCTTGCAGAGTACTGGGGAAAGGCAGGCAGAGAATTCCCTGCTAGCACCTTCTCTGTGCCTGTTCACATTGCTTCATAGAATCGCTTTTGTGCAGAAAACAGTAACACTTGTTCAGACGAAAGAAAGCACAGAGCCCCAGATTTTATGTTGTCCTGGAGAGCTTGCAGAGCACTGGGGAAAAGCAGGCAGAGAATTCCCTGCTAGCACCTTCTCTGTGCCTGGGAAGCAGAAGTGTTCACATTGCTTCGCAGAATCGCTTTTGTGCAGAAAACAGTAACACTTGTTCAGAACGAAAGAAAGCACAGAGCCCCAGATTTTATGTTGTCCTGGAGAGCTTGCAGAGCACTGGGGAAAGGCAGGCAGAGAATTCCCTGCTAGCACCTTCTCTGTGCCTGGGAAACAGAAGTCTTCACATTGCTTCGCAGAATCGCTTTTGTGCAGAAAACAGTAACACTTGTTCAGAACGAAAGAAAGCACAGAGCCCCAGATTTTATGTTGTCTTGGAGAGCTTACAGAGCACTGGGGAAAGGCAGGCAGAGAATTCCCTGCTAGCACCTTCTCTGTACCTGGGAAACAGAAGTGTTCCCATTGCTTCGCAGAATCGCTTTTGTGCAGAAAACAGTAACACTTGTTCAGAACGAAAGAAAGCACAGAGCCCCAGATTTTATGTTGTCCTGGAGAGCTTGCAGAGCACTGGGGAAAGGCAGGCAGAGAATTCCCTGCTAGCACGTTCTCTGTGCCTGGGAAACAGAAGTGTTCCCATTGCTTCGCAGAATCGCTTTTGTGCAGAAAACAGTAACACTTGTTCAGAAGGAAAGAAATCACAGAGCCCCAGATTTTATGTTGTCCTGGAGAGCTTGCAGAGCACTGGGGAAAAGCAGGCAGAGAATTCCCTGATAGCACCTTCTCTGTGCCTGGGAAGCAGAAGTCTTCACATTGCTTCGCAGAATCGCTTTTGTGCAGAAAACAGTAACACTTGTTCAGAACGAAAGAAAGCACAGAGCCCCAGATTTTATGTTGTCCTGGAGAGCTTGCAGAGCACTGGGGAAAGGCAGGCAGAGAATTCCCTGCTAGCACCTTCTCTGTGCCCGGGAAACAGAAGTGTTCCCATTGCTTCGCAGAATCGCTTTCGTGCAGAAAACAGTAACACTTGTTCAGAACGAAAGAAAGCACAGAGCCCCAGATTTTATGTTGTCCTGGAGAGCTTGCACAGCACTGGGGAAAGGCAGGCAGAGAATTCCCTGCTAGCACCTTCTCTGTGCCTGGGAAGCAGAAGTGTTCCCATTGCTTCGCAGAATCGCTTTCGTGCAGAAAACAGTAACACTTGTTCAGAACGAAAGAAAGCACAGAGCCCCAGATTTTATGTTGTCCTGGAGAGCTTGCAGAGCACTGGGGAAAGGCACGCAGAGAATTCCCTGCTAGCACCTTCTCTGTGCCTGTTCACATTGCTTCGCAGAATCGCTTTTGTGCAGAAAACAGTAACACTTGTTCAGAACGAAAGAAAGCACAGAGCCCCAGATTTTATGTTGTCCTGGAGAGCTTGCAGAGCACTGGGGAAAGGCAGGCAGAGAATTCCCTGCTAGCACCTTCTCTGTGCCTGGGAAACAGAAGTGTTCACATTGCTTCGCAGAATCGCTTTTGTGCAGAAAACAGTAACACTTGTTCAGAATGAAAGAAAGCACAGAGCCCCAGATTTTATGTTGTCCTGGAGAGCTTGCAGAGCACTGGGGAAAGGCAGGCAGAGAATTCCCTGCTAGCACCTTGTCTGTGCCTGGGAAGCAGAAGTCTTCACATTGCTTCGCAGAATCGCTTTCGTGCAGAAAACAGTAACACTTGTTCAGAACGAAAGAAAGCACAGAGCCCCAGATTTTATGTTGTCCTGGAGAGCTTGCAGAGCACTGGGGAAAGGCAGGCAGAGAATTCCCTGCTAGCACCTTCTCTGTGCCTGTTCACATTGCTTCGCAGAATCGCTTTTGTGCAGAAAACAATAACACTTGTTCAGAACGAAGGAAAGCACAGAGCCCCAGATTTTATGTTGTCCTGGAGAGCTTGCAGAGCACTGGGGAAAAGCAGGCAGAGATTTCCCTGCTAGCACGTTCTCTGTGCCTGGGAAGCAGAAGTGTTCACATTGCTTCGCAGAATCGCTTTTGTGCAGAAAACAGTAACACTTGTTCAGAACGAAAGAAAGCACAGAGCCCCAGATTTTATGTTGTCCTGAAGAGCTTGCAGAGCACTCGGGAAAGGCAGGCAGAGAATTCCCTGCTAGCACCTTCTCTGTGCCTGGGAAGCAGAAGTGTTCCCATTGCTTCGCAGAATCGCTTTCGTGCAGAAAACAGTAACACTTGTTCAGAACGAAAGAAAGCACAGAGCCCCAGATTTTATGTTGTCCTGGAGAGCTTGCAGAGTACTGGGGAAAGGCAGGCAGAGAATTCCCTGCTAGCACCTTCTCTGTGCCTGTTCACATTGCTTCGTAGAATCGCTTTTGTGCAGAAAACAGTAACACTTGTTCAGACGAAAGAAAGCACAGAGCCCCAGATTTTATGTTGTCCTGGAGAGCTTGCAGAGCACTGGGGAAAAGCAGGCAGAGAATTCCCTGCTAGCACCTTCTCTGTGCCTGGGAAGCAGAAGTGTTCACATTGCTTCGCAGAATCGCTTTTGTGCAGAAAACAGTAACACTTGTTCAGAACGAAAGAAAGCACAGAGCCCCAGATTTTATGTTGTCCTGGAGAGCTTGCAGAGCACTGGGGAAAGGCAGGCAGAGAATTCCCTGCTAGCACCTTCTCTGTGCCTGGGAAACAGAAGTCTTCACATTGCTTCGCAGAATCGCTTTTGTGCAGAAAACAGTAACACTTGTTCAGAACGAAAGAAAGCACAGAGCCCCAGATTTTATGTTGTCTTGGAGAGCTTACAGAGCACTGGGGAAAGGCAGGCAGAGAATTCCCTGCTAGCACCTTCTCTGTACCTGGGAAACAGAAGTGTTCCCATTGCTTCGCAGAATCGCTTTTGTGCAGAAAACAGTAACACTTGTTCAGAACGAAAGAAAGCACAGAGCCCCAGATTTTATGTTGTCCTGGAGAGCTTGCAGAGCACTGGGGAAAGGCAGGCAGAGAATTCCCTGCTAGCACGTTCTCTGTGCCTGGGAAACAGAAGTGTTCCCATTGCTTCGCAGAATCGCTTTTGTGCAGAAAACAGTAACACTTGTTCAGAACGAAAGAAAGCACAGAGCCCCAGATTTTATGTTGTCCTGGAGAGCTTGCAGAGCACTGGGGAAAGGCACGCAGAGACTTCCCTGCTAGCACCTTCTCTGTGCCTGTTCACATTGCTTCGCAGAATCGCTTTTGTGCAGAAAACAATAACACTTGTTCAGAAGGAAAGAAATCACAGAGCCCCAGATTTTATGTTGTCCTGGAGAGCTTGCAGAGCACTGGGGAAAAGCAGGCAGAGAATTCCCTGATAGCACCTTCTCTGTGCCTGGGAAGCAGAAGTCTTCACATTGCTTCGCAGAATCGCTTTTGTGCAGAAAACAGTAACACTTGTTCAGAACGAAAGAAAGCACAGAGCCCCAGATTTTATGTTGTCCTGGAGAGCTTGCAGAGCACTGGGGAAAGGCAGGCAGAGAATTCCCTGCTAGCACCTTCTCTGTGCCCGGGAAACAGAAGTGTTCCCATTGCTTCGCAGAATCGCTTTTGTGCAGAAAACAGTAACACTTGTTCAGAACGAAAGAAAGCACAGAGCCCCAGATTTTATGTTGTCCTGGAGAGCTTGCAGAGCACTGGGGAAAGGCAGGCAGAGAATTCCCTGCTAGCACGTTCTCTGTGCCTGGGAAGCAGAAGTGTTCACACTGCTTCGCAGAATCGCTTTTGTGCAGAAAACAGTAACACTTGTTCAGAACGAAAGAAAGCACAGAGCCCCAGATTTTATGTTGTCCTGGAGAGCTTGCAGAGCACTGGGGAAAGGCAGGCAGAGAATTCCCTGCTAGCACCTTCTCTGTGCCTGTTCACATTGCTTCGCAGAATCGCTTTTGTGCAGAAAACAATAACACTTGTTCAGAAGGAAAGAAAGCACAGAGCCCCAGATTTTCTGTTGTCCTGGAGAGCTTGCAGAGCACTGGGGAAAAGCAGGCAGAGATTTCCCTGCTAGCACGTTCTCTGTGCCTGGGAAGCAGAAGTGTTCCCATTGCTTCGCAGAATCGCTTTTGTGCAGAAAACAGTAACACTTGTTCAGAACGAAAGAAAGCACAGAGCCCCAGATTTTATGTTGTCCTGGAGAGCTTGCAGAGCACTGGGGAAAGGCAGGCAGAGAATTCCCTGCTAGCACCTTCTCTGTGCCTGTTCACACTGCTTCGCAGAATCGCTTTTGTGGAGAAAACAGTAACACGTGTTCAGAACGAAAGAAAGCACAGAGCCCCAGATTTGCTGTTGTCCTGGAGAGCTTGCAGAGCACTGGGGAAAGGCAGGCAGAGAATTCCCTGCTAGCACCTTCTCTGTGCCTGGGAAACAGAAGTGTTCACATTGCTTCGCAGAATCGCTTTTGTGCAGAAAACAGTAACACTTGTTGAGAACGAAAGAAAGCACAGAGCCCCAGATTTTATGTTGTCCTGGAGAGCTTGCAGAGCACTGGGGAAAGGCACGCAGAGAATTCCCTGCTAGCAACTTCTCTGTGCCTCTTCACATTGCTTCGCAGAATCGCTTTTGTGCAGAAAACAATAACACTTGTTCAGAAGGAAAGAAAGCACAGAGCCCCAGATTTTATGTTGTCCTGGAGAGATTGCAGAGCACTGGGGAAAAGCAGGCAGAGATTTCCCTGCTAGCACGTTCTCTGTGCCTGGGAAGCAGAAGTCTTCACATTGCTTCGCAGAATCGCTTTTGTGCAGAAAACAGTAACACTTGTTCAGAACGAAAGAAAGCACAGAGCCCCAGATTTTATGTTGTCCTGGAGAGCTTGCAGAGCACTGGGGAAAAGCAGGCAGAGAATTCCCTGCTAGCACCTTCTCTGTGCCTGTTCACATTGCTTCGTAGAATCGCTTTTGTGCAGAAAACAGTAACACTTGTTCAGAACGAAAGAAAGCACAGAGCCCCAGATTTTATGTTGTCCTGGAGAGCTTGCAGAGTACTGGGGAAAGGCAGGCAGAGAATTCCCTGCTAGCACCTTCTCTGTGCCTGGGAAGCAGAAGTGTTCACATTGCTTCGCAGAATCGCTTTTGTGCAGAAAACAGTAACACTTGTTCAGAACGAAAGAAAGCACAGAGCCCCAGATTTTATGTTGTCCTGGAGAGCTTGCAGAGCACTGGGGAAAGGCAGGCAGAGAATTCCCTGCTAGCACCTTCTCTGTGCCTGGGAAACAGAAGTGTTCCCATTGCTTCGCAGAATCGCTTTTGTGCAGAAAAGAGTAACACTTGTTCAGAACGAAAGAAAGCACAGAGCCCCAGATTTTCTGTTGTCCTGGAGAGCTTGCAGAGCACTGGGGAAAAGCAGGCAGAGAATTCCCTGCTAGCACCTTCTCTGTGCCTGGGAAGCAGAAGTGTTCCCATTGCTTCGCAGAATCGCTTTTGTGCAGAAAACCGTAACACTTGTTCAGAACGAAAGAAAGCACAGAGCCCCAGATTTTATGTTGTCCTGGAGAGCTTGCAGAGCACTGGGGAAAGGCAGGCAGAGAATTCCCTGCTAGCACCTTCTCTGTGCCTGGGAAGCAGAACTCTTCACATTGCTTCGCAGAATCGCTTTTGTGCAGAAAACAGTAACACTTGTTCAGAACGAAAGAAAGCACAGAGCCCCAGATTTTATGTTGTCCTGGAGAGCTTGCAGAGCACTGGGGAAAGGCAGGCAGAGAATTCCCTGCTAGCACCTTCTCTGTGCCTGGGAAGCAGAAGTGTTCCCATTGCTTCGCAGAATCGCTTTTGTGCAGAAAACAGTAACACTTGTTCAGAACGAAAGAAAGCACAGAGCCCCAGATTTTATGTTGTCCTGGAGAGCTTGCAGAGCACTGGGGAAAGGCAGGCAGAGAATTCCCTGCTAGCACCTTCTCTGTGCCTGTTCACATTGCTTCGCAGAATCGCTTTTGTGCAGAAAACAATAACACTTGTTCAGAAGGAAAGAAAGCACAGAGCCCCAGATTTTATGTTGTCCTGGAGAGCTTGCAGAGCACTGGGGAAAAGCAGGCAGAGATTTCCCTGCTAGCACGTTCTCTGTGCCTGGGAAGCAGAAGTGTTCACATTGCTTCGCAGAATCGCTTTTGTGCAGAAAACAGTAACACTTGTTCAGAACGAAAGAAAGCACAGAGCCCCATATTTTATGTTGTCCTGGAGAGCTTGCAGAGCACTGGGGAAAGGCAGGCAGAGAATTCCCTGCTAGCACCTTCTCTGTGCCTGGGAAACAGAAGTGTTCACATTGCTTCGCAGAATCGCTTTTGTGCAGAAAACAGTAACACTTGTTCAGAACGAAAGAAAGCACAGAGCCCCAGATTTTATGTTGTCCTGGAGAGCTTGCAGAGCACTGTGGAAAAGCAGGCAGAGAATTCCCTGCTAGCACCTTCTCTTTGCCTGGGAAACAGAAGTGTTCCCATTGCTTCGCGGAATCGCTTTCGTGCAGAAAACAGTAACACTTGTTCAGAACGAAAGAAAGCACAGAGCCCCAGATTTTATGTTGTCCTGGAGAGCTTGCAGAGCACTGGGGAAAGGCAGGCAGAGAATTCTCTGCTAGCACCTTCTCTGTGCCTGGGAAACAGAAGTGTTCCCATTGCTTCGCAGAATCGCTTTCGTGCAGAAAACAGTAACACTTGTTCAGAATGAAAGAAAGCACAGAGCCATAGATTTTATGTTGTCCTGGAGAGCTTGCAGAGCACTGGGGAAAGGCACGCAGAGAATTCCCTGCTAGCACCTTCTCTGTGCCTGTTCACATTGCTTCGCAGAATCGCTTTTGTGCAGAAAACAGTAACACTTGTTCAGACGAAAGAAAGCACAGAGCCCCAGATTTTATGTTGTCCTGGAGAGCTTGCAGAGCACTGGGGAAAAGCAGGCAGAGATTTCCCTGCTAGCACGTTCTCTGTGCCTGGGAAGCAGAAGTGTTCCCATTGCTTCGCAGAATCGCTTTTGTGCAGAAAACAGTAACACTTGTTCAGAACGAAAGAAAGCACAGAGCCCCAGATTTTATGTTGTCCTGGAGAGCTTGCAGAGCGCTGGGGAAAGGCAGGCAGAGAATTCCCTGCTAGCACCTTCTCTGTGCCTGGGAAGCAGAACTCTTCACATTGCTTCGCAGAATCGCTTTTGTGCAGAAAACAGTAACATTTGTTCAGAACGAAAGAAAGCACAGAGCCCCAGATTTTATGTTGTCCTGGAGAGCTTGCAGAGCACTGGGGAAAAGCAGGCAGAGAATTCCCTGCTAGCACCTTCTCTGTGCCTGGGAAACAGAAGTGTTCCCATTGCTTCGCAGAATCGCTTTTGTGCAGAAAACAGTAACACTTGTTCAGAACGAAAGAAAGCACAGAGCCCCAGATTTTATGTTGTCCTGGAGAGCTTGCAGAGCACTGGGGAAAAGCAGGCAGAGATTTCCCTGCTAGCACGTTCTCTGTGCCTGGGAAGCAGAAGTGTTCACATTGCTTCGCAGAATCGCTTTTGTGCAGAAAACAGTAACACTTGTTCAGAACGAAAGAAAGCACAGAGCCCCAGATTTTATGTTGTCCTGGAGAGCTTGCAGAGCACTGGGGAAAGGCAGGCAGAGAATTCCCTGCTAGCACGTTCTCTGTGCCTGGGAAGCAGAAGTGTTCACATTGCTTCGCAGAATCACTTTTGTGCAGAAAACCGTAACACTTGTTCAGAACGAAAGAAAGCACAGAGCCCCAGATTTTATGTTGTCCTGGAGAGCTTGCAGAGCACTGGGGAAAGGCAGGCAGAGAATTCCCTGCTAGCACCTTCTCTGTGCCTGTTCACATTGCTTCGCAGAATCGCTTTTGTGCAGAAAACAATAACACTTGTTCAGAAGGAAAGAAAGCACAGAGCCCCAGATTTTACGTTGTCCTGGAGAGCTTGCAGAGCACTGGGGAAAAGCAGGCAGAGATTTCCCTGCTAGCACGTTCTCTGTGCCTGGGAAGCAGAAGTGTTCACATTGCTTCGCAGAATTGCTTTTGTGCAGAAAACAGTAACACTTGTTCAGAACGAAAGAAAGCACAGAGCCCCAGATTTTATGTTGTCCTGGAGAGCTTGCAGAGCACTGGGGAAAGGCAGGCAGAGAATTCCCTGCTAGCACCTTCTCTGTGCCTGGGAAGCAGAAGTGTTCACATTGCTTCGCAGAATCGCTTTTGTGCAGAAAACAGTAACACTTGTTCAGAACGAAAGAAAGCACAGAGCCCCAGATTTTATGTTGTCCTGGAGAGCTTGCAGAGCACTGGGGAAAGGCAGGCAGAGAATTCCCTGCTAGCACCTTCTCTGTGCCTGGGAAACAGAAGTGTTCCCATTGCTTCGCAGAATCGCTTTTGTGCAGAAAACAGTAACACTTGTTCAGAACGAAAGAAAGCACAGAGCCCCAGATTTTATGTTGTCCTGGAGAGCTAGCAGAGCACTGGGGAAAAGCAGGCAGAGAATTCCCTGCTAGCACCTTCTCTGTGCCTGGGAAACAGAAGTGTTCCCATTGCTTCGCAGAATCGCTTTTGTGCAGAAAACAGTAACACTTGTTCAGAACGAAAGAAAGCACAGAGCCCCAGATTTTATGTTGTCCTGGAGAGCTTGCAGAGCACTGGGGAAAAGCAGGCAGAGAATTCTCTGCTAGCACCTTCTCTGTGCCTGTTCACATTGCTTCGCAGAATCGCTTTTGTGCAGAAAACAATAACACTTGTTCAGAAGGAAAGAAAGCACAGAGCCCCAGATTTTATGTTGTCCTGGAGAGCTTGCAGAGCACTGGGGAAAAGCAGGCAGAGATTTCCCTGCTAGCACGTTCTCTGTGCCTGGGAAGCAGAAGTGTTCACATTGCTTCGCAGAATCGCTTTTGTGCAGAAAACAGTAACACTTGTTCAGAACGAAAGAAAGCACAGAGCCCCAGATTTTATGTTGTCCTGGAGAGCTTGCAGAGCACTGGGGAAAGGCAGGCAGAGAATTCCCTGCTAGCACGTTCTCTGTGCCTGGGAAGCAGAAGTGTTCACATTGCTTCGCAGAATCACTTTTGTGCAGAAAACAGTAACACTTGTTCAGAACGAAAGAAAGCACAGAGCCCCAGATTTTGTGTTGTCCTGGAGAGCTTGCAGAGCACTGGGGAAAGGCAGGCAGAGAATTCCCTGCTAGCACCTTCTCTGTGCCTGTTCACATTGCTTCGCAGAATCGCTTTTGTGCAGAAAACAATAACACTTGTTCAGAAGGAAAGAAAGCACAGAGCCCCAGATTTTACGTTGTCCTGGAGAGCTTGCAGAGCACTGGGGAAAAGCAGGCAGAGATTTCCCTGCTAGCACGTTCTCTGTGCCTGGGAAGCAGAAGTGTTCACATTGCTTCGCAGAATTGCTTTTGTGCAGAAAACAGTAACACTTGTTCAGAACGAAAGAAAGCACAGAGCCCCAGATTTTATGTTGTCCTGGAGAGCTTGCAGAGCACTGGGGAAAGGCAGGCAGAGAATTCCCTGCTAGCACCTTCTCTGTGCCTGGGAAGCAGAAGTGTTCACATTGCTTCGCAGAATCGCTTTTGTGCAGAAAACAGTAACACTTGTTCAGAACGAAAGAAAGCACAGAGCCCCAGATTTTATGTTGTCCTGGAGAGCTTGCAGAGCACTGGGGAAAAGCAGGCAGAGAATTCTCTGCTAGCACCTTCTCTGTGCCTGGGAAGCAGAAGTGTTCACATTGCTTCGCAGAATCGCTTTTGTGCAGAAAACAGTAACACTTGTTCAGAACGAAAGAAAGCACAGAGCCCCAGATTTTATGTTGTCCTGGAGAGCTTGCAGAGCACTGGGGAAAGGCACGCAGAGAATTCCCTGCTAGCACCTACTCTGTGCCTGTTCACATTGCTTCGCAGAATCGCTTTTGTGCAGAAAACAATAACACTTGTTCAGAAGGAAAGAAAGCACAGAGCCCCAGATTTTATGTTGTCCTGGAGAGCTTGCAGAGCACTGGGGAAAAGCAGGCAGAGATTTCCCTGCTAGCACGTTCTCTGTGCCTGGGAAGCAGAAGTGTTCACATTGCTTCGCAGAATCGCTTTTGTGCAGAAAACAGTAACACTTGTTCAGAACGAAAGAAAGCACAGAGCCCCAGATTTTATGTTGTCCTGGAGAGCTTGCAGAGCACTGGGGAAAAGCAGGCAGAGAATTCCCTGCTAGCACCTTCTCTGTGCCTGGGAAACAGAAGTGTTCCCATTGCTTCGCAGAATCGCTTTTGTGCAGAAAACAGTAACACTTGTTCAGAACGAAAGAAAGCACAGAGCCCCAGATTTTATGTTGTCCTGGAGAGCTTGCAGAGCACTGGGGAAAAGCAGGCAGAGAATTCTCTGCTAGCACCTTCTCTGTGCCTGGGAAGCAGAAGTGTTCACATTGCTTCGCAGAATCGCTTTTGTGCAGAAAACAGTAACACTTGTTCAGAACGAAAGAAAGCACAGAGCCCCAGATTTTATGTTGTCCTGGAGAGCTTGCAGAGCACTGGGGAAAGGCACGCAGAGAATTCCCTGCTAGCACCTACTCTGTGCCTGTTCACATTGCTTCGCAGAATCGCTTTTGTGCAGAAAACAGTAACACTTGTTCAGAACGAAAGAAAGCACAGAGCCCCAGATTTTATGTTGTCCTGGAGAGCTTGCAGAGCACTGGGGAAAGGCAGGCAGAGAATTCCCTGCTAGCACCTTCTCTGTGCCTGGGAAGCAGAAGTGTTCCCATTGCTTCGCAGAATCGCTTTTGTGCAGAAAACAGTAACACTTGTTCAGAACGAAAGAAAGCACAGAGCCCCAGATTTTATGTTGTCCTGGAGAGCTTGCAGAGCACTGGGGAAAAGCAGGCAGAGAATTCCCTGCTAGCACCTTCTCTGTGCCTAGGAAGCAGAAGTGTTCACATTGCTTCGCAGAATCGCTTTTGTGCAGAAAACAGTAACACTTGTTCAGAACGAAAGAAAGCACAGAGCCCCAGATTTTATGTTGTCCTGGAGAGCTTGCAGAGCACTGGGGAAAGGCAGGCAGAGAATTCCCTGCTAGCACCTTCTCTGTGCCTGGGAAGCAGAAGTGTTCCCATTGCTTCGCAGAATCGCTTTTGTGCAGAAAACAGTAACACTTGTTCAGAACGAAAGAAAGCACAGAGCCCCAGATTTTATGTTGTCCTGGAGAGCTTGCAGAGCACTGGGGAAAAGCAGGCAGAGAATACCCTGCTAGCACCTTCTCTGTGCCTGGGAAACAGAAGTGTTCCCATTGCTTCGCAGAATCGCTTTTGTGCAGAAAACAGTAACACTTGTTCAGAACGAAAGAAAGCACAGAGCCCCAGATTTTATGTTGTCCTGGAGAGCTTGCAGAGCACTGGGGAAAGGCACGCAGAGACTTCCCTGCTAGCACCTTCTCTGTGCCTGTTCACATTGCTTCGCAGAATCGCTTTTGTGCAGAAAACAATAACACTTGTTCAGAAGGAAAGAAATCACACAGCCCCAGATTTTATGTTGTCCTGGAGAGCTTGCAGAGCACTGGGGAAAACCAGGCAGAGATTTCCCTGCTAGCACCTTCTCTGTGCCTGGGAAACAGAAGTGTTCCCATTGCTTCGCAGAATCGCTTTTGTGCAGAAAACAGTAACACTTGTTCAGAACGAAAGAAAGCACAGAGCCCCATATTTTATGTTGTCCTGGAGAGCTTGCAGAGCACTGGGGAAAGGCAGGCAGAGAATTCCCTGCTAGCACCTTCTCTGTGCCTGGGAAACAGAAGTGTTCCCATTGCTTCGCAGAATCGCTTTTGTGCAGAAAACAGTAACACTTGTTCAGAACGAAAGAAAGCACAGAGCCCCAGATTTTATGTTGTCCTGGAGAGCTTGCAGAGCACTGGGGAAAAGCAGGCAGAGAATTCCCTGCTAGCACCTTCTCTTTGCCTGGGAAACAGAAGTGTTCCCATTGCTTCGCAGAATCGCTTTTGTGCAGAAAACCGTAACACTTGTTCAGAACGAAAGAAAGCACAGAGCCCCAGATTTTATGTTGTCCTGGAGAGCTTGCAGAGCACTGGGGAAAAGCAGGCAGAGAATTCCCTGCTAGCACCTTCTCTGTGCCTGTTCACATTGCTTCGCAGAATCGCTTTTGTGCAGAAAACAGTAACACTTGTTCAGAACGAAAGAAAGCACAGAGCCCCAGATTTTATGTTGTCCTGGAGAGCTTGCAGAGCACTGGGGAAAGGCAGGCAGAGAATTCCCTGCTAGCACCTTCTCTGTGCCTGGGAAACAGAAGTGTTCACATTGCTTCGCAGAATCGCTTTTGTGCAGAAAACAGTAACACTTGTTCAGAACGAAAGAAAGCACAGAGCCCCAGATTTTATGTTGTCCTGGAGAGCTTGCAGAGCACTGGGGAAAGGCAGGCAGAGAATTCCCTGCTAGCACCTTGTCTGTGCCTGGGAAGCAGAAGTCTTCACATTGCTTCGCAGAATCGCTTTTGTGCAGAAAACAGTAACACTTGTTCAGAACGAAAGAAAGCACAGAGCCCCAGATTTTATGTTGTCCTGGAGAGCTTGCAGAGCACTGGGGAAAGGCAGGCAGAGAATTCCCTGCTAGCACCTTCTCTGTGCCTGTTCACATTGCTTCGCAGAATCGCTTTTGTGCAGAAAACAATAACACTTGTTCAGAACGAAGGAAAGCACAGAGCCCCAGATTTTATGTTGTCCTGGAGAGCTTGCACAGCACTGGGGAAAGGCAGGCAGAGAATTCCCTGCTAGCACCTTCTCTGTGCCTGGGAAACAGAAGTGTTCCCATTGCTTCGCAGAATCGCTTTTGTGCAGAAAACAGTAACACTTGTTCAGAACGAAAGAAAGCACAGAGCCCCAGATTTTATGTTGTCCTGGAGAGCTTGCAGAGCACTGGGGAAAGGCAGGCAGAGAATTCCCTGCTAGCACCTTCTCTGTGCCTGGGAAACAGAAGTGTTCACATTGCTTCGCAGAATCGCTTTTGTGCAGAAAACAGTAACACTTGTTCAGAACGAAAGAAAGCACAGAGCCCCAGATTTTATGTTGTCCTGGAGAGCTTGCAGAGCACTGGGGAAAGGCAGGCAGAGAATTCCCTGCTAGCACCTTCTCTGTGCCTGGGAAGCAGAAGTCTTCACATTGCTTCGCAGAATCGCTTTCGTGCAGAAAACAGTAACACTTGTTCAGAACGAAAGAAAGCACAGAGCCCCAGATTTTATGTTGTCCTGGAGAGCTTGCAGAGCACTGGGGAAAGGCACGCAGAGAATTCCCTGCTAGCACCTTCTCTGTGCCTGTTCACATTGCTTCGCAGAATCGCTTTTGTGCAGAAAACAATAACACTTGTTCAGAACGAAGGAAAGCACAGAGCCCCAGATTTTATGTTGTCCTGGAGAGCTTGCAGAGCACTGGGGAAAAGCAGGCAGAGATTTCCCTGCTAGCACGTTCTCTGTGCCTGGGAAGCAGAAGTGTTCACATTGCTTCGCAGAATCGCTTTTGTGCAGAAAACAGTAACACTTGTTCAGAACGAAAGAAAGCACAGAGCCCCAGATTTTATGTTGTCCTGGAGAGCTTGCAGAGCACTCGGGAAATGCAGGCAGAGAATTCCCTGCTAGCACCTTCTCTGTGCCTGGGAAGCAGAAGTGTTCCCATTGCTTCGCAGAATCGCTTTCGTGCAGAAAACAGTAACACTTGTTCAGAACGAAAGAAAGCACAGAGCCCCAGATTTTATGTTGTCCTGGAGAGCTTGCAGAGCACTGGGGAAAGGCAGGCAGAGAATTCCCTGCTAGCACCTTCTCTGTGCCTGTTGACATTGCTTCGTAGAATCGCTTTTGTGCAGAAAACAGTAACACTTGTTCAGACGAAAGAAAGCACAGAGCCCCAGATTTTATGTTGTCCTGGAGAGCTTGCAGAGCACTGGGGAAAGGCAGGCAGAGAATTCCCTGCTAGCACCTCTCTGTGCCTGGGAAGCAGAAGTGTTCACATTGCTTCGCAGAATCGCTTTTGTGCAGAAAACAGTAACACTTGTTCAGAAGGAAAGAAAGCACAGAGCCCCAGATTTTATGTTGTCCTGGAGAGCTTGCAGAGCACTGGGGAAAGGCAGGCAGAGAATTCCCTGCTAGCACCTTCTCTGTGCCTGGGAAACAGAAGTCTTCACATTGCTTCGCAGAATCGCTTTTGTGCAGGAAACAGTAACACTTGTTCAGAACGAAAGAAAGCACAGAGCCCCAGATTTTATGTTGTCTTGGAGAGCTTACAGAGCACTGGGGAAAGGCAGGCAGAGAATTCCCTGCTAGCACCTTCTCTGTACCTGGGAAACAGAAGTGTTCCCATTGCTTCGCAGAATCGCTTTTGTGCAGAAAACAGTAACACTTGTTCAGAAGGAAAGAAAGCACAGAGCCCCAGATTTTATGTTGTCCTGGAGAGCTTGCAGAGCACTGGGGAAAGGCACGCAGAGAATTCCCTGCTAGCACCTTCTCTGTGCCTGGGAAGCAGAAGTCTTCACATTGCTTCGCAGAATCGCTTTTGTGCAGAAAACAGTAACACTTGTTCAGAACGAAAGAAAGCACAGAGCCCCAGATTTTATGTTGTCCTGGAGAGCTTGCAGAGCACTGGGGAAAGGCAGGCAGAGAATTCCCTGCTAGCACGTTCTCTGTGCCTGGGAAGCAGAAGTGTTCACATTGCTTCGCAGAATCGCTTTTGTGCAGAAAACAGTAACACTTGTTCAGAACGAAAGAAAGCACAGAGCCCCAGATTTTATGTTGTCCTGGAGAGCTTGCAGAGCACTGGGGAAAGGCACGCAGAGAATTCCCTGCTAGCACCTTCTCTGTGCCTGTTCACATTGCTTCGCAGAATCGCTTTTGTGCAGAAAACAATAACACTTGTTCAGAAGGAAAGAAAGCACAGAGCCCCAGATTTTATGTTGTCCTGGAGAGCTTGCAGAGCACTGGGGAAAAGCAGGCAGAGATTTCCCTGCTAGCACGTTCTCTGTGCCTGGGAAGCAGAAGTGTTCCCATTGCTTCGCAGAATCGCTTTTGTGCAGAAAACAGTAACACTTGTTCAGAACGAAAGAAAGCACAGAGCCCCATATTTTATGTTGTCCTGGAGAGCTTGCAGAGCACTGGGGAAAGGCAGGCAGAGAATTCCCTGCTAGCACCTTCTCTGTGCCTGGGAAACAGAAGTGTTCCCATTGCTTCGCAGAATCGCTTTTGTGCAGAAAACAGTAACACTTGTTCAGAACGAAAGAAAGCACAGAGCCCCAGATTTGCTGTTGTCCTGGAGAGCTTGCAGAGCACTGGGGAAAGGCAGGCAGAGAATTCCCTGCTAGCACCTTCTCTGTGCCTGGGAAGCAGAAGTGTTCACATTGCTTCGCAGAATCGCTTTTGTGCAGAAAACAGTAACACTTGTTCAGAAGGAAAGAAAGCACAGAGCCCCAGATTTTATGTTGTCCTGGAGAGCTTGCAGAGCACTGGGGAAAGGCACGCAGAGAATTCCCTGCTAGCACCTTCTCTGTGCCTCTTCACATTGCTTCGCAGAATCGCTTTTGTGCAGAAAACAGTAACACTTGTTCAGAACGAAAGAAAGCACAGAGCCCCAGATTTTATGTTGTCCTGGAGAGCTTGCAGAGCACTGGGGAAAGGCAGGCAGAGAATTCCCTGCTAGCACCTTCTCTGTGCCTGGGAAGCAGAAGTGTTCACATTGCTTCGCAGAATCGCTTTTGTGCAGAAAACAGTAACACTTGTTCAGAACGAAAGAAAGCACAGAGCCCCATATTTTATGTTGTCCTGGAGAGCTTGCAGAGTACTGGGGAAAGGCAGGCAGAGAATTCCCTGCTAGCACCTTCTCTGTGCCCGGGAAACAGAAGTGTTCCCATTGCTTCGCAGAATCGCTTTTGTGCAGAAAACAGTAACACTTGTTCAGAACGAAAGAAAGCACAGAGCCCCAGATTTTATGTTGTCCTGGAGAGCTTGCAGAGCACTGGGGAAAGGCAGGCAGAGAATTCCCTGCTAGCACCTTCTCTGTGCCTGTTCACATTGCTTCGCAGAATCACTTTTGTGCAGAAAACAATAACACTTGTTCAGAAGGAAAGAAAGCACAGAGCCCCAGATTTTATGTTGTCCTGGAGAGATTGCAGAGCACTGGGGAAAAGCAGGCAGAGATTTCCCTGCTAGCACGTTCTCTGTGCCTGGGAAGCAGAAGTGTTCACATTGCTTCGCAGAATCGCTTTTGTGCAGAAAACAGTAACACTTGTTCAGAACGAAAGAAAGCACAGAGCCCCAGATTTTATGTTGTCCTGGAGAGCTTGCAGAGCACTGGGGAAAAGCAGGCAGAGAATTCCCTGCTAGCACCTTCTCTGTGCCTGTTCACATTGCTTCGTAGAATCGCTTTCGTGCAGAAAACAGTAACACTTGTTCAGAACGAAAGAAAGCACAGAGCCCCAGATTTTATGTTGTCCTGGAGAGCTTGCAGAGCACTGGGGAAAAGCAGGCAGAGAATTCCCTGCTAGCACCTTCTCTGTGCCTGGGAAGCAGAAGTGTTCACATTGCTTCGCAGAATCGCTTTTGTGCAGAAAACAGTAACACTTGTTCAGAACGAAAGAAAGCACAGAGCCCCATATTTTATGTTGTCCTGGAGAGCTTGCAGAGCACTGGGGAAAGGCAGGCAGAGAATTCCCTGCTAGCACCTTCTCTGTGCCTGGGAAACAGAAGTGTTCACATTGCTTCGCAGAATCGCTTTTGTGCAGAAAACAGTAACACTTGTTCAGAACGAAAGAAAGCACAGAGCCCCAGATTTTATGTTGTCCTGGAGAGCTTGCAGAGCACTGGGGAAAGGCAGGCAGAGAATTCCCTGCTAGCACCTTCTCTGTGCCCGGGAAACAGAAGTGTTCCCATTGCTTCGCAGAATCGCTTTTGTGCAGAAAACAGTAACACTTGTTCAGAACGAAAGAAAGCACAGAGCCCCAGATTTTATGTTGTCCTGGAGAGCTTGCAGAGCACTGGGGAAAGGCAGGCAGAGAATTCCCTGCTAGCACCTTCTCTGTGCCTGTTCACATTGCTTCGCAGAATCACTTTTGTGCAGAAAACAATAACACTTGTTCAGAAGGAAAGAAAGCACAGAGCCCCAGATTTTATGTTGTCCTGGAGAGATTGCAGAGCACTGGGGAAAAGCAGGCAGAGATTTCCCTGCTAGCACCTTCTCTGTGCCTGGGAAGCAGAAGTGTTCACATTGCTTCGCAGAATCGCTTTTGTGCAGAAAACAGTAACACTTGTTCAGAACGAAAGAAAGCACAGAGCCCCAGATTTTATGTTGTCCTGGAGAGCTTGCAGAGCACTGGGGAAAGGCAGGCAGAGAATTCCCTGCTAGCACCTTCTCTGTGCCTGGGAAGCAGAAGTGTTCACATTGCTTGGCAGAATCGCTTTTGTGCAGAAAACAGTAACACTTGTTCAGAACGAAAGAAAGCACAGAGCCCCAGATTTTATGTTGTCCTGGAGAGCTTGCAGAGCACTGGGGAAAGGCAGGCAGAGAATTCCCTGCTAGCACCTTCTCTGTGCCTGGGAAACAGAAGTGTTCCCATTGCTTCGCAGAATCGCTTTTGTGCAGAAAAGAGTAACACTTGTTCAGAACGAAAGAAAGCACAGAGCCCCAGATTTTATGTTGTCCTGGAGAGCTAGCAGAGCACTGGGGAAAAGCAGGCAGAGAATTCCCTGCTAGCACCTTCTCTGTGCCTGGGAAGCAGAAGTGTTCACATTGCTTCGCAGAATCGCTTTTGTGCAGAAAACAGTAACACTTGTTCAGAACGAAAGAAAGCACAGAGCCCCAGATTTTATGTTGTCCTGGAGAGCTTGCAGAGCACTGGGGAAAGGCACGCAGAGAATTCCCTGCTAGCACCTTCTCTGTGCCTGGGAAGCAGAACTCTTCACATTGCTTCGCAGAATCGCTTTTGTGCAGAAAACAGTAACACTTGTTCAGAACGAAAGAAAGCACAGAGCCCCAGATTTTATGTTGTCCTGGAGAGCTTGCAGAGCACTGGGGAAAGGCAGGCAGAGAATTCCCTGCTAGCACCTTCTCTGTGCCTGGGAAGCAGAAGTGTTCACATTGCTTCGCAGAATCGCTTTTGTGCAGAAAACAGTAACACTTGTTCAGAACGAAAGAAAGCACAGAGCCCCAGATTTTATGTTGTCCTGGAGAGCTTGCAGAGCACTGGGGAAAAGCAGGCAGAGAATTCCCTGCTAGCACCTTCTCTGTGCCTGGGAAACAGAAGTGTTCCCATTGCTTCGCAGAATCGCTTTTGTGCAGAAAACAGTAACACTTGTTCAGAACGAAAGAAAGCACAGAGCCCCAGATTTTATGTTGTCCTGGAGAGCTTGCAGAGCACTGGGGAAAGGCAGGCAGAGAATTCCCTGCTAGCACCTTCTCTGTGCCTGTTCCCATTGCTTCGCAGAATCGCTTTTGTGCAGAAAACAATAACACTTGTTCAGAAGGAAAGAAAGCACAGAGCCCCAGATTTTATGTTGTCCTGGAGAGCTTGCAGAGCACTGGGGAAAAGCAGGCAGAGATTTCCCTGCTAGCACGTTCTCTGTGCCTGGGAAGCAGAAGTGTTCACATTGCTTCGCAGAATCGCTTTTGTGCAGAAAACAGTAACACTTGTTCAGAACGAAAGAAAGCACAGAGCCCCATATTTTATGTTGTCCTGGAGAGCTTGCAGAGCACTGGGGAAAGGCAGGCAGAGAATTCCCTGCTAGCACCTTCTCTGTGCCTGGGAAACAGAAGTGTTCACATTGCTTCGCAGAATCGCTTTTGTGCAGAAAACAGTAACACTTGTTCAGAACGAAAGAAAGCACAGAGCCCCAGATTTTATGTTGTCCTGGAGAGCTTGCAGAGCACTGTGGAAAAGCAGGCAGAGAATTCCCTGCTAGCACCTTCTCTTTGCCTGGGAAACAGAAGTGTTCCCATTGCTTCGCGGAATCGCTTTCGTGCAGAAAACAGTAACACTTGTTCAGAACGAAAGAAAGCACAGAGCCCCAGATTTTATGTTGTCCTGGAGAGCTTGCAGAGCACTGGGGAAAGGCAGGCAGAGAATTCTCTGCTAGCACCTTCTCTGTGCCTGGGAAACAGAAGTGTTCCCATTGCTTCGCAGAATCGCTTTCGTGCAGAAAACAGTAACACTTGTTCAGAACGAAAGAAAGCACAGAGCCCCAGATTTTATGTTGTCCTGGAGAGCTTGCAGAGCACTGGGGAAAGGCACGCAGAGAATTCCCTGCTAGCACCTTCTCTGTGCCTGTTCACATTGCTTCGCAGAATCGCTTTTGTGCAGAAAACAATAACACTTGTTCAGAACGAAAGAAAGCACAGAGCCCCATATTTTATGTTGTCCTGGAGAGCTTGCAGAGCACTGGGGAAAAGCAGGCAGAGAATTCCCTGCTAGCACCTTCTCTGTGCCTGGGAAACAGAAGTGTTCCCATTGCTTTGCAGAATCGCTTTTGTGCAGAAAACAGTAACACTTGTTCAGAAGGAAAGAAAGCACAGAGCCCCAGATTTTATGTTGTCCTGGAGAGCTTGCAGAGCACTGGGGAAAGGCAGGCAGAGAATTCCCTGCTAGCACCTTCTCTGTGCCTGGGAAACAGAAGTGTTCCCATTGCTTCGCAGAATCGCTTTTGTGCAGAAAACAGTAACACTTGTTGAGAACGAAAGAAAGCACAGAGCCCCAGATTTTATGTTGTCCTGGAGAGCTTGCAGAGCACTGGGGAAAAGCAGGCAGAGAATTCCCTGCTAGCACCTTCTCTTTGCCTGGGAAACAGAAGTGTTCCCATTGCTTCGCACAATCGCTTTCGTGCAGAAAACAGTAACACTTGTTCAGAACGAAAGAAAGCACAGAGCCCCAGATTTTATGTTGTCCTGGAGAGCTTGCACAGCACTGGGAAAGGCACGCAGAGAATTCCCTGCTAGCACCTTCTCTGTGCCTGTTCACATTGCTTCGCAGAATCGCTTTTGTGTAGAAAAACAATAACACTTGTTCAGAAGGAAAGAAAGCACAGAGCCCCAGATTTTATGTTGTCCTGGAGAGCCTGCAGAGCACTGGGGAAAAGCAGGCAGAGAATTCCCTGCTAGCACCTTCTCTGTGCCTGGGAAACAGAAGTGTTCACATTGCTTCGCAGAATCGCTTTTGTGCAGAAAACAGTAACACTTGTTCAGAACGAAAGAAAGCACAGAGCCCCAGATTTTATGTTGTCCTGGAGAGCTTGCAGAGCACTGGGGAAAAGCAGGCAGAGAATTCCCTGCTAGCACCTTCTCTGTGCCTGGGAAACAGAAGTGTTCCCATTGCTTCGCAGAATCGCTTTTGTGCAGAAAACAGTAACACTTGTTCAGAACGAAAGAAAGCACAGAGCCCCAGATTTTATGTTGTCCTGGAGAGCTTGCAGAGTACTGGGGAAAGGCAGGCAGAGAATTCCCTGCTAGCACCTTCTCTGTGCCTGGGAAACAGAAGTGTTCACATTGCTTCGCAGAATCGCTTTTGTGCAGAAAACAGTAACACTTGTTCAGAACGAAAGAAAGCACAGAGCCCCAGATTTTATGTTGTCCTGGAGAGCTTGCAGAGCACTGGGGAAAGGCAGGCAGAGAATTCTCTGCTAGCACCTTCTCTGTGCCTGGGAAGCAGAAGTCTTCACATTGCTTCGCAGAATCGCTTTTGTGCAGAAAACAGTAACACTTGTTCAGAACGAAAGAAAGCACACAGCCCCAGATTTTATGTTGTCCTGGAGAGCTTGCAGAGCACTGGGGAAAAGCAGGCAGAGAATTCCCTGCTAGGACCTTCTCTGTGCCTGGGAAGCAGAAGTGTTCACATTGCTTCGCAGAATCGCTTTCGTGCAGAAAACAGTAACACTTGTTCAGAACGAAAGAAAGCACAGAGCCCCAGATTTTATGTTGTCCTGGAGAGCTTGCAGAGCACTGGGGAAAGGCACGCAGAGACTTCCCTGCTAGCACCTTCTCTGTGCCTGTTCACATTGCTTCGCAGAATCGCTTTTGTGCAGAAAACAATAACACTTGTTCAGAAGGAAAGAAATCACACAGCCCCAGATTTTATGTTGTCCTGGAGAGCTTGCAGAGCACTGGGGAAAAGCAGGCAGAGAATTCCCTGCTAGCACCTTCTCTGTGCCTGGGAAGCAGAAGTCTTCACATTGCTTCGCAGAATCGCTTTTGTGCAGAAAACAGTAACACTTGTTCAGAACGAAAGAAAGCACAGAGCCCCAGATTTTATGTTGTCCTGGAGAGCTTGCAGAGCACTGGGGAAAGGCAGGCAGAGAATTCCCTGCTAGCACCTTCTCTGTGCCTGGGAAGCAGAAGTGTTCACATTGCTTCGCAGAATCGCTTTTGTGCAGAAAACAGTAACACTTGTTCAGAACGAAAGAAAGCACAGAGCCCCATATTTTATGTTGTCCTGGAGAGCTTGCAGAGTACTGGGGAAAGGCAGGCAGAGAATTCCCTGCTAGCACCTTCTCTGTGCCCGGGAAACAGAAGTGTTCCCATTGCTTCGCAGAATCGCTTTTGTGCAGAAAACAGTAACACTTGTTCAGAACGAAAGAAAGCACAGAGCCCCAGATTTTATGTTGTCCTGGAGAGCTTGCAGAGCACTGGGGAAAGGCAGGCAGAGAATTCCCTGCTAGCACCTTCTCTGTGCCTGTTCACATTGCTTCGCAGAATCACTTTTGTGCAGAAAACAATAACACTTGTTCAGAAGGAAAGAAAGCACAGAGCCCCAGATTTTATGTTGTCCTGGAGAGATTGCAGAGCACTGGGGAAAAGCAGGCAGAGATTTCCCTGCTAGCACGTTCTCTGTGCCTGGGAAGCAGAAGTGTTCACATTGCTTCGCAGAATCGCTTTTGTGCAGAAAACAGTAACACTTGTTCAGAACGAAAGAAAGCACAGAGCCCCAGATTTTATGTTGTCCTGGAGAGCTTGCAGAGCACTGGGGAAAAGCAGGCAGAGAATTCCCTGCTAGCACCTTCTCTGTGCCTGTTCACATTGCTTCGTAGAATCGCTTTCGTGCAGAAAACAGTAACACTTGTTCAGAACGAAAGAAAGCACAGAGCCCCAGATTTTATGTTGTCCTGGAGAGCTTGCAGAGCACTGGGGAAAAGCAGGCAGAGAATTCCCTGCTAGCACCTTCTCTGTGCCTGGGAAGCAGAAGTGTTCACATTGCTTCGCAGAATCGCTTTTGTGCAGAAAACAGTAACACTTGTTCAGAACGAAAGAAAGCACAGAGCCCCATATTTTATGTTGTCCTGGAGAGCTTGCAGAGCACTGGGGAAAGGCAGGCAGAGAATTCCCTGCTAGCACCTTCTCTGTGCCTGGGAAACAGAAGTGTTCACATTGCTTCGCAGAATCGCTTTTGTGCAGAAAACAGTAACACTTGTTCAGAACGAAAGAAAGCACAGAGCCCCAGATTTTATGTTGTCCTGGAGAGCTTGCAGAGCACTGGGGAAAGGCAGGCAGAGAATTCCCTGCTAGCACCTTCTCTGTGCCCGGGAAACAGAAGTGTTCCCATTGCTTCGCAGAATCGCTTTTGTGCAGAAAACAGTAACACTTGTTCAGAACGAAAGAAAGCACAGAGCCCCAGATTTTATGTTGTCCTGGAGAGCTTGCAGAGCACTGGGGAAAGGCAGGCAGAGAATTCCCTGCTAGCACCTTCTCTGTGCCTGTTCACATTGCTTCGCAGAATCACTTTTGTGCAGAAAACAATAACACTTGTTCAGAAGGAAAGAAAGCACAGAGCCCCAGATTTTATGTTGTCCTGGAGAGATTGCAGAGCACTGGGGAAAAGCAGGCAGAGATTTCCCTGCTAGCACCTTCTCTGTGCCTGGGAAGCAGAAGTGTTCACATTGCTTCGCAGAATCGCTTTTGTGCAGAAAACAGTAACACTTGTTCAGAACGAAAGAAAGCACAGAGCCCCAGATTTTATGTTGTCCTGGAGAGCTTGCAGAGCACTGGGGAAAGGCAGGCAGAGAATTCCCTGCTAGCACCTTCTCTGTGCCTGGGAAGCAGAAGTGTTCACATTGCTTGGCAGAATCGCTTTTGTGCAGAAAACAGTAACACTTGTTCAGAACGAAAGAAAGCACAGAGCCCCAGATTTTATGTTGTCCTGGAGAGCTTGCAGAGCACTGGGGAAAGGCAGGCAGAGAATTCCCTGCTAGCACCTTCTCTGTGCCTGGGAAACAGAAGTGTTCCCATTGCTTCGCAGAATCGCTTTTGTGCAGAAAAGAGTAACACTTGTTCAGAACGAAAGAAAGCACAGAGCCCCAGATTTTATGTTGTCCTGGAGAGCTAGCAGAGCACTGGGGAAAAGCAGGCAGAGAATTCCCTGCTAGCACCTTCTCTGTGCCTGGGAAGCAGAAGTGTTCACATTGCTTCGCAGAATCGCTTTTGTGCAGAAAACAGTAACACTTGTTCAGAACGAAAGAAAGCACAGAGCCCCAGATTTTATGTTGTCCTGGAGAGCTTGCAGAGCACTGGGGAAAGGCACGCAGAGAATTCCCTGCTAGCACCTTCTCTGTGCCTGGGAAGCAGAACTCTTCACATTGCTTCGCAGAATCGCTTTTGTGCAGAAAACAGTAACACTTGTTCAGAACGAAAGAAAGCACAGAGCCCCAGATTTTATGTTGTCCTGGAGAGCTTGCAGAGCACTGGGGAAAGGCAGGCAGAGAATTCCCTGCTAGCACCTTCTCTGTGCCTGGGAAGCAGAAGTGTTCCCATTGCTTCGCAGAATCGCTTTTGTGCAGAAAACAGTAACACTTGTTCAGAACGAAAGAAAGCACAGAGCCCCAGATTTTATGTTGTCCTGGAGAGCTTGCAGAGCACTGGGGAAAGGCAGGCAGAGAATTCCCTGCTAGCACCTTCTCTGTGCCTGTTCCCATTGCTTCGCAGAATCGCTTTTGTGCAGAAAACAATAACACTTGTTCAGAAGGAAAGAAAGCACAGAGCCCCAGATTTTATGTTGTCCTGGAGAGCTTGCAGAGCACTGGGGAAAAGCAGGCAGAGATTTCCCTGCTAGCACGTTCTCTGTGCCTGGGAAGCAGAAGTGTTCACATTGCTTCGCAGAATCGCTTTTGTGCAGAAAACAGTAACACTTGTTCAGAACGAAAGAAAGCACAGAGCCCCATATTTTATGTTGTCCTGGAGAGCTTGCAGAGCACTGGGGAAAGGCAGGCAGAGAATTCCCTGCTAGCACCTTCTCTGTGCCTGGGAAACAGAAGTGTTCACATTGCTTCGCAGAATCGCTTTTGTGCAGAAAACAGTAACACTTGTTCAGAACGAAAGAAAGCACAGAGCCCCAGATTTTATGTTGTCCTGGAGAGCTTGCAGAGCACTGTGGAAAAGCAGGCAGAGAATTCCCTGCTAGCACCTTCTCTTTGCCTGGGAAACAGAAGTGTTCCCATTGCTTCGCGGAATCGCTTTCGTGCAGAAAACAGTAACACTTGTTCAGAACGAAAGAAAGCACAGAGCCCCAGATTTTATGTTGTCCTGGAGAGCTTGCAGAGCACTGGGGAAAGGCAGGCAGAGAATTCTCTGCTAGCACCTTCTCTGTGCCTGGGAAACAGAAGTGTTCCCATTGCTTCGCAGAATCGCTTTCGTGCAGAAAACAGTAACACTTGTTCAGAACGAAAGAAAGCACAGAGCCCCAGATTTTATGTTGTCCTGGAGAGCTTGCAGAGCACTGGGGAAAGGCACGCAGAGAATTCCCTGCTAGCACCTTCTCTGTGCCTGTTCACATTGCTTCGCAGAATCGCTTTTGTGCAGAAAACAATAACACTTGTTCAGAACGAAAGAAAGCACAGAGCCCCATATTTTATGTTGTCCTGGAGAGCTTGCAGAGCACTGGGGAAAAGCAGGCAGAGAATTCCCTGCTAGCACCTTCTCTGTGCCTGGGAAACAGAAGTGTTCCCATTGCTTTGCAGAATCGCTTTTGTGCAGAAAACAGTAACACTTGTTCAGAAGGAAAGAAAGCACAGAGCCCCAGATTTTATGTTGTCCTGGAGAGCTTGCAGAGCACTGGGGAAAGGCAGGCAGAGAATTCCCTGCTAGCACCTTCTCTGTGCCTGGGAAACAGAAGTGTTCCCATTGCTTCGCAGAATCGCTTTTGTGCAGAAAACAGTAACACTTGTTGAGAACGAAAGAAAGCACAGAGCCCCAGATTTTATGTTGTCCTGGAGAGCTTGCAGAGCACTGGGGAAAAGCAGGCAGAGAATTCCCTGCTAGCACCTTCTCTTTGCCTGGGAAACAGAAGTGTTCCCATTGCTTCGCACAATCGCTTTCGTGCAGAAAACAGTAACACTTGTTCAGAACGAAAGAAAGCACAGAGCCCCAGATTTTATGTTGTCCTGGAGAGCTTGCACAGCACTGGGAAAGGCACGCAGAGAATTCCCTGCTAGCACCTTCTCTGTGCCTGTTCACATTGCTTCGCAGAATCGCTTTTGTGTAGAAAAACAATAACACTTGTTCAGAAGGAAAGAAAGCACAGAGCCCCAGATTTTATGTTGTCCTGGAGAGCCTGCAGAGCACTGGGGAAAAGCAGGCAGAGAATTCCCTGCTAGCACCTTCTCTGTGCCTGGGAAACAGAAGTGTTCACATTGCTTCGCAGAATCGCTTTTGTGCAGAAAACAGTAACACTTGTTCAGAACGAAAGAAAGCACAGAGCCCCAGATTTTATGTTGTCCTGGAGAGCTTGCAGAGCACTGGGGAAAAGCAGGCAGAGAATTCCCTGCTAGCACCTTCTCTGTGCCTGGGAAACAGAAGTGTTCCCATTGCTTCGCAGAATCGCTTTTGTGCAGAAAACAGTAACACTTGTTCAGAACGAAAGAAAGCACAGAGCCCCAGATTTTATGTTGTCCTGGAGAGCTTGCAGAGTACTGGGGAAAGGCAGGCAGAGAATTCCCTGCTAGCACCTTCTCTGTGCCTGGGAAACAGAAGTGTTCACATTGCTTCGCAGAATCGCTTTTGTGCAGAAAACAGTAACACTTGTTCAGAACGAAAGAAAGCACAGAGCCCCAGATTTTATGTTGTCCTGGAGAGCTTGCAGAGCACTGGGGAAAGGCAGGCAGAGAATTCTCTGCTAGCACCTTCTCTGTGCCTGGGAAGCAGAAGTCTTCACATTGCTTCGCAGAATCGCTTTTGTGCAGAAAACAGTAACACTTGTTCAGAACGAAAGAAAGCACACAGCCCCAGATTTTATGTTGTCCTGGAGAGCTTGCAGAGCACTGGGGAAAAGCAGGCAGAGAATTCCCTGCTAGGACCTTCTCTGTGCCTGGGAAGCAGAAGTGTTCACATTGCTTCGCAGAATCGCTTTCGTGCAGAAAACAGTAACACTTGTTCAGAACGAAAGAAAGCACAGAGCCCCAGATTTTATGTTGTCCTGGAGAGCTTGCAGAGCACTGGGGAAAGGCACGCAGAGACTTCCCTGCTAGCACCTTCTCTGTGCCTGTTCACATTGCTTCGCAGAATCGCTTTTGTGCAGAAAACAATAACACTTGTTCAGAAGGAAAGAAATCACACAGCCCCAGATTTTATGTTGTCCTGGAGAGCTTGCAGAGCACTGGGGAAAAGCAGGCAGAGAATTCCCTGCTAGCACCTTCTCTGTGCCTGGGAAGCAGAAGTCTTCACATTGCTTCGCAGAATCGCTTTTGTGCAGAAAACAGTAACACTTGTTCAGAACGAAAGAAAGCACAGAGCCCCAGATTTTATGTTGTCCTGGAGAGCTTGCAGAGCACTGGGGAAAAGCAGGCAGAGAATTCCCTGCTAGGACCTTCTCTGCGCCTGGGAAGCAGAAGTGTTCACATTGCTTCGCAGAATCGCTTTTGTGCAGAAAACAGTAACACTTGTTCAGAACGAAAGAAAGCACAGAGCCGCAGATTTTATGTTGTCCTGGAGAGCTTGCAGAGCACTGGGGAAAAGCAGGCAGAGAATTCCCTGCTAGCACCTTCTCTGTGCCTGGGAAGCAGAAGTGTTCCCATTGCTTCGCAGAATCGCTTTTGTGCAGAAAACAGTAACACTTGTTCAGAACGAAAGAAAGCACAGAGCCCCAGATTTTATGTTGTCCTGGAGAGCTTGCAGAGCACTGGGGAAAGGCAGGCAGAGAATTCCCTGCTAGCACCTTCTCTGTGCCTGGGAAGCAGAAGTCTTCACATTGCTTCGCAGAATCGCTTTTGTGCAGAAAACAGTAACACTTGTTCAGAACGAAAGAAAGCACAGAGCCCCAGATTTTATGTTGTCCTGGAGAGCTTGCAGAGCACTGGGGAAAAGCAGGCAGAGAATTCCCTGCTAGCACCTTCTCTGTGCCTGGGAAACAGAAGTGTTCCCATTGCTTCGCAGAATCGCTTTTGTGCAGAAAACAGTAACACTTGTTCAGAACGAAAGAAAGCACAGAGCCCCAGATTTTATGTTGTCCTGGAGAGCTTGCAGAGTACTGGGGAAAGGCAGGCAGAGAATTCCTTGCTAGCACCTTCTCTGTGCCTGGGAAACAGAAGTGTTCACATTGCTTCGCAGAATCGCTTTTGTGCAGAAAACAGTAACACTTGTTCAGAACGAAAGAAAGCACAGAGCCCCAGATTTTATGTTGTCCTGGAGAGCTTGCAGAGCACTGGGGAAAAGCAGGCAGAGAATTCTCTGCTAGCACCTTCTCTGTGCCTGGGAAGAAGAAGTCTTCACATTGCTTCGCAGAATCGCTTTTGTGCAGAAAACAGTAACACTTGTTCAGAACGAAAGAAAGCACAGAGCCCCAGATTTTATGTTGTCCTGGAGAGCTTGCAGAGCACTGGGGAAAGGCAGGCAGAGAATTCCCTGCTAGCACCTTCTCTGTGCCTGTTCACATTGCTTCGCAGAATCGCTTTTGTGCAGAAAACAATAACACTTGTTCAGAAGGAAAGAAAGCACAGAGCCCCAGATTTTCTGTTGTCCTGGAGAGCTTGCAGAGCACTGGGGAAAAGCAGGCAGAGATTTCCCTGCTAGCACGTTCTCTGTGCCTGGGAAGCAGAAGTGTTCACATTGCTTCGCAGAATTGCTTTTGTGCAGAAAACAGTAACACTTGTTCAGAACGAAAGAAAGCACAGAGCCCCAGATTTGCTGTTGTCCTGGAGAGCTTGCAGAGCACTGGGGAAAAGCAGGCAGAGAATTCCCTGCTAGCACCTTCTCTGTGCCTGTTCACATTGCTTCGTAGAATCGCTTTTGTGCAGAAAACAGTAACACTTGTTCAGACGAAAGAAAGCACAGAGCCCCAGATTTTTTGTTGTCCTGGAGAGCTTGCAGAGCACTGGGGAAAGGCAGGCAGAGAATTCTCTGCTAGCACCTTCTCTGTGCCTGGGAAGCAGAAGTGTTCACATTGCTTCGCAGAATCGCTTTTGTGCAGAAAACAGTAACACTTGTTCAGAACGAAAGAAAGCACAGAGCCCCAGATTTTATGTTGTCCTGGAGAGCTTGCAGAGCACTGGGGAAAGGCAGGCAGAGAATTCCCTGCTAGCACCTTCTCTGTGCCTGGGAAACAGAAGTGTTCCCATTGCTTCGCAGAATCGCTTTTGTGCAGAAAACAGTAACACTTGTTCAGACGAAAGAAAGCACAGAGCCCCAGATTTTATGTTGTCCTGGAGATCTAGCAGAGCACTGGGGAAAAGCAGGCAGAGAATTCCCTGCTAGCACCTTCTCTGTGCCTGGGAAGCAGAAGTGTTCACATTGCTTCGCAGAATCGCTTTTGTGCAGAAAACAGTAACACTTGTTCAGAACGAAAGAAAGCACAGAGCCCCAGATTTTTTGTTGTCCTGGAGAGCTTGCAGAGCACTGGGGAAAGGCAGGCAGAGAATTCCCTGCTAGCACCTTCTCTGTGCCTGGGAAACAGAAGTGTTCCCATTGCTTCGCAGAATAGCTTTTGTGCAGAAAACAGTAACACTTGTTCAGACGAAAGAAAGCACAGAGCCCCAGATTTTATGTTGTCCTGGAGAGCTAGCAGAGCACTGGGGAAAAGCAGGCAGAGAATTCCCTGCTAGCACCTTCTCTGTGCCTGGGAAGCAGAAGTGTTCACATTGCTTCGCAGAATCGCTTTTGTGCAGAAAACAGTAACACTTGTTCAGAACGAAAGAAAGCACAGAGCCCCAGATTTTATGTTGTCCTGGAGAGCTTGCAGAGCACTGGGGAAAGGCAGGCAGAGAATTCCCTGCTAGCACCTTCTCTGTGCCTGGGAAGCAGAACTCTTCACATTGCTTCGCAGAATCGCTTTTGTGCAGAAAACAGTAACACTTGTTCAGAACGAAAGAAAGCACAGAGCCCCAGATTTTATGTTGTCCTGGAGAGCTTGCAGAGCACTGGGGAAAAGCAGGCAGAGAATTCCCTGCTAGCACCTTCTCTGTGCCCGGGAAACAGAAGTGTTCCCATTGCTTCGCAGAATCGCTTTTGTGCAGAAAACAGTAACACTTGTTCAGAACGAAAGAAAGCACAGAGCCCCAGATTTTATGTTGTCCTGGAGAGCTTGCAGAGCACTGGGGAAAGGCAGGCAGAGAATTCCCTGCTAGCACGTTCTCTGTGCCTGGGAAGCAGAAGTGTTCACACTGCTTCGCAGAATCGCTTTTGTGCAGAAAACAGTAACACTTGTTCAGAACGAAAGAAAGCACAGAGCCCCAGATTTTATGTTGTCCTGGAGAGCTTGCAGAGCACTGGGGAAAGGCAGGCAGAGAATTCCCTGCTAGCACCTTCTCTGTGCCTGTTCACATTGCTTCGCAGAATCGCTTTTGTGCAGAAAACAATAACACTTGTTCAGAAGGAAAGAAAGCACAGAGCCCCAGATTTTCTGTTGTCCTGGAGAGCTTGCAGAGCACTGGGGAAAAGCAGGCAGAGATTTCCCTGCTAGCACGTTCTCTGTGCCTGGGAAGCAGAAGTGTTCCCATTGCTTCGCAGAATCGCTTTTGTGCAGAAAACAGTAACACTTGTTCAGAACGAAAGAAAGCACAGAGCCCCAGATTTTATGTTGTCCTGGAGAGCTTGCAGAGCACTGGGGAAAGGCAGGCAGAGAATTCCCTGCTAGCACCTTCTCTGTGCCTGTTCACACTGCTTCGCAGAATCGCTTTTGTGGAGAAAACAGTAACACGTGTTCAGAACGAAAGAAAGCACAGAGCCCCAGATTTGCTGTTGTCCTGGAGAGCTTGCAGAGCACTGGGGAAAGGCAGGCAGAGAATTCCCTGCTAGCACCTTCTCTGTGCCTGGGAAACAGAAGTGTTCACATTGCTTCGCAGAATCGCTTTTGTGCAGATAACAGTAACACTTGTTGAGAACGAAAGAAAGCACAGAGCCCCAGATTTTATGTTGTCCTGGAGAGCTTGCAGAGCACTGGGGAAAGGCACGCAGAGAATTCCCTGCTAGCAACTTCTCTGTGCCTCTTCACATTGCTTCGCAGAATCGCTTTTGTGCAGAAAACAATAACACTTGTTCAGAAGGAAAGAAAGCACAGAGCCCCAGATTTTATGTTGTCCTGGAGAGCTTGCAGAGCACTGGGGAAAAGCAGGCAGAGAATTCCCTGCTAGCACCTTCTCTGTGCCTGTTCACATTGCTTCGTAGAATCGCTTTTGTGCAGAAAACAGTAACACTTGTTCAGAACGAAAGAAAGCACAGAGCCCCAGATTTTATGTTGTCCTGGAGAGCTTGCAGAGTACTGGGGAAAGGCAGGCAGAGAATTCCCTGCTAGCACCTTCTCTGTGCCTGGGAAGCAGAAGTGTTCACATTGCTTCGCAGAATCGCTTTTGTGCAGAAAACAGTAACACTTGTTCAGAACGAAAGAAAGCACAGAGCCCCAGATTTTATGTTGTCCTGGAGAGCTTGCAGAGCACTGGGGAAAGGCAGGCAGAGAATTCCCTGCTAGCACCTTCTCTGTGCCTGGGAAACAGAAGTGTTCCCATTGCTTCGCAGAATCGCTTTTGTGCAGAAAACAGTAACACTTGTTCAGAACGAAAGAAAGCACAGAGCCCCAGATTTTATGTTGTCCTGGAGAGCTAGCAGAGCACTGGGGAAAAGCAGGCAGAGAATTCCCTGCTAGCACCTTCTCTGTGCCTGGGAAGCAGAAGTGTTCACATTGCTTCGCAGAATCGCTTTTGTGCAGAAAACAGTAACACTTGTTCAGAACGAAAGAAAGCACAGAGCCCCAGATTTTATGTTGTCCTGGAGAGCTTGCAGAGCACTGGGGAAAGGCAGGCAGAGAATTCCCTGCTAGCACCTTCTCTGTGCCTGGGAAGCAGAACTCTTCACATTGCTTCGCAGAATCGCTTTTGTGCAGAAAACAGTAACACTTGTTCAGAACGAAAGAAAGCACAGAGCCCCAGATTTTATGTTGTCCTGGAGAGCTTGCAGAGCACTGGGGAAAGGCAGGCAGAGACTTCCCTGCTAGCACCTTCTCTGTGCCTGGGAAGCAGAAGTGTTCCCATTGCTTCGCAGAATCGCTTTTGTGCAGAAAACAGTAACACTTGTTCAGAACGAAAGAAAGCACAGAGCCCCAGATTTTATGTTGTCCTGGAGAGCTTGCAGAGCACTGGGGAAAGGCAGGCAGAGAATTCCCTGCTAGCACCTTCTCTGTGCCTGTTCACATTGCTTCGCAGAATCGCTTTTGTGCAGAAAACAATAACACTTGTTCAGAAGGAAAGAAAGCACAGAGCCCCAGATTTTATGTTGTCCTGGAGAGCTTGCAGAGCACTGGGGAAAAGCAGGCAGAGATTTCCCTGCTAGCACGTTCTCTGTGCCTGGGAAGCAGAAGTGTTCACATTGCTTCGCAGAATCGCTTTTGTGCAGAAAACAGTAACACTTGTTCAGAACGAAAGAAAGCACAGAGCCCCATATTTTATGTTGTCCTGGAGAGCTTGCAGAGCACTGGGGAAAGGCAGGCAGAGAATTCCCTGCTAGCACCTTCTCTGTGCCTGGGAAACAGAAGTGTTCACATTGCTTCGCAGAATCGCTTTTGTGCAGAAAACAGTAACACTTGTTCAGAACGAAAGAAAGCACAGAGCCCCAGATTTTATGTTGTCCTGGAGAGCTTGCAGAGCACTGTGGAAAAGCAGGCAGAGAATTCCCTGCTAGCACCTTCTCTTTGCCTGGGAAACAGAAGTGTTCCCATTGCTTCGCGGAATCGCTTTCGTGCAGAAAACAGTAACACTTGTTCAGAACGAAAGAAAGCACAGAGCCCCAGATTTTATGTTGTCCTGGAGAGCTTGCAGAGCACTGGGGAAAGGCAGGCAGAGAATTCTCTGCTAGCACCTTCTCTGTGCCTGGGAAACAGAAGTGTTCCCATTGCTTCGCAGAATCGCTTTCGTGCAGAAAACAGTAACACTTGTTCAGAATGAAAGAAAGCACAGAGCCATAGATTTTATGTTGTCCTGGAGAGCTTGCAGAGCACTGGGGAAAGGCACGCAGAGAATTCCCTGCTAGCACCTTCTCTGTGCCTGTTCACATTGCTTCGCAGAATCGCTTTTGTGCAGAAAACAGTAACACTTGTTCAGACGAAAGAAAGCACAGAGCCCCAGATTTTATGTTGTCCTGGAGAGCTTGCAGAGCACTGGGGAAAAGCAGGCAGAGATTTCCCTGCTAGCACGTTCTCTGTGCCTGGGAAGCAGAAGTCTTCACATTGCTTCGCAGAATCGCTTTTGTGCAGAAAACAGTAACACTTGTTCAGAACGAAAGAAAGCACAGAGCCCCAGATTTTATGTTGTCCTGGAGAGCTTGCAGAGCGCTGGGGAAAGGCAGGCAGAGAATTCCCTGCTAGCACCTTCTCTGTGCCTGGGAAACAGAAGTGTTCCCATTGCTTCGCAGAATCGCTTTTGTGCAGAAAACAGTAACACTTGTTCAGAACGAAAGAAAGCACAGAGCCCCAGATTTTATGTTGTCCTGGAGAGCTAGCAGAGCACTGGGGAAAAGCAGGCAGAGAATTCCCTGCTAGCACCTTCTCTGTGCCTGGGAAGCAGAAGTGTTCACATTGCTTCGCAGAATCGCTTTTGTGCAGAAAACAGTAACACTTGTTCAGAACGAAAGAAAGCACAGAGCCCCAGATTTTATGTTGTCCTGGAGAGCTTGCAGAGCACTGGGGAAAGGCAGGCAGAGAATTCCCTGCTAGCACCTTCTCTGTGCCTGGGAAGCAGAACTCTTCACATTGCTTCGCAGAATCACTTTTGTGCAGAAAACCGTAACACTTGTTCAGAACGAAAGAAAGCACAGAGCCCCAGATTTTATGTTGTCCTGGAGAGCTTGCAGAGCACTGGGGAAAGGCAGGCAGAGAATTCCCTGCTAGCACCTTCTCTGTGCCTGTTCACATTGCTTCGCAGAATCGCTTTTGTGCAGAAAACAATAACACTTGTTCAGAAGGAAAGAAAGCACAGAGCCCCAGATTTTACGTTGTCCTGGAGAGCTTGCAGAGCACTGGGGAAAAGCAGGCAGAGATTTCCCTGCTAGCACGTTCTCTGTGCCTGGGAAGCAGAAGTGTTCACATTGCTTCGCAGAATTGCTTTTGTGCAGAAAACAGTAACACTTGTTCAGAACGAAAGAAAGCACAGAGCCCCAGATTTTATGTTGTCCTGGAGAGCTTGCAGAGCACTGGGGAAAGGCAGGCAGAGAATTCCCTGCTAGCACCTTCTCTGTGCCTGGGAAGCAGAAGTGTTCACATTGCTTCGCAGAATCGCTTTTGTGCAGAAAACAGTAACACTTGTTCAGAACGAAAGAAAGCACAGAGCCCCAGATTTTATGTTGTCCTGGAGAGCTTGCAGAGCACTGGGGAAAGGCAGGCAGAGAATTCCCTGCTAGCACCTTCTCTGTGCCTGGGAAACAGAAGTGTTCCCATTGCTTCGCAGAATCGCTTTTGTGCAGAAAACAGTAACACTTGTTCAGAACGAAAGAAAGCACAGAGCCCCAGATTTTATGTTGTCCTGGAGAGCTTGCAGAGCACTGGGGAAAAGCAGGCAGAGAATTCCCTGCTAGCACCTTCTCTGTGCCTGGGAAACAGAAGTGTTCCCATTGCTTCGCAGAATCGCTTTTGTGCAGAAAACAGTAACACTTGTTCAGAACGAAAGAAAGCACAGAGCCCCAGATTTTATGTTGTCCTGGAGAGCTTGCAGAGCACTGGGGAAAGGCAGGCAGAGAATTCCCTGCTAGCACGTTCTCTGTGCCTGGGAAGCAGAAGTGTTCACATTGCTTCGCAGAATCACTTTTGTGCAGAAAACCGTAACACTTGTTCAGAACGAAAGAAAGCACAGAGCCCCAGATTTTATGTTGTCCTGGAGAGCTTGCAGAGCACTGGGGAAAGGCAGGCAGAGAATTCCCTGCTAGCACCTTCTCTGTGCCTGTTCACATTGCTTCGCAGAATCGCTTTTGTGCAGAAAACAATAACACTTGTTCAGAAGGAAAGAAAGCACAGAGCCCCAGATTTTACGTTGTCCTGGAGAGCTTGCAGAGCACTGGGGAAAAGCAGGCAGAGATTTCCCTGCTAGCACGTTCTCTGTGCCTGGGAAGCAGAAGTGTTCACATTGCTTCGCAGAATTGCTTTTGTGCAGAAAACAGTAACACTTGTTCAGAACGAAAGAAAGCACAGAGCCCCAGATTTTATGTTGTCCTGGAGAGCTTGCAGAGCACTGGGGAAAGGCAGGCAGAGAATTCCCTGCTAGCACCTTCTCTGTGCCTGGGAAGCAGAAGTGTTCACATTGCTTCGCAGAATCGCTTTTGTGCAGAAAACAGTAACACTTGTTCAGAACGAAAGAAAGCACAGAGCCCCAGATTTTATGTTGTCCTGGAGAGCTTGCAGAGCACTGGGGAAAGGCAGGCAGAGAATTCCCTGCTAGCACCTTCTCTGTGCCTGGGAAACAGAAGTGTTCCCATTGCTTCGCAGAATCGCTTTTGTGCAGAAAACAGTAACACTTGTTCAGAACGAAAGAAAGCACAGAGCCCCAGATTTTATGTTGTCCTGGAGAGCTAGCAGAGCACTGGGGAAAAGCAGGCAGAGAATTCCCTGCTAGCACCTTCTCTGTGCCTGGGAAACAGAAGTGTTCCCATTGCTTCGCAGAATCGCTTTTGTGCAGAAAACAGTAACACTTGTTCAGAACGAAAGAAAGCACAGAGCCCCAGATTTTATGTTGTCCTGGAGAGCTTGCAGAGCACTGGGGAAAAGCAGGCAGAGAATTCTCTGCTAGCACCTTCTCTGTGCCTGTTCACATTGCTTCGCAGAATCGCTTTTGTGCAGAAAACAATAACACTTGTTCAGAAGGAAAGAAAGCACAGAGCCCCAGATTTTATGTTGTCCTGGAGAGCTTGCAGAGCACTGGGGAAAAGCAGGCAGAGATTTCCCTGCTAGCACGTTCTCTGTGCCTGGGAAGCAGAAGTGTTCACATTGCTTCGCAGAATCGCTTTTGTGCAGAAAACAGTAACACTTGTTCAGAACGAAAGAAAGCACAGAGCCCCAGATTTTATGTTGTCCTGGAGAGCTTGCAGAGCGCTGGGGAAAGGCAGGCAGAGAATTCCCTGCTAGCACCTTCTCTGTGCCTGGGAAACAGAAGTGTTCCCATTGCTTCGCAGAATCGCTTTTGTGCAGAAAACAGTAACACTTGTTCAGAACGAAAGAAAGCACAGAGCCCCAGATTTTATGTTGTCCTGGAGAGCTAGCAGAGCACTGGGGAAAAGCAGGCAGAGAATTCCCTGCTAGCACCTTCTCTGTGCCTGGGAAGCAGAAGTGTTCACATTGCTTCGCAGAATCGCTTTTGTGCAGAAAACAGTAACACTTGTTCAGAACGAAAGAAAGCACAGAGCCCCAGATTTTATGTTGTCCTGGAGAGCTTGCAGAGCACTGGGGAAAGGCAGGCAGAGAATTCCCTGCTAGCACCTTCTCTGTGCCTGGGAAGCAGAACTCTTCACATTGCTTCGCAGAATCACTTTTGTGCAGAAAACCGTAACACTTGTTCAGAACGAAAGAAAGCACAGAGCCCCAGATTTTATGTTGTCCTGGAGAGCTTGCAGAGCACTGGGGAAAGGCAGGCAGAGAATTCCCTGCTAGCACCTTCTCTGTGCCTGTTCACATTGCTTCGCAGAATCGCTTTTGTGCAGAAAACAATAACACTTGTTCAGAAGGAAAGAAAGCACAGAGCCCCAGATTTTATGTTGTCCTGGAGAGCTTGCAGAGCACTGGGGAAAAGCAGGCAGAGATTTCCCTGCTAGCACGTTCTCTGTGCCTGGGAAGCAGAAGTGTTCACATTGCTTCGCAGAATCGCTTTTGTGCAGAAAACAGTAACACTTGTTCAGAACGAAAGAAAGCACAGAGCCCCAGATTTTATGTTGTCCTGGAGAGCTTGCAGAGCACTGGGGAAAGGCAGGCAGAGAATTCCCTGCTAGCACCTTCTCTGTGCCTGTTCACATTGCTTCGCAGAATCGCTTTTGTGCAGAAAACAATAACACTTGTTCAGAAGGAAAGAAAGCACAGAGCCCCAGATTTTATGTTGTCCTGGAGAGCTTGCAGAGCACTGGGGAAAAGCAGGCAGAGATTTCCCTGCTAGCACGTTCTCTGTGCCTGGGAAGCAGAAGTGTTCACATTGCTTCGCAGAATCGCTTTTGTGCAGAAAACAGTAACACTTGTTCAGAACGAAAGAAAGCACAGAGCCCCAGATTTTATGTTGTCCTGGAGAGCTTGCAGAGCACTGGGGAAAGGCAGGCAGAGAATTCCCTGCTAGCACCTTCTCTGTGCCTGGGAAGCAGAAGTGTTCACATTGCTTCGCAGAATCGCTTTTGTGCAGAAAACAGTAACACTTGTTCAGAACGAAAGAAAGCACAGAGCCCCAGATTTTATGTTGTCCTGGAGAGCTTGCAGAGCACTGGGGAAAGGCAGGCAGAGAATTCCCTGCTAGCACCTTCTCTGTGCCTGGGAAGCAGAAGTGTTCCCATTGCTTCGCAGAATCGCTTTTGTGCAGAAAACAGTAACACTTGTTCAGAACGAAAGAAAGCACAGAGCCCCAGATTTTATGTTGTCCTGGAGAGCTTGCAGAGCACTGGGGAAAGGCAGGCAGAGAATTCCCTGCTAGCACCTTCTCTGTGCCTGTTCACACTGCTTCGCAGAATCGCTTTTGTGGAGAAAACAGTAACACGTGTTCAGAACGAAAGAAAGCACAGAGCCCCAGATTTGCTGTTGTCCTGGAGAGCTTGCAGAGCACTGGGGAAAGGCAGGCAGAGAATTCCCTGCTAGCACCTTCTCTGTGCCTGGGAAACAGAAGTGTTCACATTGCTTCGCAGAATCGCTTTTGTGCAGATAACAGTAACACTTGTTGAGAACGAAAGAAAGCACAGAGCCCCAGATTTTATGTTGTCCTGGAGAGCTTGCAGAGCACTGGGGAAAGGCACGCAGAGAATTCCCTGCTAGCAACTTCTCTGTGCCTCTTCACATTGCTTCGCAGAATCGCTTTTGTGCAGAAAACAATAACACTTGTTCAGAAGGAAAGAAAGCACAGAGCCCCAGATTTTATGTTGTCCTGGAGAGCTTGCAGAGCACTGGGGAAAAGCAGGCAGAGAATTCCCTGCTAGCACCTTCTCTGTGCCTGTTCACATTGCTTCGTAGAATCGCTTTTGTGCAGAAAACAGTAACACTTGTTCAGAACGAAAGAAAGCACAGAGCCCCAGATTTTATGTTGTCCTGGAGAGCTTGCAGAGTACTGGGGAAAGGCAGGCAGAGAATTCCCTGCTAGCACCTTCTCTGTGCCTGGGAAGCAGAAGTGTTCACATTGCTTCGCAGAATCGCTTTTGTGCAGAAAACAGTAACACTTGTTCAGAACGAAAGAAAGCACAGAGCCCCAGATTTTATGTTGTCCTGGAGAGCTTGCAGAGCACTGGGGAAAGGCAGGCAGAGAATTCCCTGCTAGCACCTTCTCTGTGCCTGGGAAACAGAAGTGTTCCCATTGCTTCGCAGAATCGCTTTTGTGCAGAAAAGAGTAACACTTGTTCAGAACGAAAGAAAGCACAGAGCCCCAGATTTTATGTTGTCCTGGAGAGCTAGCAGAGCACTGGGGAAAAGCAGGCAGAGAATTCCCTGCTAGCACCTTCTCTGTGCCTGGGAAGCAGAAGTGTTCACATTGCTTCGCAGAATCGCTTTTGTGCAGAAAACAGTAACACTTGTTCAGAACGAAAGAAAGCACAGAGCCCCAGATTTTATGTTGTCCTGGAGAGCTTGCAGAGCACTGGGGAAAGGCAGGCAGAGAATTCCCTGCTAGCACCTTCTCTGTGCCTGGGAAGCAGAACTCTTCACATTGCTTCGCAGAATCGCTTTTGTGCAGAAAACAGTAACACTTGTTCAGAACGAAAGAAAGCACAGAGCCCCAGATTTTATGTTGTCCTGGAGAGCTTGCAGAGCACTGGGGAAAGGCAGGCAGAGACTTCCCTGCTAGCACCTTCTCTGTGCCTGGGAAGCAGAAGTGTTCCCATTGCTTCGCAGAATCGCTTTTGTGCAGAAAACAGTAACACTTGTTCAGAACGAAAGAAAGCACAGAGCCCCAGATTTTATGTTGTCCTGGAGAGCTTGCAGAGCACTGGGGAAAGGCAGGCAGAGAATTCCCTGCTAGCACCTTCTCTGTGCCTGTTCACATTGCTTCGCAGAATCGCTTTTGTGCAGAAAACAATAACACTTGTTCAGAAGGAAAGAAAGCACAGAGCCCCAGATTTTATGTTGTCCTGGAGAGCTTGCAGAGCACTGGGGAAAAGCAGGCAGAGATTTCCCTGCTAGCACGTTCTCTGTGCCTGGGAAGCAGAAGTGTTCACATTGCTTCGCAGAATCGCTTTTGTGCAGAAAACAGTAACACTTGTTCAGAACGAAAGAAAGCACAGAGCCCCATATTTTATGTTGTCCTGGAGAGCTTGCAGAGCACTGGGGAAAGGCAGGCAGAGAATTCCCTGCTAGCACCTTCTCTGTGCCTGGGAAACAGAAGTGTTCACATTGCTTCGCAGAATCGCTTTTGTGCAGAAAACAGTAACACTTGTTCAGAACGAAAGAAAGCACAGAGCCCCAGATTTTATGTTGTCCTGGAGAGCTTGCAGAGCACTGTGGAAAAGCAGGCAGAGAATTCCCTGCTAGCACCTTCTCTTTGCCTGGGAAACAGAAGTGTTCCCATTGCTTCGCGGAATCGCTTTCGTGCAGAAAACAGTAACACTTGTTCAGAACGAAAGAAAGCACAGAGCCCCAGATTTTATGTTGTCCTGGAGAGCTTGCAGAGCACTGGGGAAAGGCAGGCAGAGAATTCTCTGCTAGCACCTTCTCTGTGCCTGGGAAACAGAAGTGTTCCCATTGCTTCGCAGAATCGCTTTCGTGCAGAAAACAGTAACACTTGTTCAGAATGAAAGAAAGCACAGAGCCATAGATTTTATGTTGTCCTGGAGAGCTTGCAGAGCACTGGGGAAAGGCACGCAGAGAATTCCCTGCTAGCACCTTCTCTGTGCCTGTTCACATTGCTTCGCAGAATCGCTTTTGTGCAGAAAACAGTAACACTTGTTCAGACGAAAGAAAGCACAGAGCCCCAGATTTTATGTTGTCCTGGAGAGCTTGCAGAGCACTGGGGAAAAGCAGGCAGAGATTTCCCTGCTAGCACGTTCTCTGTGCCTGGGAAGCAGAAGTCTTCACATTGCTTCGCAGAATCGCTTTTGTGCAGAAAACAGTAACACTTGTTCAGAACGAAAGAAAGCACAGAGCCCCAGATTTTATGTTGTCCTGGAGAGCTTGCAGAGCGCTGGGGAAAGGCAGGCAGAGAATTCCCTGCTAGCACCTTCTCTGTGCCTGGGAAACAGAAGTGTTCCCATTGCTTCGCAGAATCGCTTTTGTGCAGAAAACAGTAACACTTGTTCAGAACGAAAGAAAGCACAGAGCCCCAGATTTTATGTTGTCCTGGAGAGCTAGCAGAGCACTGGGGAAAAGCAGGCAGAGAATTCCCTGCTAGCACCTTCTCTGTGCCTGGGAAGCAGAAGTGTTCACATTGCTTCGCAGAATCGCTTTTGTGCAGAAAACAGTAACACTTGTTCAGAACGAAAGAAAGCACAGAGCCCCAGATTTTATGTTGTCCTGGAGAGCTTGCAGAGCACTGGGGAAAGGCAGGCAGAGAATTCCCTGCTAGCACCTTCTCTGTGCCTGGGAAGCAGAACTCTTCACATTGCTTCGCAGAATCACTTTTGTGCAGAAAACCGTAACACTTGTTCAGAACGAAAGAAAGCACAGAGCCCCAGATTTTATGTTGTCCTGGAGAGCTTGCAGAGCACTGGGGAAAGGCAGGCAGAGAATTCCCTGCTAGCACCTTCTCTGTGCCTGTTCACATTGCTTCGCAGAATCGCTTTTGTGCAGAAAACAATAACACTTGTTCAGAAGGAAAGAAAGCACAGAGCCCCAGATTTTACGTTGTCCTGGAGAGCTTGCAGAGCACTGGGGAAAAGCAGGCAGAGATTTCCCTGCTAGCACGTTCTCTGTGCCTGGGAAGCAGAAGTGTTCACATTGCTTCGCAGAATTGCTTTTGTGCAGAAAACAGTAACACTTGTTCAGAACGAAAGAAAGCACAGAGCCCCAGATTTTATGTTGTCCTGGAGAGCTTGCAGAGCACTGGGGAAAGGCAGGCAGAGAATTCCCTGCTAGCACCTTCTCTGTGCCTGGGAAGCAGAAGTGTTCACATTGCTTCGCAGAATCGCTTTTGTGCAGAAAACAGTAACACTTGTTCAGAACGAAAGAAAGCACAGAGCCCCAGATTTTATGTTGTCCTGGAGAGCTTGCAGAGCACTGGGGAAAGGCAGGCAGAGAATTCCCTGCTAGCACCTTCTCTGTGCCTGGGAAACAGAAGTGTTCCCATTGCTTCGCAGAATCGCTTTTGTGCAGAAAACAGTAACACTTGTTCAGAACGAAAGAAAGCACAGAGCCCCAGATTTTATGTTGTCCTGGAGAGCTTGCAGAGCACTGGGGAAAAGCAGGCAGAGAATTCCCTGCTAGCACCTTCTCTGTGCCTGGGAAACAGAAGTGTTCCCATTGCTTCGCAGAATCGCTTTTGTGCAGAAAACAGTAACACTTGTTCAGAACGAAAGAAAGCACAGAGCCCCAGATTTTATGTTGTCCTGGAGAGCTTGCAGAGCACTGGGGAAAGGCAGGCAGAGAATTCCCTGCTAGCACGTTCTCTGTGCCTGGGAAGCAGAAGTGTTCACATTGCTTCGCAGAATCACTTTTGTGCAGAAAACCGTAACACTTGTTCAGAACGAAAGAAAGCACAGAGCCCCAGATTTTATGTTGTCCTGGAGAGCTTGCAGAGCACTGGGGAAAGGCAGGCAGAGAATTCCCTGCTAGCACCTTCTCTGTGCCTGTTCACATTGCTTCGCAGAATCGCTTTTGTGCAGAAAACAATAACACTTGTTCAGAAGGAAAGAAAGCACAGAGCCCCAGATTTTACGTTGTCCTGGAGAGCTTGCAGAGCACTGGGGAAAAGCAGGCAGAGATTTCCCTGCTAGCACGTTCTCTGTGCCTGGGAAGCAGAAGTGTTCACATTGCTTCGCAGAATTGCTTTTGTGCAGAAAACAGTAACACTTGTTCAGAACGAAAGAAAGCACAGAGCCCCAGATTTTATGTTGTCCTGGAGAGCTTGCAGAGCACTGGGGAAAGGCAGGCAGAGAATTCCCTGCTAGCACCTTCTCTGTGCCTGGGAAGCAGAAGTGTTCACATTGCTTCGCAGAATCGCTTTTGTGCAGAAAACAGTAACACTTGTTCAGAACGAAAGAAAGCACAGAGCCCCAGATTTTATGTTGTCCTGGAGAGCTTGCAGAGCACTGGGGAAAGGCAGGCAGAGAATTCCCTGCTAGCACCTTCTCTGTGCCTGGGAAACAGAAGTGTTCCCATTGCTTCGCAGAATCGCTTTTGTGCAGAAAACAGTAACACTTGTTCAGAACGAAAGAAAGCACAGAGCCCCAGATTTTATGTTGTCCTGGAGAGCTAGCAGAGCACTGGGGAAAAGCAGGCAGAGAATTCCCTGCTAGCACCTTCTCTGTGCCTGGGAAACAGAAGTGTTCCCATTGCTTCGCAGAATCGCTTTTGTGCAGAAAACAGTAACACTTGTTCAGAACGAAAGAAAGCACAGAGCCCCAGATTTTATGTTGTCCTGGAGAGCTTGCAGAGCACTGGGGAAAAGCAGGCAGAGAATTCTCTGCTAGCACCTTCTCTGTGCCTGTTCACATTGCTTCGCAGAATCGCTTTTGTGCAGAAAACAATAACACTTGTTCAGAAGGAAAGAAAGCACAGAGCCCCAGATTTTATGTTGTCCTGGAGAGCTTGCAGAGCACTGGGGAAAAGCAGGCAGAGATTTCCCTGCTAGCACGTTCTCTGTGCCTGGGAAGCAGAAGTGTTCACATTGCTTCGCAGAATCGCTTTTGTGCAGAAAACAGTAACACTTGTTCAGAACGAAAGAAAGCACAGAGCCCCAGATTTTATGTTGTCCTGGAGAGCTTGCAGAGCACTGGGGAAAGGCAGGCAGAGAATTCCCTGCTAGCACGTTCTCTGTGCCTGGGAAGCAGAAGTGTTCACATTGCTTCGCAGAATCACTTTTGTGCAGAAAACAGTAACACTTGTTCAGAACGAAAGAAAGCACAGAGCCCCAGATTTTGTGTTGTCCTGGAGAGCTTGCAGAGCACTGGGGAAAGGCAGGCAGAGAATTCCCTGCTAGCACCTTCTCTGTGCCTGTTCACATTGCTTCGCAGAATCGCTTTTGTGCAGAAAACAATAACACTTGTTCAGAAGGAAAGAAAGCACAGAGCCCCAGATTTTACGTTGTCCTGGAGAGCTTGCAGAGCACTGGGGAAAAGCAGGCAGAGATTTCCCTGCTAGCACGTTCTCTGTGCCTGGGAAGCAGAAGTGTTCACATTGCTTCGCAGAATTGCTTTTGTGCAGAAAACAGTAACACTTGTTCAGAACGAAAGAAAGCACAGAGCCCCAGATTTTATGTTGTCCTGGAGAGCTTGCAGAGCACTGGGGAAAGGCAGGCAGAGAATTCCCTGCTAGCACCTTCTCTGTGCCTGGGAAGCAGAAGTGTTCACATTGCTTCGCAGAATCGCTTTTGTGCAGAAAACAGTAACACTTGTTCAGAACGAAAGAAAGCACAGAGCCCCAGATTTTATGTTGTCCTGGAGAGCTTGCAGAGCACTGGGGAAAGGCAGGCAGAGAATTCCCTGCTAGCACCTTCTCTGTGCCTGGGAAACAGAAGTGTTCCCATTGCTTCGCAGAATCGCTTTTGTGCAGAAAACAGTAACACTTGTTCAGAACGAAAGAAAGCACAGAGCCCCAGATTTTATGTTGTCCTGGAGAGCTTGCAGAGCACTGGGGAAAAGCAGGCAGAGAATTCTCTGCTAGCACCTTCTCTGTGCCTGGGAAGCAGAAGTGTTCACATTGCTTCGCAGAATCGCTTTTGTGCAGAAAACAGTAACACTTGTTCAGAACGAAAGAAAGCACAGAGCCCCAGATTTTATGTTGTCCTGGAGAGCTTGCAGAGCACTGGGGAAAGGCACGCAGAGAATTCCCTGCTAGCACCTACTCTGTGCCTGTTCACATTGCTTCGCAGAATCGCTTTTGTGCAGAAAACAATAACACTTGTTCAGAAGGAAAGAAAGCACAGAGCCCCAGATTTTATGTTGTCCTGGAGAGCTTGCAGAGCACTGGGGAAAAGCAGGCAGAGATTTCCCTGCTAGCACGTTCTCTGTGCCTGGGAAGCAGAAGTGTTCACATTGCTTCGCAGAATCGCTTTTGTGCAGAAAACAGTAACACTTGTTCAGAACGAAAGAAAGCACAGAGCCCCAGATTTTATGTTGTCCTGGAGAGCTTGCAGAGCACTGGGGAAAAGCAGGCAGAGAATTCCCTGCTAGCACCTTCTCTGTGCCTGGGAAACAGAAGTGTTCCCATTGCTTCGCAGAATCGCTTTTGTGCAGAAAACAGTAACACTTGTTCAGAACGAAAGAAAGCACAGAGCCCCAGATTTTATGTTGTCCTGGAGAGCTTGCAGAGCACTGGGGAAAAGCAGGCAGAGAATTCTCTGCTAGCACCTTCTCTGTGCCTGGGAAGCAGAAGTGTTCACATTGCTTCGCAGAATCGCTTTTGTGCAGAAAACAGTAACACTTGTTCAGAACGAAAGAAAGCACAGAGCCCCAGATTTTATGTTGTCCTGGAGAGCTTGCAGAGCACTGGGGAAAGGCACGCAGAGAATTCCCTGCTAGCACCTACTCTGTGCCTGTTCACATTGCTTCGCAGAATCGCTTTTGTGCAGAAAACAGTAACACTTGTTCAGAACGAAAGAAAGCACAGAGCCCCAGATTTTATGTTGTCCTGGAGAGCTTGCAGAGCACTGGGGAAAGGCAGGCAGAGAATTCCCTGCTAGCACCTTCTCTGTGCCTGGGAAGCAGAAGTGTTCCCATTGCTTCGCAGAATCGCTTTTGTGCAGAAAACAGTAACACTTGTTCAGAACGAAAGAAAGCACAGAGCCCCATATTTTATGTTGTCCTGGAGAGCTTGCAGAGCACTGGGGAAAGGCAGGCAGAGAATTCCCTGCTAGCACCTTCTCTGTGCCTGGGAAACAGAAGTGTTCCCATTGCTTCGCAGAATCGCTTTTGTGCAGAAAACAGTAACACTTGTTCAGAACGAAAGAAAGCACAGAGCCCCAGATTTTATGTTGTCCTGGAGAGCTTGCAGAGCACTGGGGAAAAGCAGGCAGAGAATTCCCTGCTAGCACCTTCTCTTTGCCTGGGAAACAGAAGTGTTCCCATTGCTTCGCAGAATCGCTTTTGTGCAGAAAACCGTAACACTTGTTCAGAACGAAAGAAAGCACAGAGCCCCAGATTTTATGTTGTCCTGGAGAGCTTGCAGAGCACTGGGGAAAGGCACGCAGAGAATTCCCTGCTAGCACCTTCTCTGTGCCTGTTCACATTGCTTCGCAGAATCGCTTTTGTGCAGAAAACAGTAACACTTGTTCAGAACGAAAGAAAGCACAGAGCCCCAGATTTTATGTTGTCCTGGAGAGCTTGCAGAGCACTGGGGAAAGGCAGGCAGAGAATTCCCTGCTAGCACCTTCTCTGTGCCTGGGAAACAGAAGTGTTCACATTGCTTCGCAGAATCGCTTTTGTGCAGAAAACAGTAACACTTGTTCAGAACGAAAGAAAGCACAGAGCCCCAGATTTTATGTTGTCCTGGAGAGCTTGCAGAGCACTGGGGAAAGGCAGGCAGAGAATTCCCTGCTAGCACCTTCTCTGTGCCTGGGAAGCAGAAGTCTTCACATTGCTTCGCAGAATCGCTTTCGTGCAGAAAACAGTAACACTTGTTCAGAACGAAAGAAAGCACAGAGCCCCAGATTTTATGTTGTCCTGGAGAGCTTGCAGAGCACTGGGGAAAGGCAGGCAGAGAATTCCCTGCTAGCACCTTCTCTGTGCCTGTTCACATTGCTTCGCAGAATCGCTTTTGTGCAGAAAACAATAACACTTGTTCAGAACGAAGGAAAGCACAGAGCCCCAGATTTTATGTTGTCCTGGAGAGCTTGCACAGCACTGGGGAAAGGCAGGCAGAGAATTCCCTGCTAGCACCTTCTCTGTGCCTGGGAAACAGAAGTGTTCCCATTGCTTCGCAGAATCGCTTTTGTGCAGAAAACAGTAACACTTGTTCAGAACGAAAGAAAGCACAGAGCCCCAGATTTTATGTTGTCCTGGAGAGCTTGCAGAGCACTGGGGAAAGGCACGCAGAGAATTCCCTGCTAGCACCTTCTCTGTGCCTGTTCACATTGCTTCGCAGAATCGCTTTTGTGCAGAAAACAGTAACACTTGTTCAGAAGGAAAGAAAGCACAGAGCCCCAGATTTTATGTTGTCCTGGAGAGCTTGCAGAGCACTGGGGAAAGGCAGGCAGAGAATTCCCTGCTAGCACCTTCTCTGTGCCTGGGAAGCAGAAGTCTTCACATTGCTTCGCAGAATCGCTTTCGTGCAGAAAACAGTAACACTTGTTCAGAACGAAAGAAAGCACAGAGCCCCAGATTTTATGTTGTCCTGGAGAGCTTGCAGAGCACTGGGGAAAGGCACGCAGAGAATTCCCTGCTAGCACCTTCTCTGTGCCTGTTCACATTGCTTCGCAGAATCGCTTTTGTGCAGAAAACAATAACACTTGTTCAGAACGAAGGAAAGCACAGAGCCCCAGATTTTATGTTGTCCTGGAGAGCTTGCAGAGCACTGGGGAAAAGCAGGCAGAGATTTCCCTGCTAGCACGTTCTCTGTGCCTGGGAAGCAGAAGTGTTCACATTGCTTCGCAGAATCGCTTTTGTGCAGAAAACAGTAACACTTGTTCAGAACGAAAGAAAGCACAGAGCCCCAGATTTTATGTTGTCCTGGAGAGCTTGCAGAGCACTCGGGAAATGCAGGCAGAGAATTCCCTGCTAGCACCTTCTCTGTGCCTGGGAAGCAGAAGTGTTCCCATTGCTTCGCAGAATCGCTTTCGTGCAGAAAACAGTAACACTTGTTCAGAACGAAAGAAAGCACAGAGCCCCAGATTTTATGTTGTCCTGGAGAGCTTGCAGAGCACTGGGGAAAGGCAGGCAGAGAATTCCCTGCTAGCACCTTCTCTGTGCCTGTTGACATTGCTTCGTAGAATCGCTTTTGTGCAGAAAACAGTAACACTTGTTCAGACGAAAGAAAGCACAGAGCCCCAGATTTTATGTTGTCCTGGAGAGCTTGCAGAGCACTGGGGAAAGGCAGGCAGAGAATTCCCTGCTAGCACCTTCTCTGTGCCTGGGAAGCAGAAGTGTTCACATTGCTTCGCAGAATCGCTTTTGTGCAGAAAACAGTAACACTTGTTCAGAAGGAAAGAAAGCACAGAGCCCCAGATTTTATGTTGTCCTGGAGAGCTTGCAGAGCACTGGGGAAAGGCAGGCAGAGAATTCCCTGCTAGCACCTTCTCTGTGCCTGGGAAACAGAAGTCTTCACATTGCTTCGCAGAATCGCTTTTGTGCAGGAAACAGTAACACTTGTTCAGAACGAAAGAAAGCACAGAGCCCCAGATTTTATGTTGTCTTGGAGAGCTTACAGAGCACTGGGGAAAGGCAGGCAGAGAATTCCCTGCTAGCACCTTCTCTGTACCTGGGAAACAGAAGTGTTCCCATTGCTTCGCAGAATCGCTTTTGTGCAGAAAACAGTAACACTTGTTCAGAACGAAAGAAAGCACAGAGCCCCAGATTTTATGTTGTCCTGGAGAGCTTGCAGAGCACTGGGGAAAGGCACGCAGAGAATTCCCTGCTAGCACCTTCTCTGTGCCTGTTCACATTGCTTCGCAGAATCGCTTTTGTGCAGAAAACAATAACACTTGTTCAGAAGGAAAGAAATCACAGAGCCCCAGATTTTATGTTGTCCTGGAGAGCTTGCAGAGCACTGGGGAAAAGCAGGCAGAGAATTCCCTGCTAGCACCTTCTCTGTGCCTGGGAAGCAGAAGTCTTCACATTGCTTCGCAGAATCGCTTTTGTGCAGAAAACAGTAACACTTGTTCAGAACGAAAGAAAGCACAGAGCCCCAGATTTTATGTTGTCCTGGAGAGCTTGCAGAGCACTGGGGAAAGGCAGGCAGAGAATTCCCTGCTAGCACGTTCTCTGTGCCTGGGAAGCAGAAGTGTTCACATTGCTTCGCAGAATCGCTTTTGTGCAGAAAACAGTAACACTTGTTCAGAACGAAAGAAAGCACAGAGCCCCAGATTTTATGTTGTCCTGGAGAGCTTGCAGAGCACTGGGGAAAGGCACGCAGAGAATTCCCTGCTAGCACCTTCTCTGTGCCTGTTCACATTGCTTCGCAGAATCGCTTTTGTGCAGAAAACAGTAACACTTGTTCAGAAGGAAAGAAAGCACAGAGCCCCAGATTTTATGTTGTCCTGGAGAGCTTGCAGAGCACTGGGGAAAAGCAGGCAGAGATTTCCCTGCTAGCACGTTCTCTGTGCCTGGGAAGCAGAAGTGTTCCCATTGCTTCGCAGAATCGCTTTTGTGCAGAAAACAGTAACACTTGTTCAGAACGAAAGAAAGCACAGAGCCCCATATTTTATGTTGTCCTGGAGAGCTTGCAGAGCACTGGGGAAAGGCAGGCAGAGAATTCCCTGCTAGCACCTTCTCTGTGCCTGGGAAACAGAAGTGTTCCCATTGCTTCGCAGAATCGCTTTTGTGCAGAAAACAGTAACACTTGTTCAGAACGAAAGAAAGCACAGAGCCCCAGATTTGCTGTTGTCCTGGAGAGCTTGCAGAGCACTGGGGAAAGGCAGGCAGAGAATTCCCTGCTAGCACCTTCTCTGTGCCTGGGAAGCAGAAGTGTTCACATTGCTTCGCAGAATCGCTTTTGTGCAGAAAACAGTAACACTTGTTCAGAACGAAAGAAAGCACAGAGCCCCAGATTTTATGTTGTCCTGGAGAGCTTGCAGAGCACTGGGGAAAGGCACGCAGAGAATTCCCTGCTAGCACCTTCTCTGTGCCTCTTCACATTGCTTCGCAGAATCGCTTTTGTGCAGAAAACAGTAACACTTGTTCAGAACGAAAGAAAGCACAGAGCCCCAGATTTTATGTTGTCCTGGAGAGCTTGCAGAGCACTGGGGAAAGGCAGGCAGAGAATTCCCTGCTAGCACCTTCTCTGTGCCTGGGAAACAGAAGTGTTCACATTGCTTCGCAGAATCGCTTTTGTGCAGAAAACAGTAACACTTGTTCAGAACGAAAGAAAGCACAGAGCCCCAGATTTTATGTTGTCCTGGAGAGCTTGCAGAGCACTGGGGAAAGGCAGGCAGAGAATTCCCTGCTAGCACCTTCTCTGTGCCTGGGAAGCAGAAGTGTTCACATTGCTTCGCAGAATCGCTTTTGTGCAGAAAACAGTAACACTTGTTCAGAACGAAAGAAAGCACAGAGCCCCATATTTTATGTTGTCCTGGAGAGCTTGCAGAGTACTGGGGAAAGGCAGGCAGAGAATTCCCTGCTAGCACCTTCTCTGTGCCCGGGAAACAGAAGTGTTCCCATTGCTTCGCAGAATCGCTTTTGTGCAGAAAACAGTAACACTTGTTCAGAACGAAAGAAAGCACAGAGCCCCAGATTTTATGTTGTCCTGGAGAGCTTGCAGAGCACTGGGGAAAGGCAGGCAGAGAATTCCCTGCTAGCACCTTCTCTGTGCCTGTTCACATTGCTTCGCAGAATCACTTTTGTGCAGAAAACAATAACACTTGTTCAGAAGGAAAGAAAGCACAGAGCCCCAGATTTTATGTTGTCCTGGAGAGATTGCAGAGCACTGGGGAAAAGCAGGCAGAGATTTCCCTGCTAGCACCTTCTCTGTGCCTGGGAAGCAGAAGTGTTCACATTGCTTCGCAGAATCGCTTTTGTGCAGAAAACAGTAACACTTGTTCAGAACGAAAGAAAGCACAGAGCCCCAGATTTTATGTTGTCCTGGAGAGCTTGCAGAGCACTGGGGAAAAGCAGGCAGAGAATTCCCTGCTAGCACCTTCTCTGTGCCTGTTCACATTGCTTCGTAGAATCGCTTTTGTGCAGAAAACAGTAACACTTGTTCAGAACGAAAGAAAGCACAGAGCCCCAGATTTTATGTTGTCCTGGAGAGCTTGCAGAGCACTGGGGAAAAGCAGGCAGAGAATTCCCTGCTAGCACCTTCTCTGTGCCTGGGAAGCAGAAGTGTTCACATTGCTTCGCAGAATCGCTTTTGTGCAGAAAACAGTAACACTTGTTCAGAACGAAAGAAAGCACAGAGCCCCATATTTTATGTTGTCCTGGAGAGCTTGCAGAGCACTGGGGAAAGGCAGGCAGAGAATTCCCTGCTAGCACCTTCTCTGTGCCTGGGAAACAGAAGTGTTCACATTGCTTCGCAGAATCGCTTTTGTGCAGAAAACAGTAACACTTGTTCAGAACGAAAGAAAGCACAGAGCCCCAGATTTTATGTTGTCCTGGAGAGCTTGCAGAGCACTGGGGAAAGGCAGGCAGAGAATTCCCTGCTAGCACCTTCTCTGTGCCCGGGAAACAGAAGTGTTCCCATTGCTTCGCAGAATCGCTTTTGTGCAGAAAACAGTAACACTTGTTCAGAACGAAAGAAAGCACAGAGCCCCAGATTTTATGTTGTCCTGGAGAGCTTGCAGAGCACTGGGGAAAGGCAGGCAGAGAATTCCCTGCTAGCACCTTCTCTGTGCCTGTTCACATTGCTTCGCAGAATCACTTTTGTGCAGAAAACAATAACACTTGTTCAGAAGGAAAGAAAGCACAGAGCCCCAGATTTTATGTTGTCCTGGAGAGATTGCAGAGCACTGGGGAAAAGCAGGCAGAGATTTCCCTGCTAGCACCTTCTCTGTGCCTGGGAAGCAGAAGTGTTCACATTGCTTCGCAGAATCGCTTTTGTGCAGAAAACAGTAACACTTGTTCAGAACGAAAGAAAGCACAGAGCCCCAGATTTTATGTTGTCCTGGAGAGCTTGCAGAGCACTGGGGAAAAGCAGGCAGAGAATTCCCTGCTAGCACCTTCTCTGTGCCTGGGAAGCAGAAGTGTTCACATTGCTTGGCAGAATCGCTTTTGTGCAGAAAACAGTAACACTTGTTCAGAACGAAAGAAAGCACAGAGCCCCAGATTTTATGTTGTCCTGGAGAGCTTGCAGAGCACTGGGGAAAGGCAGGCAGAGAATTCCCTGCTAGCACCTTCTCTGTGCCTGGGAAACAGAAGTGTTCCCATTGCTTCGCAGAATCGCTTTTGTGCAGAAAAGAGTAACACTTGTTCAGAACGAAAGAAAGCACAGAGCCCCAGATTTTATGTTGTCCTGGAGAGCTAGCAGAGCACTGGGGAAAAGCAGGCAGAGAATTCCCTGCTAGCACCTTCTCTGTGCCTGGGAAGCAGAAGTGTTCACATTGCTTCGCAGAATCGCTTTTGTGCAGAAAACAGTAACACTTGTTCAGAACGAAAGAAAGCACAGAGCCCCATATTTTATGTTGTCCTGGAGAGCTTGCAGAGCACTGGGGAAAGGCAGGCAGAGAATTCCCTGCTAGCACCTTCTCTGTGCCTGGGAAGCAGAAGTGTTCACATTGCTTCGCAGAATCGCTTTTGTGCAGAAAACAGTAACACTTGTTCAGAACGAAAGAAAGCACAGAGCCCCAGATTTTTTGTTGTCCTGGAGAGCTTGCAGAGCACTGGGGAAAGGCAGGCAGAGAATTCCCTGCTAGCACCTTCTCTGTGCCTGGGAAGCAGAAGTGTTCACATTGCTTCGCAGAATCGCTTTTGTGCAGAAAACAGTAACACTTGTTCAGAACGAAAGAAAGCACAGAGCCCCAGATTTTATGTTGTCCTGGAGAGCTTGCAGAGCACTGGGGAAAAGCAGGCAGAGAATTCCCTGCTAGCACCTTCTCTGTGCCTGGGAAACAGAAGTGTTCCCATTGCTTCGCAGAATCGCTTTTGTGCAGAAAACAGTAACACTTGTTCAGAACGAAAGAAAGCACAGAGCCCCAGATTTTATGTTGTCCTGGAGAGCTTGCAGAGCACTGGGGAAAGGCAGGCAGAGAATTCCCTGCTAGCACCTTCTCTGTGCCTGTTCCCATTGCTTCGCAGAATCGCTTTTGTGCAGAAAACAATAACACTTGTTCAGAAGGAAAGAAAGCACAGAGCCCCAGATTTTATGTTGTCCTGGAGAGCTTGCAGAGCACTGGGGAAAAGCAGGCAGAGATTTCCCTGCTAGCACGTTCTCTGTGCCTGGGAAGCAGAAGTGTTCACATTGCTTCGCAGAATCGCTTTTGTGCAGAAAACAGTAACACTTGTTCAGAACGAAAGAAAGCACAGAGCCCCAGATTTTATGTTGTCCTGGAGAGCTTGCAGAGCACTGGGGAAAGGCAGGCAGAGAATTCCCTGCTAGCACCTTCTCTGTGCCTGGGAAACAGAAGTGTTCACATTGCTTCGCAGAATCGCTTTTGTGCAGAAAACAGTAACACTTGTTCAGAACGAAAGAAAGCACAGAGCCCCAGATTTTATGTTGTCCTGGAGAGCTTGCAGAGCACTGTGGAAAAGCAGGCAGAGAATTCCCTGCTAGCACCTTCTCTTTGCCTGGGAAACAGAAGTGTTCCCATTGCTTCGCGGAATCGCTTTCGTGCAGAAAACAGTAACACTTGTTCAGAACGAAAGAAAGCACAGAGCCCCAGATTTTATGTTGTCCTGGAGAGCTTGCAGAGCACTGGGGAAAGGCAGGCAGAGAATTCTCTGCTAGCACCTTCTCTGTGCCTGGGAAACAGAAGTGTTCCCATTGCTTCGCAGAATCGCTTTCGTGCAGAAAACAGTAACACTTGTTCAGAACGAAAGAAAGCACAGAGCCCCAGATTTTATGTTGTCCTGGAGAGCTTGCAGAGCACTGGGGAAAGGCACGCAGAGAATTCCCTGCTAGCACCTTCTCTGTGCCTGTTCACATTGCTTCGCAGAATCGCTTTTGTGCAGAAAACAATAACACTTGTTCAGAACGAAAGAAAGCACAGAGCCCCATATTTTATGTTGTCCTGGAGAGCTTGCAGAGCACTGGGGAAAAGCAGGCAGAGAATTCCCTGCTAGCACCTTCTCTGTGCCTGGGAAACAGAAGTGTTCCCATTGCTTTGCAGAATCGCTTTTGTGCAGAAAACAGTAACACTTGTTCAGAAGGAAAGAAAGCACAGAGCCCCAGATTTTATGTTGTCCTGGAGAGCTTGCAGAGCACTGGGGAAAGGCAGGCAGAGAATTCCCTGCTAGCACCTTCTCTGTGCCTGGGAAACAGAAGTGTTCCCATTGCTTCGCAGAATCGCTTTTGTGCAGAAAACAGTAACACTTGTTGAGAACGAAAGAAAGCACAGAGCCCCAGATTTTATGTTGTCCTGGAGAGCTTGCAGAGCACTGGGGAAAAGCAGGCAGAGAATTCCCTGCTAGCACCTTCTCTTTGCCTGGGAAACAGAAGTGTTCCCATTGCTTCGCACAATCGCTTTCGTGCAGAAAACAGTAACACTTGTTCAGAACGAAAGAAAGCACAGAGCCCCAGATTTTATGTTGTCCTGGAGAGCTTGCACAGCACTGGGAAAGGCACGCAGAGAATTCCCTGCTAGCACCTTCTCTGTGCCTGTTCACATTGCTTCGCAGAATCGCTTTTGTGTAGAAAAACAATAACACTTGTTCAGAAGGAAAGAAAGCACAGAGCCCCAGATTTTATGTTGTCCTGGAGAGCCTGCAGAGCACTGGGGAAAAGCAGGCAGAGAATTCCCTGCTAGCACCTTCTCTGTGCCTGGGAAACAGAAGTGTTCACATTGCTTCGCAGAATCGCTTTTGTGCAGAAAACAGTAACACTTGTTCAGAACGAAAGAAAGCACAGAGCCCCAGATTTTATGTTGTCCTGGAGAGCTTGCAGAGCACTGGGGAAAAGCAGGCAGAGAATTCCCTGCTAGCACCTTCTCTGTGCCTGGGAAACAGAAGTGTTCCCATTGCTTCGCAGAATCGCTTTTGTGCAGAAAACAGTAACACTTGTTCAGAACGAAAGAAAGCACAGAGCCCCAGATTTTATGTTGTCCTGGAGAGCTTGCAGAGTACTGGGGAAAGGCAGGCAGAGAATTCCCTGCTAGCACCTTCTCTGTGCCTGGGAAACAGAAGTGTTCACATTGCTTCGCAGAATCGCTTTTGTGCAGAAAACAGTAACACTTGTTCAGAACGAAAGAAAGCACAGAGCCCCAGATTTTATGTTGTCCTGGAGAGCTTGCAGAGCACTGGGGAAAGGCAGGCAGAGAATTCTCTGCTAGCACCTTCTCTGTGCCTGGGAAGCAGAAGTCTTCACATTGCTTCGCAGAATCGCTTTTGTGCAGAAAACAGTAACACTTGTTCAGAACGAAAGAAAGCACACAGCCCCAGATTTTATGTTGTCCTGGAGAGCTTGCAGAGCACTGGGGAAAAGCAGGCAGAGAATTCCCTGCTAGGACCTTCTCTGTGCCTGGGAAGCAGAAGTGTTCACATTGCTTCGCAGAATCGCTTTCGTGCAGAAAACATAACACTTGTTCAGAACGAAAGAAAGCACAGAGCCCCAGATTTTATGTTGTCCTGGAGAGCTTGCAGAGCACTGGGGAAAGGCACGCAGAGACTTCCCTGCTAGCACCTTCTCTGTGCCTGTTCACATTGCTTCGCAGAATCGCTTTTGTGCAGAAAACAATAACACTTGTTCAGAAGGAAAGAAATCACACAGCCCCAGATTTTATGTTGTCCTGGAGAGCTTGCAGAGCACTGGGGAAAAGCAGGCAGAGAATTCCCTGCTAGCACCTTCTCTGTGCCTGGGAAGCAGAAGTCTTCACATTGCTTCGCAGAATCGCTTTTGTGCAGAAAACAGTAACACTTGTTCAGAACGAAAGAAAGCACAGAGCCCCAGATTTTATGTTGTCCTGGAGAGCTTGCAGAGCACTGGGGAAAAGCAGGCAGAGAATTCCCTGCTAGGACCTTCTCTGCGCCTGGGAAGCAGAAGTGTTCACATTGCTTCGCAGAATCGCTTTTGTGCAGAAAACAGTAACACTTGTTCAGAACGAAAGAAAGCACAGAGCCGCAGATTTTATGTTGTCCTGGAGAGCTTGCAGAGCACTGGGGAAAAGCAGGCAGAGAATTCCCTGCTAGCACCTTCTCTGTGCCTGGGAAGCAGAAGTGTTCCCATTGCTTCGCAGAATCGCTTTTGTGCAGAAAACAGTAACACTTGTTCAGAACGAAAGAAAGCACAGAGCCCCAGATTTTATGTTGTCCTGGAGAGCTTGCAGAGCACTGGGGAAAGGCAGGCAGAGAATTCCCTGCTAGCACCTTCTCTGTGCCTGGGAAGCAGAAGTCTTCACATTGCTTCGCAGAATCGCTTTTGTGCAGAAAACAGTAACACTTGTTCAGAACGAAAGAAAGCACAGAGCCCCAGATTTTATGTTGTCCTGGAGAGCTTGCAGAGCACTGGGGAAAAGCAGGCAGAGAATTCCCTGCTAGCACCTTCTCTGTGCCTGGGAAACAGAAGTGTTCCCATTGCTTCGCAGAATCGCTTTTGTGCAGAAAACAGTAACACTTGTTCAGAACGAAAGAAAGCACAGAGCCCCAGATTTTATGTTGTCCTGGAGAGCTTGCAGAGTACTGGGGAAAGGCAGGCAGAGAATTCCTTGCTAGCACCTTCTCTGTGCCTGGGAAACAGAAGTGTTCACATTGCTTCGCAGAATCGCTTTTGTGCAGAAAACAGTAACACTTGTTCAGAACGAAAGAAAGCACAGAGCCCCAGATTTTATGTTGTCCTGGAGAGCTTGCAGAGCACTGGGGAAAAGCAGGCAGAGAATTCTCTGCTAGCACCTTCTCTGTGCCTGGGAAGAAGAAGTCTTCACATTGCTTCGCAGAATCGCTTTTGTGCAGAAAACAGTAACACTTGTTCAGAACGAAAGAAAGCACAGAGCCCCAGATTTTATGTTGTCCTGGAGAGCTTGCAGAGCACTGGGGAAAGGCAGGCAGAGAATTCCCTGCTAGCACCTTCTCTGTGCCTGTTCACATTGCTTCGCAGAATCGCTTTTGTGCAGAAAACAATAACACTTGTTCAGAAGGAAAGAAAGCACAGAGCCCCAGATTTTCTGTTGTCCTGGAGAGCTTGCAGAGCACTGGGGAAAGGCAGGCAGAGAATTCCCTGCTAGCACCTTCTCTGTGCCTGGGAAGCAGAAGTGTTCACATTGCTTCGCAGAATCGCTTTTGTGCAGAAAACAGTAACACTTGTTCAGAACGAAAGAAAGCACAGAGCCCCAGATTTTATGTTGTCCTGGAGAGCTTGCAGAGCACTGGGGAAAGGCAGGCAGAGAATTCCCTGCTAGCACCTTCTCTGTGCCTGGGAAGCAGAAGTGTTCACATTGCTTCGCAGAATCGCTTTTGTGCAGAAAACAGTAACACTTGTTCAGAACGAAAGAAAGCACAGAGCCCCAGATTTTATGTTGTCCTGGAGAGCTTGCAGAGCACTGGGGAAAGGCAGGCAGAGAATTCCCTGCTAGCACCTTCTCTGTGCCTGGGAAGCAGAAGTGTTCACATTGCTTCGCAGAATCGCTTTTGTGCAGAAAACAGTAACACTTGTTCAGAACGAAAGAAAGCACAGAGCCCCAGATTTTATGTTGTCCTGGAGAGCTTGCAGAGCACTGGGGAAAAGGAGGCAGAGAATTCCCTGCTAGCACCTTCTCTGTGCCTGGGAAACAGAAGTGTTCCCATTGCTTCGCAGAATCGCTTTTGTGCAGAAAACAGTAACACTTGTTCAGAACGAAAGAAAGCACAGAGCCCCAGATTTTATGTTGTCCTGGAGAGCTTGCAGAGCACTGGGGAAAGGCAGGCAGAGAATTCCCTGCTAGCACCTTCTCTGTGCCTGTTCCCATTGCTTCGCAGAATCGCTTTTGTGCAGAAAACAATAACACTTGTTCAGAAGGAAAGAAAGCACAGAGCCCCAGATTTTATGTTGTCCTGGAGAGCTTGCAGAGCACTGGGGAAAAGCAGGCAGAGATTTCCCTGCTAGCACGTTCTCTGTGCCTGGGAAGCAGAAGTGTTCACATTGCTTCGCAGAATCGCTTTTGTGCAGAAAACAGTAACACTTGTTCAGAACGAAAGAAAGCACAGAGCCCCATATTTTATGTTGTCCTGGAGAGCTTGCAGAGCACTGGGGAAAGGCAGGCAGAGAATTCCCTGCTAGCACCTTCTCTGTGCCTGGGAAACAGAAGTGTTCACATTGCTTCGCAGAATCGCTTTTGTGCAGAAAACAGTAACACTTGTTCAGAACGAAAGAAAGCACAGAGCCCCAGATTTTATGTTGTCCTGGAGAGCTTGCAGAGCACTGTGGAAAAGCAGGCAGAGAATTCCCTGCTAGCACCTTCTCTTTGCCTGGGAAACAGAAGTGTTCCCATTGCTTCGCGGAATCGCTTTCGTGCAGAAAACAGTAACACTTGTTCAGAACGAAAGAAAGCACAGAGCCCCAGATTTTATGTTGTCCTGGAGAGCTTGCAGAGCACTGGGGAAAGGCAGGCAGAGAATTCTCTGCTAGCACCTTCTCTGTGCCTGGGAAACAGAAGTGTTCCCATTGCTTCGCAGAATCGCTTTCGTGCAGAAAACAGTAACACTTGTTCAGAACGAAAGAAAGCACAGAGCCCCAGATTTTATGTTGTCCTGGAGAGCTTGCAGAGCACTGGGGAAAGGCACGCAGAGAATTCCCTGCTAGCACCTTCTCTGTGCCTGTTCACATTGCTTCGCAGAATCGCTTTTGTGCAGAAAACAATAACACTTGTTCAGAACGAAAGAAAGCACAGAGCCCCATATTTTATGTTGTCCTGGAGAGCTTGCAGAGCACTGGGGAAAAGCAGGCAGAGAATTCCCTGCTAGCACCTTCTCTGTGCCTGGGAAACAGAAGTGTTCCCATTGCTTTGCAGAATCGCTTTTGTGCAGAAAACAGTAACACTTGTTCAGAAGGAAAGAAAGCACAGAGCCCCAGATTTTATGTTGTCCTGGAGAGCTTGCAGAGCACTGGGGAAAGGCAGGCAGAGAATTCCCTGCTAGCACCTTCTCTGTGCCTGGGAAACAGAAGTGTTCCCATTGCTTCGCAGAATCGCTTTTGTGCAGAAAACAGTAACACTTGTTGAGAACGAAAGAAAGCACAGAGCCCCAGATTTTATGTTGTCCTGGAGAGCTTGCAGAGCACTGGGGAAAAGCAGGCAGAGAATTCCCTGCTAGCACCTTCTCTTTGCCTGGGAAACAGAAGTGTTCCCATTGCTTCGCACAATCGCTTTCGTGCAGAAAACAGTAACACTTGTTCAGAACGAAAGAAAGCACAGAGCCCCAGATTTTATGTTGTCCTGGAGAGCTTGCACAGCACTGGGAAAGGCACGCAGAGAATTCCCTGCTAGCACCTTCTCTGTGCCTGTTCACATTGCTTCGCAGAATCGCTTTTGTGTAGAAAAACAATAACACTTGTTCAGAAGGAAAGAAAGCACAGAGCCCCAGATTTTATGTTGTCCTGGAGAGCCTGCAGAGCACTGGGGAAAAGCAGGCAGAGAATTCCCTGCTAGCACCTTCTCTGTGCCTGGGAAACAGAAGTGTTCACATTGCTTCGCAGAATCGCTTTTGTGCAGAAAACAGTAACACTTGTTCAGAACGAAAGAAAGCACAGAGCCCCAGATTTTATGTTGTCCTGGAGAGCTTGCAGAGCACTGGGGAAAAGCAGGCAGAGAATTCCCTGCTAGCACCTTCTCTGTGCCTGGGAAACAGAAGTGTTCCCATTGCTTCGCAGAATCGCTTTTGTGCAGAAAACAGTAACACTTGTTCAGAACGAAAGAAAGCACAGAGCCCCAGATTTTATGTTGTCCTGGAGAGCTTGCAGAGTACTGGGGAAAGGCAGGCAGAGAATTCCCTGCTAGCACCTTCTCTGTGCCTGGGAAACAGAAGTGTTCACATTGCTTCGCAGAATCGCTTTTGTGCAGAAAACAGTAACACTTGTTCAGAACGAAAGAAAGCACAGAGCCCCAGATTTTATGTTGTCCTGGAGAGCTTGCAGAGCACTGGGGAAAGGCAGGCAGAGAATTCTCTGCTAGCACCTTCTCTGTGCCTGGGAAGCAGAAGTCTTCACATTGCTTCGCAGAATCGCTTTTGTGCAGAAAACAGTAACACTTGTTCAGAACGAAAGAAAGCACACAGCCCCAGATTTTATGTTGTCCTGGAGAGCTTGCAGAGCACTGGGGAAAAGCAGGCAGAGAATTCCCTGCTAGGACCTTCTCTGTGCCTGGGAAGCAGAAGTGTTCACATTGCTTCGCAGAATCGCTTTCGTGCAGAAAACAGTAACACTTGTTCAGAACGAAAGAAAGCACAGAGCCCCAGATTTTATGTTGTCCTGGAGAGCTTGCAGAGCACTGGGGAAAGGCACGCAGAGACTTCCCTGCTAGCACCTTCTCTGTGCCTGTTCACATTGCTTCGCAGAATCGCTTTTGTGCAGAAAACAATAACACTTGTTCAGAAGGAAAGAAATCACACAGCCCCAGATTTTATGTTGTCCTGGAGAGCTTGCAGAGCACTGGGGAAAAGCAGGCAGAGAATTCCCTGCTAGCACCTTCTCTGTGCCTGGGAAGCAGAAGTCTTCACATTGCTTCGCAGAATCGCTTTTGTGCAGAAAACAGTAACACTTGTTCAGAACGAAAGAAAGCACAGAGCCCCAGATTTTATGTTGTCCTGGAGAGCTTGCAGAGCACTGGGGAAAAGCAGGCAGAGAATTCCCTGCTAGGACCTTCTCTGCGCCTGGGAAGCAGAAGTGTTCACATTGCTTCGCAGAATCGCTTTTGTGCAGAAAACAGTAACACTTGTTCAGAACGAAAGAAAGCACAGAGCCGCAGATTTTATGTTGTCCTGGAGAGCTTGCAGAGCACTGGGGAAAAGCAGGCAGAGAATTCCCTGCTAGCACCTTCTCTGTGCCTGGGAAGCAGAAGTGTTCCCATTGCTTCGCAGAATCGCTTTTGTGCAGAAAACAGTAACACTTGTTCAGAACGAAAGAAAGCACAGAGCCCCAGATTTTATGTTGTCCTGGAGAGCTTGCAGAGCACTGGGGAAAGGCAGGCAGAGAATTCCCTGCTAGCACCTTCTCTGTGCCTGGGAAGCAGAAGTCTTCACATTGCTTCGCAGAATCGCTTTTGTGCAGAAAACAGTAACACTTGTTCAGAACGAAAGAAAGCACAGAGCCCCAGATTTTATGTTGTCCTGGAGAGCTTGCAGAGCACTGGGGAAAAGCAGGCAGAGAATTCCCTGCTAGCACCTTCTCTGTGCCTGGGAAACAGAAGTGTTCCCATTGCTTCGCAGAATCGCTTTTGTGCAGAAAACAGTAACACTTGTTCAGAACGAAAGAAAGCACAGAGCCCCAGATTTTATGTTGTCCTGGAGAGCTTGCAGAGTACTGGGGAAAGGCAGGCAGAGAATTCCTTGCTAGCACCTTCTCTGTGCCTGGGAAACAGAAGTGTTCACATTGCTTCGCAGAATCGCTTTTGTGCAGAAAACAGTAACACTTGTTCAGAACGAAAGAAAGCACAGAGCCCCAGATTTTATGTTGTCCTGGAGAGCTTGCAGAGCACTGGGGAAAAGCAGGCAGAGAATTCTCTGCTAGCACCTTCTCTGTGCCTGGGAAGAAGAAGTCTTCACATTGCTTCGCAGAATCGCTTTTGTGCAGAAAACAGTAACACTTGTTCAGAACGAAAGAAAGCACAGAGCCCCAGATTTTATGTTGTCCTGGAGAGCTTGCAGAGCACTGGGGAAAGGCAGGCAGAGAATTCCCTGCTAGCACCTTCTCTGTGCCTGTTCACATTGCTTCGCAGAATCGCTTTTGTGCAGAAAACAATAACACTTGTTCAGAAGGAAAGAAAGCACAGAGCCCCAGATTTTCTGTTGTCCTGGAGAGCTTGCAGAGCACTGGGGAAAAGCAGGCAGAGATTTCCCTGCTAGCACGTTCTCTGTGCCTGGGAAGCAGAAGTGTTCACATTGCTTCGCAGAATTGCTTTTGTGCAGAAAACAGTAACACTTGTTCAGAACGAAAGAAAGCACAGAGCCCCAGATTTGCTGTTGTCCTGGAGAGCTTGCAGAGCACTGGGGAAAAGCAGGCAGAGAATTCCCTGCTAGCACCTTCTCTGTGCCTGTTCACATTGCTTCGTAGAATCGCTTTTGTGCAGAAAACAGTAACACTTGTTCAGACGAAAGAAAGCACAGAGCCCCAGATTTTTTGTTGTCCTGGAGAGCTTGCAGAGCACTGGGGAAAGGCAGGCAGAGAATTCTCTGCTAGCACCTTCTCTGTGCCTGGGAAGCAGAAGTGTTCACATTGCTTCGCAGAATCGCTTTTGTGCAGAAAACAGTAACACTTGTTCAGAACGAAAGAAAGCACAGAGCCCCAGATTTTATGTTGTCCTGGAGAGCTTGCAGAGCACTGGGGAAAGGCAGGCAGAGAATTCCCTGCTAGCACCTTCTCTGTGCCTGGGAAACAGAAGTGTTCCCATTGCTTCGCAGAATCGCTTTTGTGCAGAAAACAGTAACACTTGTTCAGACGAAAGAAAGCACAGAGCCCCAGATTTTATGTTGTCCTGGAGAGCTAGCAGAGCACTGGGGAAAAGCAGGCAGAGAATTCCCTGCTAGCACCTTCTCTGTGCCTGGGAAACAGAAGTGTTCACATTGCTTCGCAGAATCGCTTTTGTGCAGAAAACAGTAACACTTGTTCAGAACGAAAGAAAGCACAGAGCCCCAGATTTTTTGTTGTCCTGGAGAGCTTGCAGAGCACTGGGGAAAGGCAGGCAGAGAATTCCCTGCTAGCACCTTCTCTGTGCCTGGGAAACAGAAGTGTTCCCATTGCTTCGCAGAATAGCTTTTGTGCAGAAAACAGTAACACTTGTTCAGACGAAAGAAAGCACAGAGCCCCAGATTTTATGTTGTCCTGGAGAGCTAGCAGAGCACTGGGGAAAAGCAGGCAGAGAATTCCCTGCTAGCACCTTCTCTGTGCCTGGGAAGCAGAAGTGTTCACATTGCTTCGCAGAATCGCTTTTGTGCAGAAAACAGTAACACTTGTTCAGAACGAAAGAAAGCACAGAGCCCCAGATTTTATGTTGTCCTGGAGAGCTTGCAGAGCACTGGGGAAAGGCAGGCAGAGAATTCCCTGCTAGCACCTTCTCTGTGCCTGGGAAGCAGAACTCTTCACATTGCTTCGCAGAATCGCTTTTGTGCAGAAAACAGTAACACTTGTTCAGAACGAAAGAAAGCACAGAGCCCCAGATTTTATGTTGTCCTGGAGAGCTTGCAGAGCACTGGGGAAAGGCAGGCAGAGAATTCCCTGCTAGCACCTTCTCTGTGCCTGGGAAACAGAAGTGTTCACATTGCTTCGCAGAATCGCTTTTGTGCAGAAAACAGTAACACTTGTTCAGAACGAAAGAAAGCACAGAGCCCCAGATTTTACGTTGTCCTGGAGAGCTTGCAGAGCACTGGGGAAAGGCAGGCAGAGAATTCCCTGCTAGCACCTTCTCTGTGCCTGGGAAGCAGAAGTGTTCACATTGCTTCGCAGAATCGCTTTTGTGCAGAAAACAGTAACACTTGTTCAGAACGAAAGAAAGCACAGAGCCCCAGATTTTATGTTGTCCTGGAGAGCTTGCAGAGCACTGGGGAAAGGCAGGCAGAGAATTCCCTGCTAGCACCTTCTCTGTGCCTGTTCACATTGCTTCGCAGAATCGCTTTTGTGCAGAAAACAATAACACTTGTTCAGAAGGAAAGAAAGCACAGAGCCCCAGATTTTATGTTGTCCTGGAGAGCTTGCAGAGCACTGGGGAAAAGCAGGCAGAGATTTCCCTGCTAGCACGTTCTCTGTGCCTGGGAAGCAGAAGTGTTCACATTGCTTCGCAGAATTGCTTTTGTGCAGAAAACAGTAACACTTGTTCAGAACGAAAGAAAGCACAGAGCCCCAGATTTTATGTTGTCCTGGAGAGCTTGCAGAGCACTGGGGAAAGGCAGGCAGAGAATTCCCTGCTAGCACCTTCTCTGTGCCTGGGAAGCAGAAGTGTTCACATTGCTTCGCAGAATCGCTTTTGTGCAGAAAACAGTAACACTTGTTCAGAAGGAAAGAAAGCACAGAGCCCCAGATTTTATGTTGTCCTGGAGAGCTTGCAGAGCACTGGGGAAAAGCAGGCAGAGAATACCCTGCTAGCACCTTCTCTGTGCCTGTTCACATTGCTTCGCAGAATCGCTTTTGTGCAGAAAACAATAACACTTGTTCAGAAGGAAAGAAATCACACAGCCCCAGATTTTATGTTGTCCTGGAGAGCTTGCAGAGCACTGGGGAAAAGCAGGCAGAGATTTCCCTGCTAGCACCTTCTCTGTGCCTGGGAAGCAGAAGTCTTCACATTGCTTCGCAGAATCGCTTTTGTGCAGAAAACAGTAACACTTGTTCAGAAGGAAAGAAAGCACAGAGCCCCATATTTTATGTTGTCCTGGAGAGCTTGCAGAGCACTGGGGAAAAGCAGGCAGAGAATTCCCTGCTAGCACCTTCTCTGTGCCTGGGAAACAGAAGTGTTCCCATTGCTTCGCAGAATCGCTTTTGTGCAGAAAACAGTAACACTTGTTCAGAACGAAAGAAAGCACAGAGCCCCATATTTTATGTTGTCCTGGAGAGCTTGCAGAGCACTGGGGAAAGGCAGGCAGAGAATTCCCTGCTAGCACCTTCTCTGTGCCTGGGAAACAGAAGTGTTCCCATTGCTTCGCAGAATCGCTTTTGTGCAGAAAAGAGTAACACTTGTTCAGAACGAAAGAAAGCACAGAGCCCCAGATTTTATGTTGTCCTGGAGAGCTTGCAGAGCACTGGGGAAAAGCAGGCAGAGAATTCCCTGCTAGCACCTTCTCTTTGCCTGGGAAACAGAAGTGTTCCCATTGCTTCGCAGAATCGCTTTTGTGCAGAAAACCGTAACACTTGTTCAGAACGAAAGAAAGCACAGAGCCCCAGATTTTATGTTGTCCTGGAGAGCTTGCAGAGCACTGGGGAAAGGCAGGCAGAGAATTCCCTGCTAGCACCTTCTCTGTGCCTGGGAAGCAGAAGTGTTCACATTGCTTCGCAGAATCGCTTTTGTGCAGAAAACAGTAACACTTGTTCAGAACGAAAGAAAGCACAGAGCCCCAGATTTTATGTTGTCCTGGAGAGCTTGCAGAGCACTGGGGAAAGGCAGGCAGAGAATTCCCTGCTAGCACCTTCTCTGTGCATGGGAAGCAGAAGTCTTCACATTGCTTCGCAGAATCGCTTTTGTGCAGAAAACAGTAACACTTGTTCAGAACGAAAGAAAGCACAGAGCCCCAGATTTTATGTTGTCTTGGAGAGCTTGCAGAGCACTGGGGAAAGGCAGGCAGAGAATTCCCTGCTAGCACCTTCTCTGTACCTGGGAAACAGAAGTGTTCCCATTGCTTGGCAGAATCGCTTTTGTGCAGAAAACAGTAACACTTGTTCAGAACGAAAGAAAGCACAGAGCCCCAGATTTTATGTTGTCCTGGAGAGCTTGCACAGCACTGGGGAAAGGCAGGCAGAGAATTCCCTGCTAGCACCTTCTCTGTGCCTGGGAAACAGAAGTGTTCCCATTGCTTCGCAGAATCGCTTTCGTGCAGAAAACAGTAACACTTGTTCAGAACGAAAGAAAGCACAGAGCCCCAGATTTTATGTTGTCCTGGAGAGCTTGCAGAGCACTGGGGAAAGGCACGCAGAGAATTCCCTGCTAGCACCTTCTCTGTGCCTGTTCACATTGCTTCGCAGAATCGCTTTTGTGCAGAAAACAGTAACACTTGTTCAGAACGAAAGAAAGCACAGAGCCCCAGATTTTATGTTGTCCTGGAGAGCTTGCAGAGCACTGGGGAAAAGCAGGCAGAGAATTCCCTGCTAGCACCTTCTCTTTGCCTGGGAAACAGAAGTGTTCCCATTGCTTCGCACAATCGCTTTCGTGCAGAAAACAGTAACACTTGTTCAGAACGAAAGAAAGCACAGAGCCCCAGATTTTATGTTGTCCTGGAGAGCTTGCACAGCACTGGGAAAGGCACGCAGAGAATTCCCTGCTAGCACCTTCTCTGTGCCTGTTCACATTGCTTCGCAGAATCGCTTTTGTGTAGAAAAACAATAACACTTGTTCAGAAGGAAAGAAAGCACAGAGCCCCAGATTTTATGTTGTCCTGGAGAGCCTGCAGAGCACTGGGGAAAAGCAGGCAGAGAATTCCCTGCTAGCACCTTCTCTGTGCCTGGGAAACAGAAGTGTTCACATTGCTTCGCAGAATCGCTTTTGTGCAGAAAACAGTAACACTTGTTCAGAACGAAAGAAAGCACAGAGCCCCAGATTTTATGTTGTCCTGGAGAGCTTGCAGAGCACTGGGGAAAAGCAGGCAGAGAATTCCCTGCTAGCACCTTCTCTGTGCCTGGGAAACAGAAGTGTTCCCATTGCTTCGCAGAATCGCTTTTGTGCAGAAAACAGTAACACTTGTTCAGAACGAAAGAAAGCACAGAGCCCCAGATTTTATGTTGTCCTGGAGAGCTTGCAGAGTACTGGGGAAAGGCAGGCAGAGAATTCCCTGCTAGCACCTTCTCTGTGCCTGGGAAACAGAAGTGTTCACATTGCTTCGCAGAATCGCTTTTGTGCAGAAAACAGTAACACTTGTTCAGAACGAAAGAAAGCACAGAGCCCCAGATTTTATGTTGTCCTGGAGAGCTTGCAGAGCACTGGGGAAAGGCAGGCAGAGAATTCTCTGCTAGCACCTTCTCTGTGCCTGGGAAGCAGAAGTCTTCACATTGCTTCGCAGAATCGCTTTTGTGCAGAAAACAGTAACACTTGTTCAGAACGAAAGAAAGCACACAGCCCCAGATTTTATGTTGTCCTGGAGAGCTTGCAGAGCACTGGGGAAAAGCAGGCAGAGAATTCCCTGCTAGGACCTTCTCTGTGCCTGGGAAGCAGAAGTGTTCACATTGCTTCGCAGAATCGCTTTCGTGCAGAAAACAGTAACACTTGTTCAGAACGAAAGAAAGCACAGAGCCCCATATTTTATGTTGTCCTGGAGAGCTTGCAGAGCACTGGGGAAAGGCACGCAGAGACTTCCCTGCTAGCACCTTCTCTGTGCCTGTTCACATTGCTTCGCAGAATCGCTTTTGTGCAGAAAACAATAACACTTGTTCAGAAGGAAAGAAATCACACAGCCCCAGATTTTATGTTGTCCTGGAGAGCTTGCAGAGCACTGGGGAAAAGCAGGCAGAGAATTCCCTGCTAGCACCTTCTCTGTGCCTGGGAAGCAGAAGTCTTCACATTGCTTCGCAGAATCGCTTTTGTGCAGAAAACAGTAACACTTGTTCAGAACGAAAGAAAGCACAGAGCCCCAGATTTTATGTTGTCCTGGAGAGCTTGCAGAGCACTGGGGAAAGGCAGGCAGAGAATTCCCTGCTAGCACCTTCTCTGTGCCTGGGAAACAGAAGTGTTCCCATTGCTTCGCAGAATCGCTTTTGTGCAGAAAAGAGTAACACTTGTACAGAACGAAAGAAAGCACAGAGCCCCAGATTTTATGTTGTCCTGGAGAGCTTGCAGAGCACTGGGGAAAAGCAGGCAGAGAATTCCCTGCTAGCACCTTCTCTTTGCCTGGGAAACAGAAGTGTTCCCATTGCTTCGCAGAATCGCTTTTGTGCAGAAAACCGTAACACTTGTTCAGAACGAAAGAAAGCACAGAGCCCCAGATTTTATGTTGTCCTGGAGAGCTTGCAGAGCACTGGGGAAAGGCAGGCAGAGAATTCCCTGCTAGCACCTTCTCTGTGCCTGGGAAGCAGAAGTGTTCACATTGCTTCGCAGAATCGCTTTTGTGCAGAAAACAGTAACACTTGTTCAGAACGAAAGAAAGCACAGAGCCCCAGATTTTATGTTGTCCTGGAGAGCTTGCAGAGCACTGGGGAAAGGCAGGCAGAGAATTCCCTGCTAGCACCTTCTCTGTGCATGGGAAGCAGAAGTCTTCACATTGCTTCGCAGAATCGCTTTTGTGCAGAAAACAGTAACACTTGTTCAGAACGAAAGAAAGCACAGAGCCCCAGATTTTATGTTGTCTTGGAGAGCTTGCAGAGCACTGGGGAAAAGCAGGCAGAGAATTCCCTGCTAGCACCTTCTCTGTACCTGGGAAACAGAAGTGTTCCCATTGCTTCGCAGAATCGCTTTTGTGCAGAAAACAGTAACACTTGTTCAGAACGAAAGAAAGCACAGAGCCCCAGATTTTATGTTGTCCTGGAGAGCTTGCACAGCACTGGGGAAAGGCAGGCAGAGAATTCCCTGCTAGCACCTTCTCTGTGCCTGGGAAACAGAAGTGTTCCCATTGCTTCGCAGAATCGCTTTTGTGCAGAAAACAGTAACACTTGTTCAGAACGAAAGAAAGCACAGAGCCCCATATTTTATGTTGTCCTGGAGAGCTAGCAGAGCACTGGGGAAAAGCAGGCAGAGAATTCCCTGCTAGCACCTTCTCTGTGCCTGGGAAACAGAAGTGTTCCCATTGCTTCGCAGAATCGCTTTTGTGCAGAAAACAGTAACACTTGTTCAGAACGAAAGAAAGCACAGAGCCCCAGATTTTATGTTGTCCTGGAGAGCTTGCAGAGCACTGGGGAAAGGCACGCAGAGAATTCCCTGCTAGCACCTTCTCTGTGCCTGTTCACATTGCTTCGCAGAATCGCTTTTGTGCAGAAAACAGTAACACTTGTTCAGAACGAAAGAAAGCACAGAGCCCCAGATTTTATGTTGTCCTGGAGAGCTTGCAGAGCACTGGGGAAAAGCAGGCAGAGAATTCCCTGCTAGCACCTTCTCTTTGCCTGGGAAACAGAAGTGTTCCCATTGCTTCGCACAATCGCTTTCGTGCAGAAAACAGTAACACTTGTTCAGAACGAAAGAAAGCACAGAGCCCCAGATTTTATGTTGTCCTGGAGAGCTTGCACAGCACTGGGAAAGGCACGCAGAGAATTCCCTGCTAGCACCTTCTCTGTGCCTGTTCACATTGCTTCGCAGAATCGCTTTTGTGTAGAAAAACAATAACACTTGTTCAGAAGGAAAGAAAGCACAGAGCCCCAGATTTTATGTTGTCCTGGAGAGCCTGCAGAGCACTGGGGAAAAGCAGGCAGAGAATTCCCTGCTAGCACCTTCTCTGTGCCTGGGAAACAGAAGTGTTCCCATTGCTTCGCAGAATCGCTTTTGTGCAGAAAACAGTAACACTTGTTCAGAACGAAAGAAAGCACAGAGCCCCAGATTTTATGTTGTCCTGGAGAGCTTGCAGAGCACTGGGGAAAAGCAGGCAGAGAATTCCCTGCTAGCACCTTCTCTGTGCCTGGGAAACAGAAGTGTTCCCATTGCTTCGCAGAATCGCTTTTGTGCAGAAAACAGTAACACTTGTTCAGAACGAAAGAAAGCACAGAGCCCCAGATTTTATGTTGTCCTGGAGAGCTTGCAGAGCACTGGGGAAAAGCAGGCAGAGAATTCTCTGCTAGCACCTTCTCTGTGCCTGGGAAGAAGAAGTCTTCACATTGCTTCGCAGAATCGCTTTTGTGCAGAAAACAGTAACACTTGTTCAGAACGAAAGAAAGCACAGAGCCCCAGATTTTATGTTGTCCTGGAGAGCTTGCAGAGCACTGGGGAAAGGCAGGCAGAGAATTCCCTGCTAGCACCTTCTCTGTGCCTGTTCACATTGCTTCGCAGAATCGCTTTTGTGCAGAAAACAATAACACTTGTTCAGAAGGAAAGAAAGCACAGAGCCCCAGATTTTCTGTTGTCCTGGAGAGCTTGCAGAGCACTGGGGAAAAGCAGGCAGAGATTTCCCTGCTAGCACGTTCTCTGTGCCTGGGAAGCAGAAGTGTTCACATTGCTTCGCAGAATTGCTTTTGTGCAGAAAACAGTAACACTTGTTCAGAACGAAAGAAAGCACAGAGCCCCAGATTTGCTGTTGTCCTGGAGAGCTTGCAGAGCACTGGGGAAAAGCAGGCAGAGAATTCCCTGCTAGCACCTTCTCTGTGCCTGTTCACATTGCTTCGTAGAATCGCTTTTGTGCAGAAAACAGTAACACTTGTTCAGACGAAAGAAAGCACAGAGCCCCAGATTTTTTGTTGTCCTGGAGAGCTTGCAGAGCACTGGGGAAAGGCAGGCAGAGAATTCTCTGCTAGCACCTTCTCTGTGCCTGGGAAGCAGAAGTGTTCACATTGCTTCGCAGAATCGCTTTTGTGCAGAAAACAGTAACACTTGTTCAGAACGAAAGAAAGCACAGAGCCCCAGATTTTATGTTGTCCTGGAGAGCTTGCAGAGCACTGGGGAAAGGCAGGCAGAGAATTCCCTGCTAGCACCTTCTCTGTGCCTGGGAAACAGAAGTGTTCCCATTGCTTCGCAGAATCGCTTTTGTGCAGAAAACAGTAACACTTGTTCAGACGAAAGAAAGCACAGAGCCCCAGATTTTATGTTGTCCTGGAGAGCTAGCAGAGCACTGGGGAAAAGCAGGCAGAGAATTCCCTGCTAGCACCTTCTCTGTGCCTGGGAAGCAGAAGTGTTCACATTGCTTCGCAGAATCGCTTTTGTGCAGAAAACAGTAACACTTGTTCAGAACGAAAGAAAGCACAGAGCCCCAGATTTTTTGTTGTCCTGGAGAGCTTGCAGAGCACTGGGGAAAGGCAGGCAGAGAATTCCCTGCTAGCACCTTCTCTGTGCCTGGGAAACAGAAGTGTTCCCATTGCTTCGCAGAATAGCTTTCGTGCAGAAAACAGTAACACTTGTTCAGAACGAAAGAAAGCACAGAGCCCCAGATTTTATGTTGTCCTGGAGAGCTTGCACAGCACTGGGAAAGGCACGCAGAGAATTCCCTGCTAGCACCTTCTCTGTGCCTGTTCACATTGCTTCGCAGAATCGCTTTTGTGTAGAAAAACAATAACACTTGTTCAGAAGGAAAGAAAGCACAGAGCCCCAGATTTTATGTTGTCCTGGAGAGCCTGCAGAGCACTGGGGAAAAGCAGGCAGAGAATTCCCTGCTAGCACCTTCTCTGTGCCTGGGAAACAGAAGTGTTCACATTGCTTCGCAGAATCGCTTTTGTGCAGAAAACAGTAACACTTGTTCAGAACGAAAGAAAGCACAGAGCCCCAGATTTTATGTTGTCCTGGAGAGCTTGCAGAGCACTGGGGAAAAGCAGGCAGAGAATTCCCTGCTAGCACCTTCTCTGTGCCTGGGAAACAGAAGTGTTCCCATTGCTTCGCAGAATCGCTTTTGTGCAGAAAACAGTAACACTTGTTCAGAACGAAAGAAAGCACAGAGCCCCAGATTTTATGTTGTCCTGGAGAGCTTGCAGAGCACTGGGGAAAGGCAGGCAGAGAATTCCCTGCTAGCACCTTCTCTGTGCCTGGGAAGCAGAAGTGTTCACATTGCTTCGCAGAATCGCTTTTGTGCAGAAAACAGTAACACTTGTTCAGAACGAAAGAAAGCACAGAGCCCCAGATTTTATGTTGTCCTGGAGAGCTTGCAGAGCACTGGGGAAAGGCAGGCAGAGAATTCCCTGCTAGCACCTTCTCTGTGCCTGTTCACATTGCTTCGCAGAATCGCTTTTGTGCAGAAAACAATAACACTTGTTCAGAAGGAAAGAAAGCACAGAGCCCCAGATTTTACGTTGTCCTGGAGAGCTTGCAGAGCACTGGGGAAAAGCAGGCAGAGATTTCCCTGCTAGCACGTTCTCTGTGCCTGGGAAGCAGAAGTGTTCACATTGCTTCGCAGAATTGCTTTTGTGCAGAAAACAGTAACACTTGTTCAGAACGAAAGAAAGCACAGAGCCCCAGATTTTATGTTGTCCTGGAGAGCTTGCAGAGCACTGGGGAAAGGCAGGCAGAGAATTCCCTGCTAGCACCTTCTCTGTGCCTGGGAAGCAGAAGTGTTCACATTGCTTCGCAGAATCGCTTTTGTGCAGAAAACAGTAACACTTGTTCAGAACGAAAGAAAGCACAGAGCCCCAGATTTTATGTTGTCCTGGAGAGCTTGCAGAGCACTGGGGAAAGGCAGGCAGAGAATTCCCTGCTAGCACCTTCTCTGTGCCTGGGAAGCAGAAGTGTTCACATTGCTTCGCAGAATCGCTTTTGTGCAGAAAACAGTAACACTTGTTCAGAAGGAAAGAAAGCACAGAGCCCCAGATTTTATGTTGTCCTGGAGAGCTTGCAGAGCACTGGGGAAAAGCAGGCAGAGAATACCCTGCTAGCGCCTTCTCTGTGCCTGTTCACATTGCTTCGCAGAATCGCTTTTGTGCAGAAAACAATAACACTTGTTCAGAAGGAAAGAAATCACACAGCCCCAGATTTTATGTTGTCCTGGAGAGCTTGCAGAGCACTGGGGAAAAGCAGGCAGAGATTTCCCTGCTAGCACCTTCTCTGTGCCTGGGAAGCAGAAGTCTTCACATTGCTTCGCAGAATCGCTTTTGTGCAGAAAACAGTAACACTTGTTCAGAAGGAAAGAAAGCACAGAGCCCCATATTTTATGTTGTCCTGGAGAGCTTGCAGAGCACTGGGGAAAAGCAGGCAGAGAATTCCCTGCTAGCACCTTCTCTGTGCCTGGGAAACAGAAGTGTTCCCATTGCTTCGCAGAATCGCTTTTGTGCAGAAAACAGTAACACTTGTTCAGAACGAAAGAAAGCACAGAGCCCCATATTTTATGTTGTCCTGGAGAGCTTGCAGAGCACTGGGGAAAGGCAGGCAGAGAATTCCCTGCTAGCACCTTCTCTGTGCCTGGGAAACAGAAGTGTTCCCATTGCTTCGCAGAATCGCTTTTGTGCAGAAAAGAGTAACACTTGTTCAGAACGAAAGAAAGCACAGAGCCCCAGATTTTATGTTGTCCTGGAGAGCTTGCAGAGCACTGGGGAAAAGCAGGCAGAGAATTCCCTGCTAGCACCTTCTCTTTGCCTGGGAAACAGAAGTGTTCCCATTGCTTCGCAGAATCGCTTTTGTGCAGAAAACCGTAACACTTGTTCAGAACGAAAGAAAGCACAGAGCCCCAGATTTTATGTTGTCCTGGAGAGCTTGCAGAGCACTGGGGAAAGGCAGGCAGAGAATTCCCTGCTAGCACCTTCTCTGTGCCTGGGAAGCAGAAGTCTTCACATTGCTTCGCAGAATCGCTTTTGTGCAGAAAACAGTAACACTTGTTCAGAACGAAAGAAAGCACAGAGCCCCAGATTTTATGTTGTCCTGGAGAGCTTGCAGAGCACTGGGGAAAGGCAGGCAGAGAATTCCCTGCTAGCACCTTCTCTGTGCATGGGAAGCAGAAGTCTTCACATTGCTTCGCAGAATCGCTTTTGTGCAGAAAACAGTAACACTTGTTCAGAACGAAAGAAAGCACAGAGCCCCAGATTTTATGTTGTCTTGGAGAGCTTGCAGAGCACTGGGGAAAGGCAGGCAGAGAATTCCCTGCTAGCACCTTCTCTGTACCTGGGAAACAGAAGTGTTCCCATTGCTTGGCAGAATCGCTTTTGTGCAGAAAACAGTAACACTTGTTCAGAACGAAAGAAAGCACAGAGCCCCAGATTTTATGTTGTCCTGGAGAGCTTGCACAGCACTGGGGAAAGGCAGGCAGAGAATTCCCTGCTAGCACCTTCTCTGTGCCTGGGAAACAGAAGTGTTCCCATTGCTTCGCAGAATCGCTTTTGTGCAGAAAACAGTAACACTTGTTCAGAACGAAAGAAAGCACAGAGCCCCAGATTTTATGTTGTCCTGGAGAGCTAGCAGAGCACTGGGGAAAAGCAGGCAGAGAATTCCCTGCTAGCACCTTCTCTGTGCCTGGGAAACAGAAGTGTTCCCATTGCTTCGCAGAATCGCTTTCGTGCAGAAAACAGTAACACTTGTTCAGAACGAAAGAAAGCACAGAGCCCCAGATTTTATGTTGTCCTGGAGAGCTTGCAGAGCACTGGGGAAAGGCACGCAGAGAATTCCCTGCTAGCACCTTCTCTGTGCCTGTTCACATTGCTTCGCAGAATCGCTTTTGTGCAGAAAACAGTAACACTTGTTCAGAACGAAAGAAAGCACAGAGCCCCAGATTTTATGTTGTCCTGGAGAGCTTGCAGAGCACTGGGGAAAAGCAGGCAGAGAATTCCCTGCTAGCACCTTCTCTTTGCCTGGGAAACAGAAGTGTTCACATTGCTTCGCACAATCGCTTTCGTGCAGAAAACAGTAACACTTGTTCAGAACGAAAGAAAGCACAGAGCCCCAGATTTTATGTTGTCCTGGAGAGCTTGCACAGCACTGGGAAAGGCACGCAGAGAATTCCCTGCTAGCACCTTCTCTGTGCCTGTTCACATTGCTTCGCAGAATCGCTTTTGTGTAGAAAAACAATAACACTTGTTCAGAAGGAAAGAAAGCACAGAGCCCCAGATTTTATGTTGTCCTGGAGAGCCTGCAGAGCACTGGGGAAAAGCAGGCAGAGAATTCCCTGCTAGCACCTTCTCTGTGCCTGGGAAACAGAAGTGTTCACATTGCTTCGCAGAATCGCTTTTGTGCAGAAAACAGTAACACTTGTTCAGAACGAAAGAAAGCACAGAGCCCCAGATTTTATGTTGTCCTGGAGAGCTTGCAGAGCACTGGGGAAAAGCAGGCAGAGAATTCCCTGCTAGCACCTTCTCTGTGCCTGGGAAACAGAAGTGTTCCCATTGCTTCGCAGAATCGCTTTTGTGCAGAAAACAGTAACACTTGTTCAGAACGAAAGAAAGCACAGAGCCCCATATTTTATGTTGTCCTGGAGAGCTTGCAGAGCACTGGGGAAAGGCAGGCAGAGAATTCCCTGCTAGCACCTTCTCTGTGCCTGGGAAACAGAAGTGTTCCCATTGCTTCGCAGAATCGCTTTTGTGCAGAAAAGAGTAACACTTGTTCAGAACGAAAGAAAGCACAGAGCCCCAGATTTTATGTTGTCCTGGAGAGCTTGCAGAGCACTGGGGAAAAGCAGGCAGAGAATTCCCTGCTAGCACCTTCTCTTTGCCTGGGAAACAGAAGTGTTCCCATTGCTTCGCAGAATCGCTTTTGTGCAGAAAACCGTAACACTTGTTCAGAACGAAAGAAAGCACAGAGCCCCAGATTTTATGTTGTCCTGGAGAGCTTGCAGAGCACTGGGGAAAGGCAGGCAGAGAATTCCCTGCTAGCACCTTCTCTGTGCCTGGGAAGCAGAAGTGTTCACATTGCTTCGCAGAATCGCTTTTGTGCAGAAAACCGTAACACTTGTTCAGAACGAAAGAAAGCACAGAGCCCCAGATTTTATGTTGTCCTGGAGAGCTTGCAGAGCACTGGGGAAAGGCAGGCAGAGAATTCCCTGCTAGCACCTTCTCTGTGCATGGGAAGCAGAAGTCTTCACATTGCTTCGCAGAATCGCTTTTGTGCAGAAAACAGTAACACTTGTTCAGAACGAAAGAAAGCACAGAGCCCCAGATTTTATGTTGTCTTGGAGAGCTTGCAGAGCACTGGGGAAAGGCAGGCAGAGAATTCCCTGCTAGCACCTTCTCTGTACCTGGGAAACAGAAGTGTTCCCATTGCTTGGCAGAATCGCTTTTGTGCAGAAAACAGTAACACTTGTTCAGAACGAAAGAAAGCACAGAGCCCCAGATTTTATGTTGTCCTGGAGAGCTTGCACAGCACTGGGGAAAGGCAGGCAGAGAATTCCCTGCTAGCACCTTCTCTGTGCCTGGGAAACAGAAGTGTTCCCATTGCTTCGCAGAATCGCTTTTGTGCAGAAAACAGTAACACTTGTTCAGAACGAAAGAAAGCACAGAGCCCCAGATTTTATGTTGTCCTGGAGAGCTAGCAGAGCACTGGGGAAAAGCAGGCAGAGAATTCCCTGCTAGCACCTTCTCTGTGCCTGGGAAACAGAAGTGTTCCCATTGCTTCGCAGAATCGCTTTCGTGCAGAAAACAGTAACACTTGTTCAGAACGAAAGAAAGCACAGAGCCCCAGATTTGTTGTTGTCCTGGAGAGCTTGCAGAGCACTGGGGAAAGGCACGCAGAGAATTCCCTGCTAGCACCTTCTCTGTGCCTGTTCACATTGCTTCGCAGAATCGCTTTTGTGCAGAAAACAGTAACACTTGTTCAGAACGAAAGAAAGCACAGAGCCCCAGATTTTATGTTGTCCTGGAGAGCTTGCAGAGCACTGGGGAAAAGCAGGCAGAGAATTCCCTGCTAGCACCTTCTCTTTGCCTGGGAAACAGAAGTGTTCACATTGCTTCGCACAATCGCTTTCGTGCAGAAAACAGTAACACTTGTTCAGAACGAAAGAAAGCACAGAGCCCCAGATTTTATGTTGTCCTGGAGAGCTTGCACAGCACTGGGAAAGGCACGCAGAGAATTCCCTGCTAGCACCTTCTCTGTGCCTGTTCACATTGCTTCGCAGAATCGCTTTTGTGTAGAAAAACAATAACACTTGTTCAGAAGGAAAGAAAGCACAGAGCCCCAGATTTTATGTTGTCCTGGAGAGCCTGCAGAGCACTGGGGAAAAGCAGGCAGAGAATTCCCTGCTAGCACCTTCTCTGTGCCTGGGAAACAGAAGTGTTCACATTGCTTCGCAGAATCGCTTTTGTGCAGAAAACAGTAACACTTGTTCAGAACGAAAGAAAGCACAGAGCCCCAGATTTTATGTTGTCCTGGAGAGCTTGCAGAGCACTGGGGAAAAGCAGGCAGAGAATTCCCTGCTAGCACCTTCTCTGTGCCTGGGAAACAGAAGTGTTCCCATTGCTTCGCAGAATCGCTTTTGTGCAGAAAACAGTAACACTTGTTCAGAACGAAAGAAAGCACAGAGCCCCAGATTTTATGTTGTCCTGGAGAGCTTGCAGAGTACTGGGGAAAGGCAGGCAGAGAATTCCCTGCTAGCACCTTCTCTGTGCCTGGGAAACAGAAGTGTTCACATTGCTTCGCAGAATCGCTTTTGTGCAGAAAACAGTAACACTTGTTCAGAACGAAAGAAAGCACAGAGCCCCAGATTTTATGTTGTCCTGGAGAGCTTGCAGAGCACTGGGGAAAGGCAGGCAGAGAATTCTCTGCTAGCACCTTCTCTGTGCCTGGGAAGCAGAAGTCTTCACATTGCTTCGCAGAATCGCTTTTGTGCAGAAAACAGTAACACTTGTTCAGAACGAAAGAAAGCACACAGCCCCAGATTTTATGTTGTCCTGGAGAGCTTGCAGAGCACTGGGGAAAAGCAGGCAGAGAATTCTCTGCTAGCACCTTCTCTGTGCCTGGGAAGAAGAAGTCTTCACATTGCTTCGCAGAATCGCTTTTGTGCAGAAAACAGTAACACTTGTTCAGAACGAAAGAAAGCACAGAGCCCCAGATTTTATGTTGTCCTGGAGAGCTTGCAGAGCACTGGGGAAAGGCAGGCAGAGAATTCCCTGCTAGCACCTTCTCTGTGCCTGTTCACATTGCTTCGCAGAATCGCTTTTGTGCAGAAAACAATAACACTTGTTCAGAAGGAAAGAAAGCACAGAGCCCCAGATTTTACGTTGTCCTGGAGAGCTTGCAGAGCACTGGGGAAAAGCAGGCAGAGATTTCCCTGCTAGCACGTTCTCTGTGCCTGGGAAGCAGAAGTGTTCACATTGCTTCGCAGAATTGCTTTTGTGCAGAAAACAGTAACACTTGTTCAGAACGAAAGAAAGCACAGAGCCCCAGATTTGCTGTTGTCCTGGAGAGCTTGCAGAGCACTGGGGAAAAGCAGGCAGAGAATTCCCTGCTAGCACCTTCTCTGTGCCTGTTCACATTGCTTCGTAGAATCGCTTTTGTGCAGAAAACAGTAACACTTGTTCAGACGAAAGAAAGCACAGAGCCCCAGATTTTTTGTTGTCCTGGAGAGCTTGCAGAGCACTGGGGAAAGGCAGGCAGAGAATTCTCTGCTAGCACCTTCTCTGTGCCTGGGAAGCAGAAGTGTTCACATTGCTTCGCAGAATCGCTTTTGTGCAGAAAACAGTAACACTTGTTCAGAACGAAAGAAAGCACAGAGCCCCAGATTTTATGTTGTCCTGGAGAGCTTGCAGAGCACTGGGGAAAGGCAGGCAGAGAATTCCCTGCTAGCACCTTCTCTGTGCCTGGGAAACAGAAGTGTTCCCATTGCTTCGCAGAATCGCTTTTGTGCAGAAAACAGTAACACTTGTTCAGACGAAAGAAAGCACAGAGCCCCAGATTTTATGTTGTCCTGGAGAGCTAGCAGAGCACTGGGGAAAAGCAGGCAGAGAATTCCCTGCTAGCACCTTCTCTGTGCCTGGGAAGCAGAAGTGTTCACATTGCTTCGCAGAATCGCTTTTGTGCAGAAAACAGTAACACTTGTTCAGAACGAAAGAAAGCACAGAGCCCCAGATTTTTTGTTGTCCTGGAGAGCTTGCAGAGCACTGGGGAAAGGCAGGCAGAGAATTCCCTGCTAGCACCTTCTCTGTGCCTGGGAAACAGAAGTGTTCCCATTGCTTCGCAGAATAGCTTTTGTGCAGAAAACAGTAACACTTGTTCAGACGAAAGAAAGCACAGAGCCCCAGATTTTATGTTGTCCTGGAGAGCTAGCAGAGCACTGGGGAAAAGCAGGCAGAGAATTCCCTGCTAGCACCTTCTCTGTGCCTGGGAAGCAGAAGTGTTCACATTGCTTCGCAGAATCGCTTTTGTGCAGAAAACAGTAACACTTGTTCAGAACGAAAGAAAGCACAGAGCCCCAGATTTTATGTTGTCCTGGAGAGCTTGCAGAGCACTGGGGAAAGGCAGGCAGAGAATTCCCTGCTAGCACCTTCTCTGTGCCTGGGAAGCAGAACTCTTCACATTGCTTCGCAGAATCGCTTTTGTGCAGAAAACAGTAACACTTGTTCAGAACGAAAGAAAGCACAGAGCCCCAGATTTTATGTTGTCCTGGAGAGCTTGCAGAGCACTGGGGAAAAGCAGGCAGAGAATTCCCTGCTAGCACCTTCTCTGTGCCTGGGAAACAGAAGTGTTCCCATTGCTTCGCAGAATCGCTTTTGTGCAGAAAACAGTAACACTTGTTCAGAACGAAAGAAAGCACAGAGCCCCAGATTTTATGTTGTCCTGGAGAGCTTGCAGAGCACTGGGGAAAAGCAGGCAGAGAATTCTCTGCTAGCACCTTCTCTGTGCCTGGGAAGCAGAAGTGTTCACATTGCTTCGCAGAATCGCTTTTGTGCAGAAAACAGTAACACTTGTTCAGAACGAAAGAAAGCACAGAGCCCCAGATTTTATGTTGTCCTGGAGAGCTTGCAGAGCACTGGGGAAAGGCAGGCAGAGAATTCCCTGCTAGCACCTTCTCTGTGCCTGTTCACATTGCTTCGCAGAATCGCTTTTGTGCAGAAAACAATAACACTTGTTCAGAAGGAAAGAAAGCACAGAGCCCCAGATTTTACGTTGTCCTGGAGAGCTTGCAGAGCACTGGGGAAAAGCAGGCAGAGATTTCCCTGCTAGCACGTTCTCTGTGCCTGGGAAGCAGAAGTGTTCACATTGCTTCGCAGAATTGCTTTTGTGCAGAAAACAGTAACACTTGTTCAGAACGAAAGAAAGCACAGAGCCCCAGATTTTATGTTGTCCTGGAGAGCTTGCAGAGCACTGGGGAAAGGCAGGCAGAGAATTCCCTGCTAGCACCTTCTCTGTGCCTGGGAAGCAGAAGTCTTCACATTGCTTCGCAGAATCGCTTTTGTGCAGAAAACAGTAACACTTGTTCAGAACGAAAGAAAGCACAGAGCCCCAGATTTTATGTTGTCCTGGAGAGCTTGCAGAGCACTGGGGAAAGGCAGGCAGAGAATTCCCTGCTAGCACCTTCTCTGTGCCTGGGAAGCAGAAGTGTTCACATTGCTTCGCAGAATCGCTTTTGTGCAGAAAACAGTAACACTTGTTCAGAAGGAAAGAAAGCACAGAGCCCCAGATTTTATGTTGTCCTGGAGAGCTTGCAGAGCACTGGGGAAAAGCAGGCAGAGAATACCCTGCTAGCACCTTCTCTGTGCCTGTTCACATTGCTTCGCAGAATCGCTTTTGTGCAGAAAACAATAACACTTGTTCAGAAGGAAAGAAATCACACAGCCCCAGATTTTATGTTGTCCTGGAGAGCTTGCAGAGCACTGGGGAAAAGCAGGCAGAGATTTCCCTGCTAGCACCTTCTCTGTGCCTGGGAAGCAGAAGTCTTCACATTGCTTCGCAGAATCGCTTTTGTGCAGAAAACAGTAACACTTGTTCAGAAGGAAAGAAAGCACAGAGCCCCATATTTTATGTTGTCCTGGAGAGCTTGCAGAGCACTGGGGAAAAGCAGGCAGAGAATTCCCTGCTAGCACCTTCTCTGTGCCTGGGAAACAGAAGTGTTCCCATTGCTTCGCAGAATCGCTTTTGTGCAGAAAACAGTAACACTTGTTCAGAACGAAAGAAAGCACAGAGCCCCAGATTTTATGTTGTCCTGGAGAGCTTGCAGAGCACTGGGGAAAGGCAGGCAGAGAATTCCCTGCTAGCACCTTCTCTGTGCCTGGGAAACAGAAGTGTTCCCATTGCTTCGCAGAATCGCTTTTGTGCAGAAAAGAGTAACACTTGTTCAGAACGAAAGAAAGCACAGAGCCCCAGATTTTATGTTGTCCTGGAGAGCTTGCAGAGCACTGGGGAAAAGCAGGCAGAGAATTCCCTGCTAGCACCTTCTCTTTGCCTGGGAAACAGAAGTGTTCCCATTGCTTCGCAGAATCGCTTTTGTGCAGAAAACCGTAACACTTGTTCAGAACGAAAGAAAGCACAGAGCCCCAGATTTTATGTTGTCCTGGAGAGCTTGCAGAGCACTGGGGAAAGGCAGGCAGAGAATTCTCTGCTAGCACCTTCTCTGTGCCTGGGAAACAGAAGTCTTCACATTGCTTCGCAGAATCGCTTTTGTGCAGAAAACAGTAACACTTGTTCAGAATGAAAGAAAGCACAGAGCCCCAGATTTTATGTTGTCCTGGAGAGCTTGCAGAGCACTGGGGAAAGGCAGGAGAGAATTCCCTGCTAGCACCTTCTCTGTGCCTGGGAAGCAGAAGTGTTCACATTGCTTCGCAGAATCGCTTTTGTGCAGAAAACCGTAACACTTGTTCAGAACGAAAGAAAGCACAGAGCCCCAGATTTTATGTTGTCCTGGAGAGCTTGCAGAGCACTGGGGAAAAGCAGGCAGAGATTTCCCTGCTAGCACGTTCTCTGTGCCTGGGAAGCAGAAGTGTTCACATTGCTTCGCAGAATTGCTTTTGTGCAGAAAACAGTAACACTTGTTCAGAACGAAAGAAAGCACAGAGCCCCAGATTTGCTGTTGTCCTGGAGAGCTTGCAGAGCACTGGGGAAAAGCAGGCAGAGAATTCCCTGCTAGCACCTTCTCTGTGCCTGTTCACATTGCTTCGTAGAATCGCTTTTGTGCAGAAAACAGTAACACTTGTTCAGACGAAAGAAAGCACAGAGCCCCAGATTTTTTGTTGTCCTGGAGAGCTTGCAGAGCACTGGGGAAAGGCAGGCAGAGAATTCTCTGCTAGCACCTTCTCTGTGCCTGGGAAGCAGAAGTGTTCACATTGCTTCGCAGAATCGCTTTTGTGCAGAAAACAGTAACACTTGTTCAGAACGAAAGAAAGCACAGAGCCCCAGATTTTATGTTGTCCTGGAGAGCTTGCAGAGCACTGGGGAAAGGCAGGCAGAGAATTCCCTGCTAGCACCTTCTCTGTGCCTGGGAAACAGAAGTGTTCCCATTGCTTCGCAGAATCGCTTTTGTGCAGAAAACAGTAACACTTGTTCAGACGAAAGAAAGCACAGAGCCCCAGATTTTATGTTGTCCTGGAGAGCTAGCAGAGCACTGGGGAAAAGCAGGCAGAGAATTCCCTGCTAGCACCTTCTCTGTGCCTGGGAAGCAGAAGTGTTCACATTGCTTCGCAGAATCGCTTTTGTGCAGAAAACCGTAACACTTGTTCAGAACGAAAGAAAGCACAGAGCCCCAGATTTTTTGTTGTCCTGGAGAGCTTGCAGAGCACTGGGGAAAGGCAGGCAGAGAATTCCCTGCTAGCACCTTCTCTGTGCCTGGGAAACAGAAGTGTTCCCATTGCTTCGCAGAATAGCTTTTGTGCAGAAAACAGTAACACTTGTTCAGACGAAAGAAAGCACAGAGCCCCAGATTTTATGTTGTCCTGGAGAGCTAGCAGAGCACTGGGGAAAAGCAGGCAGAGAATTCCCTGCTAGCACCTTCTCTGTGCCTGGGAAGCAGAAGTGTTCACATTGCTTCGCAGAATCGCTTTTGTGCAGAAAACAGTAACACTTGTTCAGAACGAAAGAAAGCACAGAGCCCCAGATTTTATGTTGTCCTGGAGAGCTTGCAGAGCACTGGGGAAAGGCAGGCAGAGAATTCCCTGCTAGCACCTTCTCTGTGCCTGGGAAGCAGAACTCTTCACATTGCTTCGCAGAATCGCTTTTGTGCAGAAAACAGTAACACTTGTTCAGAACGAAAGAAAGCACAGAGCCCCAGATTTTATGTTGTCCTGGAGAGCTTGCAGAGCACTGGGGAAAAGCAGGCAGAGAATTCCCTGCTAGCACCTTCTCTGTGCCTGGGAAACAGAAGTGTTCCCATTGCTTCGCAGAATCGCTTTTGTGCAGAAAACAGTAACACTTGTTCAGAACGAAAGAAAGCACAGAGCCCCAGATTTTATGTTGTCCTGGAGAGCTTGCAGAGCACTGGGGAAAAGCAGGCAGAGAATTCTCTGCTAGCACCTTCTCTGTGCCTGGGAAGCAGAAGTGTTCACATTGCTTCGCAGAATCGCTTTTGTGCAGAAAACAGTAACACTTGTTCAGAACGAAAGAAAGCACAGAGCCCCAGATTTTATGTTGTCCTGGAGAGCTTGCAGAGCACTGGGGAAAGGCAGGCAGAGAATTCCCTGCTAGCACCTTCTCTGTGCCTGTTCACATTGCTTCGCAGAATCGCTTTTGTGCAGAAAACAATAACACTTGTTCAGAAGGAAAGAAAGCACAGAGCCCCAGATTTTACGTTGTCCTGGAGAGCTTGCAGAGCACTGGGGAAAAGCAGGCAGAGATTTCCCTGCTAGCACGTTCTCTGTGCCTGGGAAGCAGAAGTGTTCACATTGCTTCGCAGAATTGCTTTTGTGCAGAAAACAGTAACACTTGTTCAGAACGAAAGAAAGCACAGAGCCCCAGATTTTATGTTGTCCTGGAGAGCTTGCAGAGCACTGGGGAAAGGCAGGCAGAGAATTCCCTGCTAGCACCTTCTCTGTGCCTGGGAAGCAGAAGTGTTCACATTGCTTCGCAGAATCGCTTTTGTGCAGAAAACAGTAACACTTGTTCAGAACGAAAGAAAGCACAGAGCCCCAGATTTTATGTTGTCCTGGAGAGCTTGCAGAGCACTGGGGAAAGGCAGGCAGAGAATTCCCTGCTAGCACCTTCTCTGTGCCTGGGAAGCAGAAGTGTTCACATTGCTTCGCAGAATCGCTTTTGTGCAGAAAACAGTAACACTTGTTCAGAAGGAAAGAAAGCACAGAGCCCCAGATTTTATGTTGTCCTGGAGAGCTTGCAGAGCACTGGGGAAAAGCAGGCAGAGAATACCCTGCTAGCACCTTCTCTGTGCCTGTTCACATTGCTTCGCAGAATCGCTTTTGTGCAGAAAACAATAACACTTGTTCAGAAGGAAAGAAATCACACAGCCCCAGATTTTATGTTGTCCTGGAGAGCTTGCAGAGCACTGGGGAAAAGCAGGCAGAGATTTCCCTGCTAGCACCTTCTCTGTGCCTGGGAAGCAGAAGTCTTCACATTGCTTCGCAGAATCGCTTTTGTGCAGAAAACAGTAACACTTGTTCAGAAGGAAAGAAAGCACAGAGCCCCATATTTTATGTTGTCCTGGAGAGCTTGCAGAGCACTGGGGAAAAGCAGGCAGAGAATTCCCTGCTAGCACCTTCTCTGTGCCTGGGAAACAGAAGTGTTCCCATTGCTTCGCAGAATCGCTTTTGTGCAGAAAACAGTAACACTTGTTCAGAACGAAAGAAAGCACAGAGCCCCATATTTTATGTTGTCCTGGAGAGCTTGCAGAGCACTGGGGAAAGGCAGGCAGAGAATTCCCTGCTAGCACCTTCTCTGTGCCTGGGAAACAGAAGTGTTCCCATTGCTTCGCAGAATCGCTTTTGTGCAGAAAAGAGTAACACTTGTTCAGAACGAAAGAAAGCACAGAGCCCCAGATTTTATGTTGTCCTGGAGAGCTTGCAGAGCACTGGGGAAAGGCAGGCAGAGAATTCTCTGCTAGCACCTTCTCTGTGCCTGGGAAACAGAAGTCTTCACATTGCTTCGCAGAATCGCTTTTGTGCAGAAAACAGTAACACTTGTTCAGAATGAAAGAAAGCACAGAGCCCCAGATTTTATGTTGTCCTGGAGAGCTTGCAGAGCACTGGGGAAAGGCAGGAGAGAATTCCCTGCTAGCACCTTCTCTGTGCCTGGGAAGCAGAAGTGTTCACATTGCTTCGCAGAATCGCTTTTGTGCAGAAAACCGTAACACTTGTTCAGAACGAAAGAAAGCACAGAGCCCCAGATTTTATGTTGTCCTGGAGAGCTTGCAGAGCACTGGGGAAAGGCAGGCAGAGAATTCCCTGCTAGCACCTTCTCTGTGCATGGGAAGCAGAAGTCTTCACATTGCTTCGCAGAATCGCTTTTGTGCAGAAAACAGTAACACTTGTTCAGAACGAAAGAAAGCACAGAGCCCCAGATTTTATGTTGTCTTGGAGAGCTTGCAGAGCACTGGGGAAAGGCAGGCAGAGAATTCCCTGCTAGCACCTTCTCTGTACCTGGGAAACAGAAGTGTTCCCATTGCTTGGCAGAATCGCTTTTGTGCAGAAAACAGTAACACTTGTTCAGAACGAAAGAAAGCACAGAGCCCCAGATTTTATGTTGTCCTGGAGAGCTTGCACAGCACTGGGGAAAGGCAGGCAGAGAATTCCCTGCTAGCACCTTCTCTGTGCCTGGGAAACAGAAGTGTTCCCATTGCTTCGCAGAATCGCTTTTGTGCAGAAAACAGTAACACTTGTTCAGAACGAAAGAAAGCACAGAGCCCCAGATTTTATGTTGTCCTGGAGAGCTAGCAGAGCACTGGGGAAAAGCAGGCAGAGAATTCCCTGCTAGCACCTTCTCTGTGCCTGGGAAACAGAAGTGTTCCCATTGCTTCGCAGAATCGCTTTCGTGCAGAAAACAGTAACACTTGTTCAGAACGAAAGAAAGCACAGAGCCCCAGATTTTATGTTGTCCTGGAGAGCTTGCAGAGCACTGGGGAAAGGCACGCAGAGAATTGCCTGCTAGCACCTTCTCTGTGCCTGTTCACATTGCTTCGCAGAATCGCTTTTGTGCAGAAAACAGTAACACTTGTTCAGAACGAAAGAAAGCACAGAGCCCCAGATTTTATGTTGTCCTGGAGAGCTTGCAGAGCACTGGGGAAAGGCAGGCAGAGAATTCCCTGCTAGCACCTTCTCTGTGCCTGGGAAACAGAAGTGTTCACATTGCTTCGCAGAATCGCTTTTGTGCAGAAAACAGTAACACTTGTTCAGAACGAAAGAAAGCACAGAGCCCCAGATTTTACGTTGTCCTGGAGAGCTTGCAGAGCACTGGGGAAAGGCAGGCAGAGAATTCCCTGCTAGCACCTTCTCTGTGCCTGGGAAGCAGAAGTCTTCACATTGCTTCGCAGAATCGCTTTCGTGCAGAAAACAGTAACACTTGTTCAGAACGAAAGAAAGCACAGAGCCCCAGATTTTATGTTGTCCTGGAGAGCTTGCAGAGCACTGGGGAAAGGCAGGCAGAGAATTCCCTGCTAGCACCTTCTCTGTGCCTGTTCACATTGCTTCGCAGAATCGCTTTTGTGCAGAAAACAATAACACTTGTTCAGAACGAAGGAAAGCACAGAGCCCCAGATTTTATGTTGTCCTGGAGAGCTTGCAGAGCACTGGGGAAAAGCAGGCAGAGAATACCCTGCTAGCACCTTCTCTGTGCCTGGGAAGCAGAAGTGTTCACATTGCTTCGCAGAATCGCTTTTGTGCAGAAAACAGTAACACTTGTTCAGAACGAAAGAAAGCACAGAGCCCCAGATTTTATGTTGTCCTGGAGAGCTTGCAGAGCACTGGGGAAAGGCAGGCAGAGAATTCCCTGCTAGCACCTTCTCTGTGCCTGGGAAACAGAAGTGTTCCCATTGCTTCGCAGAATCGCTTTTGTGCAGAAAACAGTAACACTTGTTCAGAACGAAAGAAAGCACAGAGCCCCATATTTTATGTTGTCCTGGAGAGCTTGCAGAGCACTGGGGAAAGGCACGCAGAGACTTCCCTGCTAGCACCTTCTCTGTGCCTGTTCACATTGCTTCGCAGAATCGCTTTTGTGCAGAAAACATTAACACTTGTTCAGAAGGAAAGAAATCACACAGCCCCAGATTTTATGTTGTCCTGGAGAGCTTGCAGAGCACTGGGGAAAAGCAGGCAGAGATTTCCCTGCTAGCACCTTCTCTGTGCCTGGGAAGCAGAAGTCTTCACATTGCTTCGCAGAATCGCTTTTGTGCAGAAAACAGTAACACTTGTTCAGAACGAAAGAAAGCACAGAGCCCCATATTTTATGTTGTCCTGGAGAGCTTGCAGAGCACTGGGGAAAGGCACGCAGAGAATTCCCTGCTAGCACCTTCTCTGTGCCTGGGAAGCAGAAGTGTTCACATTGCTTCGCAGAATCGCTTTTGTGCAGAAAACAGTAACACTTGTTCAGAACGAAAGAAAGCACAGAGCCCCAGATTTTACGTTGTCCTGGAGAGCTTGCAGAGCACTGGGGAAAGGCAGGCAGAGAATTCCCTGCTAGCACCTTCTCTGTGCCTGGGAAGCAGAAGTCTTCACATTGCTTCGCAGAATCGCTTTCGTGCAGAAAACAGTAACACTTGTTCAGAACGAAAGAAAGCACAGAGCCCCAGATTTTATGTTGTCCTGGAGAGCTTGCAGAGCACTGGGGAAAGGCAGGCAGAGAATTCCCTGCTAGCACCTTCTCTGTGCCTGTTCACATTGCTTCGCAGAATCGCTTTTGTGCAGAAAACAATAACACTTGTTCAGAACGAAGGAAAGCACAGAGCCCCAGATTTTATGTTGTCCTGGAGAGCTTGCAGAGCACTGGGGAAAAGCAGGCAGAGAATACCCTGCTAGCACCTTCTCTGTGCCTGGGAAGCAGAAGTGTTCACATTGCTTCGCAGAATCGCTTTTGTGCAGAAAACAGTAACACTTGTTCAGAACGAAAGAAAGCACAGAGCCCCAGATTTTATGTTGTCCTGGAGAGCTTGCAGAGCACTGGGGAAAGGCAGGCAGAGAATTCCCTGCTAGCACCTTCTCTGTGCCTGGGAAACAGAAGTGTTCCCATTGCTTCGCAGAATCGCTTTTGTGCAGAAAACAGTAACACTTGTTCAGAACGAAAGAAAGCACAGAGCCCCATATTTTATGTTGTCCTGGAGAGCTTGCAGAGCACTGGGGAAAGGCACGCAGAGACTTCCCTGCTAGCACCTTCTCTGTGCCTGTTCACATTGCTTCGCAGAATCGCTTTTGTGCAGAAAACATTAACACTTGTTCAGAAGGAAAGAAATCACACAGCCCCAGATTTTATGTTGTCCTGGAGAGCTTGCAGAGCACTGGGGAAAAGCAGGCAGAGATTTCCCTGCTAGCACCTTCTCTGTGCCTGGGAAGCAGAAGTCTTCACATTGCTTCGCAGAATCGCTTTTGTGCAGAAAACAGTAACACTTGTTCAGAATGAAAGAAAGCACAGAGCCCCAGATTTTATGTTGTCCTGGAGAGCTTGCAGAGCACTGGGGAAAGGCACGCAGAGAATTCCCTGCTAGCACCTTCTCTGTGCCTGTTCACATTGCTTTGTAGAATCGCTTTTGTGCAGAAAACAGTAACACTTGTTCAGACGAAAGAAAGCACAGAGCCCCAGATTTTATGTTGTCCTGGAGAGCTTGCAGAGCACTGGGGAAAGGCAGGAGAGAATTCCCTGCTAGCACCTTCTCTGTGCCTGGGAAGCAGAAGTGTTCACATTGCTTCGCAGAATCGCTTTTGTGCAGAAAACCGTAACACTTGTTCAGAATGAAAGAAAGCACAGAGCCCCAGATTTTATGTTGTCCTGGAGAGCTTGCAGAGCACTGGGGAAAGGCAGGCAGAGAATTCCCTGCTAGCACCTTCTCTGTGCATGGGAAGCAGAAGTCTTCACATTGCTTCGCAGAATCGCTTTTGTGCAGAAAACAGTAACACTTGTTCAGAACGAAAGAAAGCACAGAGCCCCAGATTTTATGTTGTCTTGGAGAGCTTGCAGAGTACTGGGGAAAGGCAGGCAGAGAATTCCCTGCTAGCACCTTCTCTGTACCTGGGAAACAGAAGTGTTCCCATTGCTTCGCAGAATCGCTTTTGTGCAGAAAACAGTAACACTTGTTCAGAACGAAAGAAAGCACAGAGCCCCAGATTTTATGTTGTCCTGGAGAGCTTGCACAGCACTGGGGAAAGGCAGGCAGAGAATTCCCTGCTAGCACCTTCTCTGTGCCTGGGAAACAGAAGTGTTCCCATTGCTTCGCAGAATCGCTTTCGTGCAGAAAACAGTAACACTTGTTCAGAACGAAAGAAAGCACAGAGCCCCAGATTTTATGTTGTCCTGGAGAGCTTGCAGAGCACTGGGGAAAGGCACGCAGAGAATTCCCTGCTAGCACCTTCTCTGTGCCTGTTCACATTGCTTCGCAGAATCGCTTTTGTGCAGAAAACAGTAACACTTGTTCAGAACGAAAGAAAGCACAGAGCCCCAGATTTTATGTTGTCCTGGAGAGCTTGCAGAGCACTGGGGAAAGGCAGGCAGAGAATTCCCTGCTAGCACCTTCTCTGTGCCTGGGAAACAGAAGTGTTCACATTGCTTCGCAGAATCGCTTTTGTGCAGAAAACAATAACACTTGTTCAGAACGAAAGAAAGCACAGAGCCCCAGATTTTACGTTGTCCTGGAGAGCTTGCAGAGCACTGGGGAAAGGCACGCAGAGAATTCCCTGCTAGCACCTTCTCTGTGCCTGGGAAGCAGAAGTCTTCACATTGCTTCGCAGAATCGCTTTCGTGCAGAAAACAGTAACACTTGTTCAGAACGAAAGAAAGCACAGAGCCCCAGATTTTATGTTGTCCTGGAGAGCTTGCAGAGCACTGGGGAAAGGCAGGCAGAGAATTCCCTGCTAGCACCTTCTCTGTGCCTGTTCACATTGCTTCGCAGAATCGCTTTTGTGCAGAAAACAATAACACTTGTTCAGAACGAAGGAAAGCACAGAGCCCCAGATTTTATGTTGTCCTGGAGAGCTTGCAGAGCACTGGGGAAAAGCAGGCAGAGAATACCCTGCTAGCACCTTCTCTGTGCCTGGGAAGCGGAAGTGTTCACATTGCTTCGCAGAATCGCTTTTGTGCAGAAAACAGTAACACTTGTTCAGAACGAAAGAAAGCACAGAGCCCCAGATTTTATGTTGTCCTGGAGAGCTTGCAGAGCACTGGGGAAAGGCAGGCAGAGAATTCCCTGCTAGCACCTTCTCTGTGCCTGGGAAACAGAAGTGTTCCCATTGCTTCGCAGAATCGCTTTTGTGCAGAAAACAGTAACACTTGTTCAGAACGAAAGAAAGCACAGAGCCCCAGATTTTATGTTGTCCTGGAGAGCTTGCAGAGCACTGGGGAAAGGCACGCAGAGACTTCCCTGCTAGCACCTTCTCTGTGCCTGTTCACATTGCTTCGCAGAATCGCTTTTGTGCAGAAAACAATAACACTTGTTCAGAAGGAAAGAAATCACACAGCCCCAGATTTTATGTTGTCCTGGAGAGCTTGCAGAGCACTGGGGAAAAGCAGGTAGAGATTTCCCTGCTAGCACCTTCTCTGTGCCTGGGAAGCAGAAGTCTTCACATTGCTTCGCAGAATCGCTTTTGTGCAGAAAACAGTAACACTTGTTCAGAACGAAAGAAAGCACAGAGCCCCATATTTTATGTTGTCCTGGAGAGCTTGCAGAGCACTGGGGAAAAGCAGGCAGAGAATTCCCTGCTAGCACCTTCTCTGTGCCTGGGAAACAGAAGTGTTCCCATTGCTTCGCAGAATCGCTTTTGTGCAGAAAACAGTAACACTTGTTCAGAACGAAAGAAAGCACAGAGCCCCATATTTTATGTTGTCCTGGAGAGCTTGCAGAGCACTGGGGAAAGGCAGGCAGAGAATTCCCTGCTAGCACCTTCTCTGTGCCTGGGAAACAGAAGTGTTCCCATTGCTTCGCAGAATCGCTTTTGTGCAGAAAACAGTAACACTTGTTCAGAACGAAAGAAAGCACAGAGCCCCAGATTTTATGTTGTCCTGGAGAGCTTGCAGAGCACTGGGGAAAGGCAGGCAGAGAATTCCCTGCTAGCACCTTCTCTGTGCCTGTTCACATTGCTTCGCAGAATCGCTTTTGTGCAGAAAACAATAACACTTGTTCAGAACGAAGGAAAGCACAGAGCCCCAGATTTTATGTTGTCCTGGAGAGCTTGCAGAGCACTGGGGAAAAGCAGGCAGAGAATACCCTGCTAGCACCTTCTCTGTGCCTGGGAAGCAGAAGTGTTCACATTGCTTCGCAGAATCGCTTTTGTGCAGAAAACAGTAACACTTGTTCAGAACGAAAGAAAGCACAGAGCCCCAGATTTTATGTTGTCCTGGAGAGCTTGCAGAGCACTGGGGAAAGGCAGGCAGAGAATTCCCTGCTAGCACCTTCTCTGTGCCTGGGAAACAGAAGTGTTCCCATTGCTTCGCAGAATCGCTTTTGTGCAGAAAACAGTAACACTTGTTCAGAACGAAAGAAAGCACAGAGCCCCAGATTTTATGTTGTCCTGGAGAGCTTGCAGAGCACTGGGGAAAGGCACGCAGAGACTTCCCTGCTAGCACCTTCTCTGTGCCTGTTCACATTGCTTCGCAGAATCGCTTTTGTGCAGAAAACAATACCACTTGTTCAGAAGGAAAGAAATCACACAGCCCCAGATTTTATGTTGTCCTGGAGAGCTTGCAGAGCACTGGGGAAAAGCAGGTAGAGATTTCCCTGCTAGCACCTTCTCTGTGCCTGGGAAGCAGAAGTCTTCGCATTGCTTCGCAGAATCGCTTTTGTGCAGAAAACAGTAACACTTGTTCAGAACGAAAGAAAGCACAGAGCCCCATATTTTATGTTGTCCTGGAGAGCTTGCAGAGCACTGGGGAAAAGCAGGCAGAGAATTCCCTGCTAGCACCTTCTCTGTGCCTGGGAAACAGAAGTGTTCCCATTGCTTCGCAGAATCGCTTTTGTGCAGAAAACAGTAACACTTGTTCAGAACGAAAGAAAGCACAGAGCCCCATATTTTATGTTGTCCTGGAGAGCTTGCAGAGCACTGGGGAAAGGCAGGCAGAGAATTCCCTGCTAGCACCTTCTCTGTGCCTGGGAAACAGAAGTGTTCCCATTGCTTCGCAGAATCGCTTTTGTGCAGAAAACAGTAACACTTGTTCAGAACGAAAGAAAGCACAGAGCCCCAGATTTTATGTTGTCCTGGAGAGCTTGCAGAGCACTGGGGAAAAGCAGGCAGAGAATTCCCTGCTAGCACCTTCTCTTTGCCTGGGAAACAGAAGTGTTCCCATTGCTTCGCAGAATCGCTTTTGTGCAGAAAACCGTAACACTTGTTCAGAACGAAAGAAAGCACAGAGCCCCAGATTTTATGTTGTCCTGGAGAGCTTGCAGAGCACTGGGGAAAGGCAGGCAGAGAATTCTCTGCTAGCACCTTCTCTGTGCCTGGGAAACAGAAGTGTTCCCATTGCTTCGCAGAATCGCTTTTGTGCAGAAAACCGTAACACTTGTTCAGAATGAAAGAAAGCACAGAGCCCCAGATTTTATGTTGTCCTGGAGAGCTTGCAGAGCACTGGGGAAAGGCACGCAGAGAATTCCCTGCTAGCACCTTCTCTGTGCCTGTTCACATTGCTTTGTAGAATCGCTTTTGTGCAGAAAACAGTAACACTTGTTCAGACGAAAGAAAGCACAGAGCCCCAGATTTTATGTTGTCCTGGAGAGCTTGCAGAGCACTGGGGAAAGGCAGGAGAGAATTCCCTGCTAGCACCTTCTCTGTGCCTGGGAAGCAGAAGTGTTCACATTGCTTCGCAGAATCGCTTTTGTGCAGAAAACCGTAACACTTGTTCAGAACGAAAGAAAGCACAGAGCCCCAGATTTTATGTTGTCCTGGAGAGCTTGCAGAGCACTGGGGAAAGGCAGGCAGAGAATTCCCTGCTAGCACCTTCTCTGTGCATGGGAAGCAGAAGTCTTCACATTGCTTCGCAGAATCGCTTTTGTGCAGAAAACAGTAACACTTGTTCAGAATGAAAGAAAGCACAGAGCCCCAGATTTTATGTTGTCCTGGAGAGCTAGCAGAGCACTGGGGAAAAGCAGGCAGAGAATTCCCTGCTAGCACCTTCTCTGTGCCTGGGAAACAGAAGTGTTCCCATTGCTTCGCAGAATCGCTTTCGTGCAGAAAACAGTAACACTTGTTCAGAACGAAAGAAAGCACAGAGCCCCAGATTTTATGTTGTCCTGGAGAGCTTGCAGAGCACTGGGGAAAAGCAGGCAGAGAATTCCCTGCTAGCACCTTCTCTTTGCCTGGGAAACAGAAGTGTTCCCATTGCTTCGCAGAATCGCTTTTGTGCAGAAAACCGTAACACTTGTTCAGAACGAAAGAAAGCACAGAGCCCCAGATTTTATGTTGTCCTGGAGAGCTTGCAGAGCACTGGGGAAAGGCAGGCAGAGAATTCTCTGCTAGCACCTTCTCTGTGCCTGGGAAACAGAAGTGTTCCCATTGCTTCGCAGAATCGCTTTTGTGCAGAAAACCGTAACACTTGTTCAGAATGAAAGAAAGCACAGAGCCCCAGATTTTATGTTGTCCTGGAGAGCTTGCAGAGCACTGGGGAAAGGCACGCAGAGAATTCCCTGCTAGCACCTTCTCTGTGCCTGTTCACATTGCTTTGTAGAATCGCTTTTGTGCAGAAAACAGTAACACTTGTTCAGACGAAAGAAAGCACAGAGCCCCAGATTTTATGTTGTCCTGGAGAGCTTGCAGAGCACTGGGGAAAGGCAGGAGAGAATTCCCTGCTAGCACCTTCTCTGTGCCTGGGAAGCAGAAGTGTTCACATTGCTTCGCAGAATCGCTTTTGTGCAGAAAACCGTAACACTTGTTCAGAACGAAAGAAAGCACAGAGCCCCAGATTTTATGTTGTCCTGGAGAGCTTGCAGAGCACTGGGGAAAGGCAGGCAGAGAATTCCCTGCTAGCACCTTCTCTGTGCATGGGAAGCAGAAGTCTTCACATTGCTTCGCAGAATCGCTTTTGTGCAGAAAACAGTAACACTTGTTCAGAATGAAAGAAAGCACAGAGCCCCAGATTTTATGTTGTCCTGGAGAGCTAGCAGAGCACTGGGGAAAAGCAGGCAGAGAATTCCCTGCTAGCACCTTCTCTGTGCCTGGGAAACAGAAGTGTTCCCATTGCTTCGCAGAATCGCTTTCGTGCAGAAAACAGTAACACTTGTTCAGAACGAAAGAAAGCACAGAGCCCCAGATTTTATGTTGTCCTGGAGAGCTTGCAGAGCACTGGGGAAAGGCACGCAGAGAATTCCCTGCTAGCACGTTCTCTGTGCCTGTTCACATTGCTTCGCAGAATCGCTTTTGTGCAGAAAACAGTAACACTTGTTCAGAACGAAAGAAAGCACAGAGCCCCAGATTTTATGTTGTCCTGGAGAGCTTGCAGAGCACTGGGGAAAAGCAGGCAGAGAATTCCCTGCTAGCACCTTCTCTTTGCCTGGGAAACAGAAGTGTTCCCATTGCTTCGCAGAATCGCTTTTGTGCAGAAAACCGTAACACTTGTTCAGAACGAAAGAAAGCACAGAGCCCCAGATTTTATGTTGTCCTGGAGAGCTTGCAGAGCACTGGGGAAAGGCAGGCAGAGAATTCTCTGCTAGCACCTTCTCTGTGCCTGGGAAACAGAAGTCTTCACATTGCTTCGCAGAATCGCTTTTGTGCAGAAAACAGTAACACTTGTTCAGAATGAAAGAAAGCACAGAGCCCCAGATTTTATGTTGTCCTGGAGAGCTTGCAGAGCACTGGGGAAAGGCACGCAGAGAATTCCCTGCTAGCACCTTCTCTGTGCCTGTTCACATTGCTTTGTAGAATCGCTTTTGTGCAGAAAACAGTAACACTTGTTCAGACGAAAGAAAGCACAGAGCCCCAGATTTTATGTTGTCCTGGAGAGCTTGCAGAGCACTGGGGAAAGGCAGGAGAGAATTCCCTGCTAGCACCTTCTCTGTGCCTGGGAAGCAGAAGTGTTCACATTGCTTCGCAGAATCGCTTTTGTGCAGAAAACCGTAACACTTGTTCAGAATGAAAGAAAGCACAGAGCCCCAGATTTTATGTTGTCCTGGAGAGCTTGCAGAGCACTGGGGAAAGGCAGGCAGAGAATTCCCTGCTAGCACCTTCTCTGTGCATGGGAAGCAGAAGTCTTCACATTGCTTCGCAGAATCGCTTTTGTGCAGAAAACAGTAACACTTGTTCAGAACGAAAGAAAGCACAGAGCCCCAGATTTTATGTTGTCTTGGAGAGCTTGCAGAGTACTGGGGAAAGGCAGGCAGAGAATTCCCTGCTAGCACCTTCTCTGTACCTGGGAAACAGAAGTGTTCCCATTGCTTCGCAGAATCGCTTTTGTGCAGAAAACAGTAACACTTGTTCAGAACGAAAGAAAGCACAGAGCCCCAGATTTTATGTTGTCCTGGAGAGCTTGCACAGCACTGGGGAAAGGCAGGCAGAGAATTCCCTGCTAGCACCTTCTCTGTGCCTGGGAAACAGAAGTGTTCCCATTGCTTCGCAGAATCGCTTTCGTGCAGAAAACAGTAACACTTGTTCAGAACGAAAGAAAGCACAGAGCCCCAGATTTTATGTTGTCCTGGAGAGCTTGCAGAGCACTGGGGAAAGGCACGCAGAGAATTCCCTGCTAGCACCTTCTCTGTGCCTGTTCACATTGCTTCGCAGAATCGCTTTTGTGCAGAAAACAGTAACACTTGTTCAGAACGAAAGAAAGCACAGAGCCCCAGATTTTATGTTGTCCTGGAGAGCTTGCAGAGCACTGGGGAAAGGCAGGCAGAGAATTCCCTGCTAGCACCTTCTCTGTGCCTGGGAAACAGAAGTGTTCACATTGCTTCGCAGAATCGCTTTTGTGCAGAAAACAATAACACTTGTTCAGAACGAAAGAAAGCACAGAGCCCCAGATTTTACGTTGTCCTGGAGAGCTTGCAGAGCACTGGGGAAAGGCAGGCAGAGAATTCCCTGCTAGCACCTTCTCTGTGCCTGGGAAGCAGAAGTCTTCACATTGCTTCGCAGAATCGCTTTCGTGCAGAAAACAGTAACACTTGTTCAGAACGAAAGAAAGCACAGAGCCCCAGATTTTATGTTGTCCTGGAGAGCTTGCAGAGCACTGGGGAAAGGCAGGCAGAGAATTCCCTGCTAGCACCTTCTCTGTGCCTGTTCACATTGCTTCGCAGAATCGCTTTTGTGCAGAAAACAATAACACTTGTTCAGAACGAAGGAAAGCACAGAGCCCCAGATTTTATGTTGTCCTGGAGAGCTTGCAGAGCACTGGGGAAAAGCAGGCAGAGAATACCCTGCTAGCACCTTCTCTGTGCCTGGGAAGCGGAAGTGTTCACATTGCTTCGCAGAATCGCTTTTGTGCAGAAAACAGTAACACTTGTTCAGAACGAAAGAAAGCACAGAGCCCCAGATTTTATGTTGTCCTGGAGAGCTTGCAGAGCACTGGGGAAAGGCAGGCAGAGAATTCCCTGCTAGCACCTTCTCTGTGCCTGGGAAACAGAAGTGTTCCCATTGCTTCGCAGAATCGCTTTTGTGCAGAAAACAGTAACACTTGTTCAGAACGAAAGAAAGCACAGAGCCCCAGATTTTATGTTGTCCTGGAGAGCTTGCAGAGCACTGGGGAAAGGCACGCAGAGACTTCCCTGCTAGCACCTTCTCTGTGCCTGTTCACATTGCTTCGCAGAATCGCTTTTGTGCAGAAAACAATAACACTTGTTCAGAAGGAAAGAAATCACACAGCCCCAGATTTTATGTTGTCCTGGAGAGCTTGCAGAGCACTGGGGAAAAGCAGGTAGAGATTTCCCTGCTAGCACCTTCTCTGTGCCTGGGAAGCAGAAGTCTTCACATTGCTTCGCAGAATCGCTTTTGTGCAGAAAACAGTAACACTTGTTCAGAACGAAAGAAAGCACAGAGCCCCATATTTTATGTTGTCCTGGAGAGCTTGCAGAGCACTGGGGAAAAGCAGGCAGAGAATTCCCTGCTAGCACCTTCTCTGTGCCTGGGAAACAGAAGTGTTCCCATTGCTTCGCAGAATCGCTTTTGTGCAGAAAACAGTAACACTTGTTCAGAACGAAAGAAAGCACAGAGCCCCATATTTTATGTTGTCCTGGAGAGCTTGCAGAGCACTGGGGAAAGGCAGGCAGAGAATTCCCTGCTAGCACCTTCTCTGTGCCTGGGAAACAGAAGTGTTCCCATTGCTTCGCAGAATCGCTTTTGTGCAGAAAACAGTAACACTTGTTCAGAACGAAAGAAAGCACAGAGCCCCAGATTTTACGTTGTCCTGGAGAGCTTGCAGAGCACTGGGGAAAGGCAGGCAGAGAATTCCCTGCTAGCACCTTCTCTGTGCCTGGGAAGCAGAAGTCTTCACATTGCTTCGCAGAATCGCTTTCGTGCAGAAAACAGTAACACTTGTTCAGAACGAAAGAAAGCACAGAGCCCCAGATTTTATGTTGTCCTGGAGAGCTTGCAGAGCACTGGGGAAAGGCAGGCAGAGAATTCCCTGCTAGCACCTTCTCTGTGCCTGTTCACATTGCTTCGCAGAATCGCTTTTGTGCAGAAAACAATAACACTTGTTCAGAACGAAGGAAAGCACAGAGCCCCAGATTTTATGTTGTCCTGGAGAGCTTGCAGAGCACTGGGGAAAAGCAGGCAGAGAATACCCTGCTAGCACCTTCTCTGTGCCTGGGAAGCGGAAGTGTTCACATTGCTTCGCAGAATCGCTTTTGTGCAGAAAACAGTAACACTTGTTCAGAACGAAAGAAAGCACAGAGCCCCAGATTTTATGTTGTCCTGGAGAGCTTGCAGAGCACTGGGGAAAGGCAGGCAGAGAATTCCCTGCTAGCACCTTCTCTGTGCCTGGGAAACAGAAGTGTTCCCATTGCTTCGCAGAATCGCTTTTGTGCAGAAAACAGTAACACTTGTTCAGAACGAAAGAAAGCACAGAGCCCCAGATTTTATGTTGTCCTGGAGAGCTTGCAGAGCACTGGGGAAAGGCACGCAGAGACTTCCCTGCTAGCACCTTCTCTGTGCCTGTTCACATTGCTTCGCAGAATCGCTTTTGTGCAGAAAACAATAACACTTGTTCAGAAGGAAAGAAATCACACAGCCCCAGATTTTATGTTGTCCTGGAGAGCTTGCAGAGCACTGGGGAAAAGCAGGTAGAGATTTCCCTGCTAGCACCTTCTCTGTGCCTGGGAAGCAGAAGTCTTCGCATTGCTTCGCAGAATCGCTTTTGTGCAGAAAACAGTAACACTTGTTCAGAACGAAAGAAAGCACAGAGCCCCAGATTTTATGTTGTCCTGGAGAGCTTGCAGAGCACTGGGGAAAAGCAGGCAGAGAATTCCCTGCTAGCACCTTCTCTGTGCCTGGGAAACAGAAGTGTTCCCATTGCTTCGCAGAATCGCTTTTGTGCAGAAAACAGTAACACTTGTTCAGAACGAAAGAAAGCACAGAGCCCCATATTTTATGTTGTCCTGGAGAGCTTGCAGAGCACTGGGGAAAGGCAGGCAGAGAATTCCCTGCTAGCACCTTCTCTGTGCCTGGGAAACAGAAGTGTTCCCATTGCTTCGCAGAATCGCTTTTGTGCAGAAAACAGTAACACTTGTTCAGAACGAAAGAAAGCACAGAGCCCCAGATTTTATGTTGTCCTGGAGAGCTTGCAGAGCACTGGGGAAAAGCAGGCAGAGAATTCCCTGCTAGCACCTTCTCTTTGCCTGGGAAACAGAAGTGTTCCCATTGCTTCGCAGAATCGCTTTTGTGCAGAAAACCGTAACACTTGTTCAGAACGAAAGAAAGCACAGAGCCCCAGATTTTATGTTGTCCTGGAGAGCTTGCAGAGCACTGGGGAAAGGCAGGCAGAGAATTCTCTGCTAGCACCTTCTCTGTGCCTGGGAAACAGAAGTGTTCCCATTGCTTCGCAGAATCGCTTTTGTGCAGAAAACCGTAACACTTGTTCAGAATGAAAGAAAGCACAGAGCCCCAGATTTTATGTTGTCCTGGAGAGCTTGCAGAGCACTGGGGAAAGGCACGCAGAGAATTCCCTGCTAGCACCTTCTCTGTGCCTGTTCACATTGCTTTGTAGAATCGCTTTTGTGCAGAAAACAGTAACACTTGTTCAGACGAAAGAAAGCACAGAGCCCCAGATTTTATGTTGTCCTGGAGAGCTTGCAGAGCACTGGGGAAAGGCAGGAGAGAATTCCCTGCTAGCACCTTCTCTGTGCCTGGGAAGCAGAAGTGTTCACATTGCTTCGCAGAATCGCTTTTGTGCAGAAAACCGTAACACTTGTTCAGAACGAAAGAAAGCACAGAGCCCCAGATTTTATGTTGTCCTGGAGAGCTTGCAGAGCACTGGGGAAAGGCAGGCAGAGAATTCCCTGCTAGCACCTTCTCTGTGCATGGGAAGCAGAAGTCTTCACATTGCTTCGCAGAATCGCTTTTGTGCAGAAAACAGTAACACTTGTTCAGAATGAAAGAAAGCACAGAGCCCCAGATTTTATGTTGTCCTGGAGAGCTAGCAGAGCACTGGGGAAAAGCAGGCAGAGAATTCCCTGCTAGCACCTTCTCTGTGCCTGGGAAACAGAAGTGTTCCCATTGCTTCGCAGAATCGCTTTCGTGCAGAAAACAGTAACACTTGTTCAGAACGAAAGAAAGCACAGAGCCCCAGATTTTATGTTGTCCTGGAGAGCTTGCAGAGCACTGGGGAAAAGCAGGCAGAGAATTCCCTGCTAGCACCTTCTCTTTGCCTGGGAAACAGAAGTGTTCCCATTGCTTCGCAGAATCGCTTTTGTGCAGAAAACCGTAACACTTGTTCAGAACGAAAGAAAGCACAGAGCCCCATATTTTATGTTGTCCTGGAGAGCTTGCAGAGCACTGGGGAAAGGCAGGCAGAGAATTCTCTGCTAGCACCTTCTCTGTGCCTGGGAAACAGAAGTGTTCCCATTGCTTCGCAGAATCGCTTTTGTGCAGAAAACCGTAACACTTGTTCAGAATGAAAGAAAGCACAGAGCCCCAGATTTTATGTTGTCCTGGAGAGCTTGCAGAGCACTGGGGAAAGGCACGCAGAGAATTCCCTGCTAGCACCTTCTCTGTGCCTGTTCACATTGCTTTGTAGAATCGCTTTTGTGCAGAAAACAGTAACACTTGTTCAGACGAAAGAAAGCACAGAGCCCCAGATTTTATGTTGTCCTGGAGAGCTTGCAGAGCACTGGGGAAAGGCAGGAGAGAATTCCCTGCTAGCACCTTCTCTGTGCCTGGGAAGCAGAAGTGTTCACATTGCTTCGCAGAATCGCTTTTGTGCAGAAAACCGTAACACTTGTTCAGAACGAAAGAAAGCACAGAGCCCCAGATTTTATGTTGTCCTGGAGAGCTTGCAGAGCACTGGGGAAAGGCAGGCAGAGAATTCCCTGCTAGCACCTTCTCTGTGCATGGGAAGCAGAAGTCTTCACATTGCTTCGCAGAATCGCTTTTGTGCAGAAAACAGTAACACTTGTTCAGAATGAAAGAAAGCACAGAGCCCCAGATTTTATGTTGTCCTGGAGAGCTAGCAGAGCACTGGGGAAAAGCAGGCAGAGAATTCCCTGCTAGCACCTTCTCTGTGCCTGGGAAACAGAAGTGTTCCCATTGCTTCGCAGAATCGCTTTCGTGCAGAAAACAGTAACACTTGTTCAGAACGAAAGAAAGCACAGAGCCCCAGATTTTATGTTGTCCTGGAGAGCTTGCAGAGCACTGGGGAAAGGCACGCAGAGAATTCCCTGCTAGCACCTTCTCTGTGCCTGTTCACATTGCTTCGCAGAATCGCTTTTGTGCAGAAAACAGTAACACTTGTTCAGAACGAAAGAAAGCACAGAGCCCCAGATTTTATGTTGTCCTGGAGAGCTTGCAGAGCACTGGGGAAAGGCAGGCAGAGAATTCCCTGCTAGCACCTTCTCTGTGCCTGGGAAACAGAAGTGTTCACATTGCTTCGCAGAATCGCTTTTGTGCAGAAAACAGTAACACTTGTTCAGAACGAAAGAAAGCACAGAGCCCCAGATTTTATGTTGTCCTGGAGAGCTTGCAGAGCACTGGGGAAAGGCAGGCAGAGAATTCCCTGCTAGCACCTTCTCTGTGCCTGGGAAGCAGAAATTTTCACATTGCTTCGCAGAATCGCTTTCGTGCAGAAAACAGTAACACTTGTTCAGAACGAAAGAAAGCACAGAGCCCCAGATTTTATGTTGTCCTGGAGAGCTTGCAGAGCACTGGGGAAAGGCAGGCAGAGAATTCCCTGCTAGCACCTTCTCTGTGCCTGTTCACATTGCTTCGCAGAATCGCTTTTGTGCAGAAAACAATAACACTTGTTCAGAATGAAGGAAAGCACAGAGCCCCAGATTTTATGTTGTCCTGGAGAGCTTGCAGAGCACTGGGGAAAAGCAGGCAGAGAATTCCCTGCTAGCACCTTCTCTGTGCCTGGGAAACAGAAGTGTTCCCATTGCTTCGCAGAATCGCTTTTGTGCAGAAAACAGTAACACTTGTTCAGAACGAAAGAAAGCACAGAGCCCCAGATTTTATGTTGTCCTGGAGAGCTTGCAGAGCACTGGGGAAAAGCAGGCAGAGAATTCCCTGCTAGCACCTTCTCTTTGCCTGGGAAACAGAAGTGTTCCCATTGCTTCGCAGAATCGCTTTTGTGCAGAAAACAGTAACACTTGTTCAGAACGAAAGAAAGCACAGAGCCCCAGATTTTATGTTGTCCTGGAGAGCTTGCAGAGCACTGGGGAAAGGCAGGCAGAGAATTCTCTGCTAGCACCTTCTCTGTGCCTGGGAAACAGAAGTGTTCACATTGCTTCGCAGAATCGCTTTTGTACAGAAAACGGTAACACTTGTTCAGAATGAAAGAAAGCACAGAGCCCCAGATTTTATGTTGTCCTGGAGAGCTTGCAGAGCACTGGGGAAAGGCAGGCAGAGAATTCCCTGCTAGCACCTTCTCTGTGCATGGGAAGCAGAAGTCTTCACATTGCTTCGCAGAATCGCTTTTGTGCAGAAAACAGTAACACTTGTTCAGAACGAAAGAAAGCACAGAGCCCCAGATTTTATGTTGTCTTGGAGAGCTTGCAGAGTACTGGGGAAAGGCAGGCAGAGAATTCCCTGCTAGCACCTTCTCTGTACCTGGGAAACAGAAGTGTTCCCATTGCTTCGCAGAATCGCTTTTGTGCAGAAAACAGTAACACTTGTTCAGAACGAAAGAAAGCACAGAGCCCCAGATTTTATGTTGTCCTGGAGAGCTTGCACAGCACTGGGGAAAGGCAGGCAGAGAATTCCCTGCTAGCACCTTCTCTGTGCCTGGGAAACAGAAGTGTACCCATTGCTTCGCAGAATCGCTTTTGTGCAGAAAACAGTAACACTTGTTCAGAACGAAAGAAAGCACAGAGCCCCAGATTTTATGTTGTCCTGGAGAGCTAGCAGAGCACTGGGGAAAAGCAGGCAGAGAATTCCCTGCTAGCACCTTCTCTGTGCCTGGGAAACAGAAGTGTTCCCATTGCTTCGCAGAATCGCTTTCGTGCAGAAAACAGTAACACTTGTTGAGAACGAAAGAAAGCACAGAGCCCCAGATTTTATGTTGTCCTGGAGAGCTTGCAGAGCACTGGGGAAAGGCACGCAGAGAATTCCCTGCTAGCACCTTCTCTGTGCCTGTTCACATTGCTTCGCAGAATCGCTTTTGTGCAGAAAACAGTAACACTTGTTCAGAACGAAAGAAAGCACAGAGCCCCAGATTTTATGTTGTCCTGGAGAGCTTGCAGAGCACTGGGGAAAGGCAGGCAGAGAATTCCCTGCTAGCACGTTCTCTGTGCCTGGGAAACAGAAGTGTTCACATTGCTTCGCAGAATTGCTTTTGTGCAGAAAACAGTAACACTTGTTCAGAACGAAAGAAAGCACAGAGCCCCAGATTTTATGTTGTCCTGGAGAGCTTGCAGAGCACTGGGGAAAGGCACGCAGAGAATTCCCTGCTAGCACCTTCTCTTTGCCTGGGAAACAGAAGTGTTCCCATTGCTTCGCACAATCGCTTTCGTGCAGAAAACAGTAACACTTGTTCAGAACGAAAGAAAGCACAGAGCCCCAGATTTTATGTTGTCCTGGAGAGCTTGCACAGCACTGGGGAAAGGCACGCAGAGAATTCCCTGCTAGCACCTTCTCTGTGCCTGTTCACATTGCTTCGCAGAATCGCTTTTGTGTAGAAAAACAATAACACTTGTTCAGAAGGAAAGAAAGCACAGAGCCCCAGATTTTATGTTGTCCTGGAGAGCCTGCAGAGCACTGGGGAAAAGCAGGCAGAGAATTCCCTGCTAGCACCTTCTCTGTGCCTGGGAAACAGAAGTGTTCACATTGCTTCGCAGAATCGCTTTTGTGCAGAAAACAGTAACACTTGTTCAGAACGAAAGAAAGCACAGAGCCCCAGATTTTATGTTGTCCTGGAGAGCTTGCAGAGCACTGGGGAAAAGCAGGCAGAGAATTCCCTGCTAGCACCTTCTCTGTGCCTGGGAAACAGAAGTGTTCCCATTGCTTCGCAGAATCGCTTTTGTGCAGAAAACCGTAACACTTGTTCAGAATGAAAGAAAGCACAGAGCCCCAGATTTTATGTTGTCCTGGAGAGCTTGCAGAGCACTGGGGAAAGGCACGCAGAGAATTCCCTGCTAGCACCTTCTCTGTGCCTGTTCACATTGCTTTGTAGAATCGCTTTTGTGCAGAAAACAGTAACACTTGTTCAGACGAAAGAAAGCACAGAGCCCCAGATTTTATGTTGTCCTGGAGAGCTTGCAGAGCACTGGGGAAAGGCAGGAGAGAATTCCCTGCTAGCACCTTCTCTGTGCCTGGGAAGCAGAAGTGTTCACATTGCTTCGCAGAATCGCTTTTGTGCAGAAAACCGTAACACTTGTTCAGAACGAAAGAAAGCACAGAGCCCCAGATTTTATGTTGTCCTGGAGAGCTTGCAGAGCACTGGGGAAAGGCAGGCAGAGAATTCCCTGCTAGCACCTTCTCTGTGCATGGGAAGCAGAAGTCTTCACATTGCTTCGCAGAATCGCTTTTGTGCAGAAAACAGTAACACTTGTTCAGAATGAAAGAAAGCACAGAGCCCCAGATTTTATGTTGTGCTGGAGAGCTAGCAGAGCACTGGGGAAAAGCAGGCAGAGAATTCCCTGCTAGCACCTTCTCTGTGCCTGGGAAACAGAAGTGTTCCCATTGCTTCGCAGAATCGCTTTCGTGCAGAAAACAGTAACACTTGTTCAGAACGAAAGAAAGCACAGAGCCCCAGATTTTATGTTGTCCTGGAGAGCTTGCAGAGCACTGGGGAAAGGCACGCAGAGAATTCCCTGCTAGCACCTTCTCTGTGCCTGTTCACATTGCTTCGCAGAATCGCTTTTGTGCAGAAAACAGTAACACTTGTTCAGAACGAAAGAAAGCACAGAGCCCCAGATTTTATGTTGTCCTGGAGAGCTTGCAGAGCACTGGGGAAAGGCAGGCAGAGAATTCCCTGCTAGCACCTTCTCTGTGCCTGGGAAACAGAAGTGTTCACATTGCTTCGCAGAATCGCTTTTGTGCAGAAAACAGTAACACTTGTTCAGAACGAAAGAAAGCACAGAGCCCCAGATTTTATGTTGTCCTGGAGAGCTTGCAGAGCACTGGGGAAAGGCAGGCAGAGAATTCCCTGCTAGCACCTTCTCTGTGCCTGGGAAGCAGAAATTTTCACATTGCTTCGCAGAATCGCTTTCGTGCAGAAAACAGTAACACTTGTTCAGAACGAAAGAAAGCACAGAGCCCCAGATTTTATGTTGTCCTGGAGAGCTTGCAGAGCACTGGGGAAAGGCAGGCAGAGAATTCCCTGCTAGCACCTTCTCTGTGCCTGTTCACATTGCTTCGCAGAATCGCTTTTGTGCAGAAAACAATAACACTTGTTCAGAATGAAGGAAAGCACAGAGCCCCAGATTTTATGTTGTCCTGGAGAGCTTGCAGAGCACTGGGGAAAAGCAGGCAGAGAATACCCTGCTAGCACCTTCTCTGTGCCTGGGAAACAGAAGTGTTCCCATTGCTTCGCAGAATCGCTTTTGTGCAGAAAACAGTAACACTTGTTCAGAACGAAAGAAAGCACAGAGCCCCAGATTTTATGTTGTCCTGGAGAGCTTGCAGAGCACTGGGGAAAGGCACGCAGAGACTTCCCTGCTAGCACCTTCTCTGTGCCTGTTCACATTGCTTCGCAGAATCACTTTTGTGCAGAAAACAATAACACTTGTTCAGAAGGAAAGAAATCACACAGCCCCAGATTTTATGTTGTCCTGGAGAGCTTGCAGAGCACTGGGGAAAAGCAGGCAGAGATTTCCCTGCTAGCACCTTCTCTGTGCCTGGGAAGCAGAAGTCTTCACATTGCTTCGCAGAATCGCTTTTGTGCAGAAAACAGTAACACTTGTTCAGAACGAAAGAAAGCACAGAGCCCCATATTTTATGTTGTCCTGGAGAGCTTGCAGAGCACTGGGGAAAAGCAGGCAGAGAATTCCCTGCTAGCACCTTCTCTGTGCCTGGGAAACAGAAGTGTTCCCATTGCTTCGCAGAATCGCTTTTGTGCAGAAAACAGTAACACTTGTTCAGAATGAAAGAAAGCACAGAGCCCCAGATTTTATGTTGTCCTGGAGAGCTTGCAGAGCACTGGGGAAAGGCAGGCAGAGAATTCCCTGCTAGCACCTTCTCTGTGCATGGGAAGCAGAAGTCTTCACATTGCTTCGCAGAATCGCTTTTGTGCAGAAAACAGTAACACTTGTTCAGAACGAAAGAAAGCACAGAGCCCCAGATTTTATGTTGTCTTGGAGAGCTTGCAGAGTACTGGGGAAAGGCAGGCAGAGAATTCCCTGCTAGCACCTTCTCTGTACCTGGGAAACAGAAGTGTTCCCATTGCTTCGCAGAATCGCTTTTGTGCAGAAAACAGTAACACTTGTTCAGAACGAAAGAAAGCACAGAGCCCCAGATTTTATGTTGTCCTGGAGAGCTTGCACAGCACTGGGGAAAGGCAGGCAGAGAATTCCCTGCTAGCACCTTCTCTGTGCCTGGGAAACAGAAGTGTACCCATTGCTTCGCAGAATCGCTTTTGTGCAGAAAACAGTAACACTTGTTCAGAACGAAAGAAAGCACAGAGCCCCAGATTTTATGTTGTCCTGGAGAGCTAGCAGAGCACTGGGGAAAAGCAGGCAGAGAATTCCCTGCTAGCACCTTCTCTGTGCCTGGGAAACAGAAGTGTTCCCATTGCTTCGCAGAATCGCTTTCGTGCAGAAAACAGTAACACTTGTTGAGAACGAAAGAAAGCACAGAGCCCCAGATTTTATGTTGTCCTGGAGAGCTTGCAGAGCACTGGGGAAAGGCACGCAGAGAATTCCCTGCTAGCACCTTCTCTGTGCCTGTTCACATTGCTTCGCAGAATCGCTTTTGTGCAGAAAACAGTAACACTTGTTCAGAACGAAAGAAAGCACAGAGCCCCAGATTTTATGTTGTCCTGGAGAGCTTGCAGAGCACTGGGGAAAGGCAGGCAGAGAATTCCCTGCTAGCACGTTCTCTGTGCCTGGGAAACAGAAGTGTTCACATTGCTTCGCAGAATTGCTTTTGTGCAGAAAACAGTAACACTTGTTCAGAACGAAAGAAAGCACAGAGCCCCAGATTTTATGTTGTCCTGGAGAGCTTGCAGAGCACTGGGGAAAGGCACGCAGAGAATTCCCTGCTAGCACCTTCTCTTTGCCTGGGAAACAGAAGTGTTCCCATTGCTTCGCACAATCGCTTTCGTGCAGAAAACAGTAACACTTGTTCAGAACGAAAGAAAGCACAGAGCCCCAGATTTTATGTTGTCCTGGAGAGCTTGCACAGCACTGGGGAAAGGCACGCAGAGAATTCCCTGCTAGCACCTTCTCTGTGCCTGTTCACATTGCTTCGCAGAATCGCTTTTGTGTAGAAAAACAATAACACTTGTTCAGAAGGAAAGAAAGCACAGAGCCCCAGATTTTATGTTGTCCTGGAGAGCCTGCAGAGCACTGGGGAAAAGCAGGCAGAGAATTCCCTGCTAGCACCTTCTCTGTGCCTGGGAAACAGAAGTCTTCACATTGCTTCGCAGAATCGCTTTTGTGCAGAAAACAGTAACACTTGTTCAGAACGAAAGAAAGCACAGAGCCCCAGATTTTATGTTGTCCTGGAGAGCTTGCAGAGCACTGGGGAAAGGCAGGCAGAGAATTCCCTGCTAGCACCTTCTCTGTGCCTGGGAAACAGAAGTGTTCACATTGCTTCGCAGAATCGCTTTTGTGCAGAAAACAGTAACACTTGTTCAGAACGAAAGAAAGCACAGAGCCCCAGATTTTATGTTGTCCTGGAGAGCTTGCAGAGCACTGGGGAAAGGCAGGCAGAGAATTCCCTGCTAGCACCTTCTCTGTGCCTGGGAAGCAGAAATTTTCACATTGCTTCGCAGAATCGCTTTCGTGCAGAAAACAGTAACACTTGTTCAGAACGAAAGAAAGCACAGAGCCCCAGATTTTATGTTGTCCTGGAGAGCTTGCAGAGCACTGGGGAAAGGCAGGCAGAGAATTCCCTGCTAGCACCTTCTCTGTGCCTGTTCACATTGCTTCGCAGAATCGCTTTTGTGCAGAAAACAATAACACTTGTTCAGAATGAAGGAAAGCACAGAGCCCCAGATTTTATGTTGTCCTGGAGAGCTTGCAGAGCACTGGGGAAAAGCAGGCAGAGAATTCCCTGCTAGCACCTTCTCTGTGCCTGGGAAACAGAAGTGTTCCCATTGCTTCGCAGAATCGCTTTTGTGCAGAAAACAGTAACACTTGTTCAGAACGAAAGAAAGCACAGAGCCCCAGATTTTATGTTGTCCTGGAGAGCTTGCAGAGCACTGGGGAAAAGCAGGCAGAGAATTCCCTGCTAGCACCTTCTCTTTGCCTGGGAAACAGAAGTGTTCCCATTGCTTCGCAGAATCGCTTTTGTGCAGAAAACAGTAACACTTGTTCAGAACGAAAGAAAGCACAGAGCCCCAGATTTTATGTTGTCCTGGAGAGCTTGCAGAGCACTGGGGAAAGGCAGGCAGAGAATTCTCTGCTAGCACCTTCTCTGTGCCTGGGAAACAGAAGTGTTCACATTGCTTCGCAGAATCGCTTTTGTACAGAAAACGGTAACACTTGTTCAGAATGAAAGAAAGCACAGAGCCCCAGATTTTATGTTGTCCTGGAGAGCTTGCAGAGCACTGGGGAAAGGCAGGCAGAGAATTCCCTGCTAGCACCTTCTCTGTGCATGGGAAGCAGAAGTCTTCACATTGCTTCGCAGAATCGCTTTTGTGCAGAAAACAGTAACACTTGTTCAGAACGAAAGAAAGCACAGAGCCCCAGATTTTATGTTGTCTTGGAGAGCTTGCAGAGTACTGGGGAAAGGCAGGCAGAGAATTCCCTGCTAGCACCTTCTCTGTACCTGGGAAACAGAAGTGTTCCCATTGCTTCGCAGAATCGCTTTTGTGCAGAAAACAGTAACACTTGTTCAGAACGAAAGAAAGCACAGAGCCCCAGATTTTATGTTGTCCTGGAGAGCTTGCACAGCACTGGGGAAAGGCAGGCAGAGAATTCCCTGCTAGCACCTTCTCTGTGCCTGGGAAACAGAAGTGTACCCATTGCTTCGCAGAATCGCTTTTGTGCAGAAAACAGTAACACTTGTTCAGAACGAAAGAAAGCACAGAGCCCCAGATTTTATGTTGTCCTGGAGAGCTAGCAGAGCACTGGGGAAAAGCAGGCAGAGAATTCCCTGCTAGCACCTTCTCTGTGCCTGGGAAACAGAAGTGTTCCCATTGCTTCGCAGAATCGCTTTCGTGCAGAAAACAGTAACACTTGTTGAGAACGAAAGAAAGCACAGAGCCCCAGATTTTATGTTGTCCTGGAGAGCTTGCAGAGCACTGGGGAAAGGCACGCAGAGAATTCCCTGCTAGCACCTTCTCTGTGCCTGTTCACATTGCTTCGCAGAATCGCTTTTGTGCAGAAAACAGTAACACTTGTTCAGAACGAAAGAAAGCACAGAGCCCCAGATTTTATGTTGTCCTGGAGAGCTTGCAGAGCACTGGGGAAAGGCAGGCAGAGAATTCCCTGCTAGCACGTTCTCTGTGCCTGGGAAACAGAAGTGTTCACATTGCTTCGCAGAATTGCTTTTGTGCAGAAAACAGTAACACTTGTTCAGAACGAAAGAAAGCACAGAGCCCCAGATTTTATGTTGTCCTGGAGAGCTTGCAGAGCACTGGGGAAAGGCACGCAGAGAATTCCCTGCTAGCACCTTCTCTTTGCCTGGGAAACAGAAGTGTTCCCATTGCTTCGCACAATCGCTTTCGTGCAGAAAACAGTAACACTTGTTCAGAACGAAAGAAAGCACAGAGCCCCAGATTTTATGTTGTCCTGGAGAGCTTGCACAGCACTGGGGAAAGGCACGCAGAGAATTCCCTGCTAGCACCTTCTCTGTGCCTGTTCACATTGCTTCGCAGAATCGCTTTTGTGTAGAAAAACAATAACACTTGTTCAGAAGGAAAGAAAGCACAGAGCCCCAGATTTTATGTTGTCCTGGAGAGCCTGCAGAGCACTGGGGAAAAGCAGGCAGAGAATTCCCTGCTAGCACCTTCTCTGTGCCTGGGAAACAGAAGTGTTCACATTGCTTCGCAGAATCGCTTTTGTGCAGAAAACAGTAACACTTGTTCAGAACGAAAGAAAGCACAGAGCCCCAGATTTTATGTTGTCCTGGAGAGCTTGCAGAGCACTGGGGAAAAGCAGGCAGAGAATTCCCTGCTAGCACCTTCTCTGTGCCTGGGAAACAGAAGTGTTCCCATTGCTTCGCAGAATCGCTTTTGTGCAGAAAACCGTAACACTTGTTCAGAATGAAAGAAAGCACAGAGCCCCAGATTTTATGTTGTCCTGGAGAGCTTGCAGAGCACTGGGGAAAGGCACGCAGAGAATTCCCTGCTAGCACCTTCTCTGTGCCTGTTCACATTGCTTTGTAGAATCGCTTTTGTGCAGAAAACAGTAACACTTGTTCAGACGAAAGAAAGCACAGAGCCCCAGATTTTATGTTGTCCTGGAGAGCTTGCAGAGCACTGGGGAAAGGCAGGAGAGAATTCCCTGCTAGCACCTTCTCTGTGCCTGGGAAGCAGAAGTGTTCACATTGCTTCGCAGAATCGCTTTTGTGCAGAAAACCGTAACACTTGTTCAGAACGAAAGAAAGCACAGAGCCCCAGATTTTATGTTGTCCTGGAGAGCTTGCAGAGCACTGGGGAAAGGCAGGCAGAGAATTCCCTGCTAGCACCTTCTCTGTGCATGGGAAGCAGAAGTCTTCACATTGCTTCGCAGAATCGCTTTTGTGCAGAAAACAATAACACTTGTTCAGAATGAAAGAAAGCACAGAGCCCCAGATTTTATGTTGTGCTGGAGAGCTAGCAGAGCACTGGGGAAAAGCAGGCAGAGAATTCCCTGCTAGCACCTTCTCTGTGCCTGGGAAACAGAAGTGTTCCCATTGCTTCGCAGAATCGCTTTCGTGCAGAAAACAGTAACACTTGTTCAGAACGAAAGAAAGCACAGAGCCCCAGATTTTATGTTGTCCTGGAGAGCTTGCAGAGCACTGGGGAAAGGCACGCAGAGAATTCCCTGCTAGCACCTTCTCTGTGCCTGTTCACATTGCTTCGCAGAATCGCTTTTGTGCAGAAAACAGTAACACTTGTTCAGAACGAAAGAAAGCACAGAGCCCCAGATTTTATGTTGTCCTGGAGAGCTTGCAGAGCACTGGGGAAAGGCAGGCAGAGAATTCCCTGCTAGCACCTTCTCTGTGCCTGGGAAACAGAAGTGTTCACATTGCTTCGCAGAATCGCTTTTGTGCAGAAAACAGTAACACTTGTTCAGAACGAAAGAAAGCACAGAGCCCCAGATTTTATGTTGTCCTGGAGAGCTTGCAGAGCACTGGGGAAAGGCAGGCAGAGAATTCCCTGCTAGCACCTTCTCTGTGCCTGGGAAGCAGAAATTTTCACATTGCTTCGCAGAATCGCTTTCGTGCAGAAAACAGTAACACTTGTTCAGAACGAAAGAAAGCACAGAGCCCCAGATTTTATGTTGTCCTGGAGAGCTTGCAGAGCACTGGGGAAAGGCAGGCAGAGAATTCCCTGCTAGCACCTTCTCTGTGCCTGTTCACATTGCTTCGCAGAATCGCTTTTGTGCAGAAAACAATAACACTTGTTCAGAATGAAGGAAAGCACAGAGCCCCAGATTTTATGTTGTCCTGGAGAGCTTGCAGAGCACTGGGGAAAAGCAGGCAGAGAATACCCTGCTAGCACCTTCTCTGTGCCTGGGAAACAGAAGTGTTCCCATTGCTTCGCAGAATCGCTTTTGTGCAGAAAACAGTAACACTTGTTCAGAACGAAAGAAAGCACAGAGCCCCAGATTTTATGTTGTCCTGGAGAGCTTGCAGAGCACTGGGGAAAGGCACGCAGAGACTTCCCTGCTAGCACCTTCTCTGTGCCTGTTCACATTGCTTCGCAGAATCACTTTTGTGCAGAAAACAATAACACTTGTTCAGAAGGAAAGAAATCACACAGCCCCAGATTTTATGTTGTCCTGGAGAGCTTGCAGAGCACTGGGGAAAAGCAGGCAGAGATTTCCCTGCTAGCACCTTCTCTGTGCCTGGGAAGCAGAAGTCTTCACATTGCTTCGCAGAATCGCTTTTGTGCAGAAAACAGTAACACTTGTTCAGAACGAAAGAAAGCACAGAGCCCCATATTTTATGTTGTCCTGGAGAGCTTGCAGAGCACTGGGGAAAAGCAGGCAGAGAATTCCCTGCTAGCACCTTCTCTGTGCCTGGGAAACAGAAGTGTTCCCATTGCTTCGCAGAATCGCTTTTGTGCAGAAAACAGTAACACTTGTTCAGAATGAAAGAAAGCACAGAGCCCCAGATTTTATGTTGTCCTGGAGAGCTTGCAGAGCACTGGGGAAAGGCAGGCAGAGAATTCCCTGCTAGCACCTTCTCTGTGCATGGGAAGCAGAAGTCTTCACATTGCTTCGCAGAATCGCTTTTGTGCAGAAAACAGTAACACTTGTTCAGAACGAAAGAAAGCACAGAGCCCCAGATTTTATGTTGTCTTGGAGAGCTTGCAGAGTACTGGGGAAAGGCAGGCAGAGAATTCCCTGCTAGCACCTTCTCTGTACCTGGGAAACAGAAGTGTTCCCATTGCTTCGCAGAATCGCTTTTGTGCAGAAAACAGTAACACTTGTTCAGAACGAAAGAAAGCACAGAGCCCCAGATTTTATGTTGTCCTGGAGAGCTTGCACAGCACTGGGGAAAGGCAGGCAGAGAATTCCCTGCTAGCACCTTCTCTGTGCCTGGGAAACAGAAGTGTACCCATTGCTTCGCAGAATCGCTTTTGTGCAGAAAACAGTAACACTTGTTCAGAACGAAAGAAAGCACAGAGCCCCAGATTTTATGTTGTCCTGGAGAGCTAGCAGAGCACTGGGGAAAAGCAGGCAGAGAATTCCCTGCTAGCACCTTCTCTGTGCCTGGGAAACAGAAGTGTTCCCATTGCTTCGCAGAATCGCTTTCGTGCAGAAAACAGTAACACTTGTTGAGAACGAAAGAAAGCACAGAGCCCCAGATTTTATGTTGTCCTGGAGAGCTTGCAGAGCACTGGGGAAAGGCACGCAGAGAATTCCCTGCTAGCACCTTCTCTGTGCCTGTTCACATTGCTTCGCAGAATCGCTTTTGTGCAGAAAACAGTAACACTTGTTCAGAACGAAAGAAAGCACAGAGCCCCAGATTTTATGTTGTCCTGGAGAGCTTGCAGAGCACTGGGGAAAGGCAGGCAGAGAATTCCCTGCTAGCACGTTCTCTGTGCCTGGGAAACAGAAGTGTTCACATTGCTTCGCAGAATTGCTTTTGTGCAGAAAACAGTAACACTTGTTCAGAACGAAAGAAAGCACAGAGCCCCAGATTTTATGTTGTCCTGGAGAGCTTGCAGAGCACTGGGGAAAGGCACGCAGAGAATTCCCTGCTAGCACCTTCTCTTTGCCTGGGAAACAGAAGTGTTCCCATTGCTTCGCACAATCGCTTTCGTGCAGAAAACAGTAACACTTGTTCAGAACGAAAGAAAGCACAGAGCCCCAGATTTTATGTTGTCCTGGAGAGCTTGCACAGCACTGGGGAAAGGCACGCAGAGAATTCCCTGCTAGCACCTTCTCTGTGCCTGTTCACATTGCTTCGCAGAATCGCTTTTGTGTAGAAAAACAATAACACTTGTTCAGAAGGAAAGAAAGCACAGAGCCCCAGATTTTATGTTGTCCTGGAGAGCCTGCAGAGCACTGGGGAAAAGCAGGCAGAGAATTCCCTGCTAGCACCTTCTCTGTGCCTGGGAAACAGAAGTCTTCACATTGCTTCGCAGAATCGCTTTTGTGCAGAAAACAGTAACACTTGTTCAGAACGAAAGAAAGCACAGAGCCCCAGATTTTATGTTGTCCTGGAGAGCTTGCAGAGCACTGGGGAAAAGCAGGCAGAGAATTCCCTGCTAGCACCTTCTCTGTGCCTGGGAAACAGAAGTGTTCCCATTGCTTCGCAGAATCGCTTTTGTGCAGAAAACAGTAACACTTGTTCAGAACGAAAGAAAGCACAGAGCCCCAGATTTTATGTTGTCCTGGAGAGCTTGCAGAGCACTGGGGAAAGGCAGGCAGAGAATTCTCTGCTAGCACCTTCTCTGTGCCTGGGAAACAGAAGTGTTCCCATTGCTTCGCAGAATCGCTTTTGTGCAGAAAACCGTAACACTTGTTCAGAATGAAAGAAAGCACAGAGCCCCAGATTTTATGTTGTCCTGGAGAGCTTGCAGAGCACTGGGGAAAGGCACGCAGAGAATTCCCTGCTAGCACCTTCTCTGTGCCTGTTCACATTGCTTTGTAGAATCGCTTTTGTGCAGAAAACAGTAACACTTGTTCAGACGAAAGAAAGCACAGAGCCCCAGATTTTATGTTGTCCTGGAGAGCTTGCAGAGCACTGGGGAAAGGCAGGAGAGAATTCCCTGCTAGCACCTTCTCTGTGCCTGGGAAGCAGAAGTGTTCACATTGCTTCGCAGAATCGCTTTTGTGCAGAAAACCGTAACACTTGTTCAGAACGAAAGAAAGCACAGAGCCCCAGATTTTATGTTGTCCTGGAGAGCTTGCAGAGCACTGGGGAAAGGCAGGCAGAGAATTCCCTGCTAGCACCTTCTCTGTGCATGGGAAGCAGAAGTCTTCACATTGCTTCGCAGAATCGCTTTTGTGCAGAAAACAGTAACACTTGTTCAGAATGAAAGAAAGCACAGAGCCCCAGATTTTATGTTGTCCTGGAGAGCTAGCAGAGCACTGGGGAAAAGCAGGCAGAGAATTCCCTGCTAGCACCTTCTCTGTGCCTGGGAAACAGAAGTGTTCCCATTGCTTCGCAGAATCGCTTTCGTGCAGAAAACAGTAACACTTGTTCAGAACGAAAGAAAGCACAGAGCCCCAGATTTTATGTTGTCCTGGAGAGCTTGCAGAGCACTGGGGAAAAGCAGGCAGAGAATTCCCTGCTAGCACCTTCTCTTTGCCTGGGAAACAGAAGTGTTCCCATTGCTTCGCAGAATCGCTTTTGTGCAGAAAACCGTAACACTTGTTCAGAACGAAAGAAAGCACAGAGCCCCAGATTTTATGTTGTCCTGGAGAGCTTGCAGAGCACTGGGGAAAGGCAGGCAGAGAATTCTCTGCTAGCACCTTCTCTGTGCCTGGGAAACAGAAGTGTTCCCATTGCTTCGCAGAATCGCTTTTGTGCAGAAAACCGTAACACTTGTTCAGAATGAAAGAAAGCACAGAGCCCCAGATTTTATGTTGTCCTGGAGAGCTTGCAGAGCACTGGGGAAAGGCACGCAGAGAATTCCCTGCTAGCACCTTCTCTGTGCCTGTTCACATTGCTTTGTAGAATCGCTTTTGTGCAGAAAACAGTAACACTTGTTCAGACGAAAGAAAGCACAGAGCCCCAGATTTTATGTTGTCCTGGAGAGCTTGCAGAGCACTGGGGAAAGGCAGGAGAGAATTCCCTGCTAGCACCTTCTCTGTGCCTGGGAAGCAGAAGTGTTCACATTGCTTCGCAGAATCGCTTTTGTGCAGAAAACCGTAACACTTGTTCAGAACGAAAGAAAGCACAGAGCCCCAGATTTTATGTTGTCCTGGAGAGCTTGCAGAGCACTGGGGAAAGGCAGGCAGAGAATTCCCTGCTAGCACCTTCTCTGTGCATGGGAAGCAGAAGTCTTCACATTGCTTCGCAGAATCGCTTTTGTGCAGAAAACAGTAACACTTGTTCAGAATGAAAGAAAGCACAGAGCCCCAGATTTTATGTTGTCCTGGAGAGCTAGCAGAGCACTGGGGAAAAGCAGGCAGAGAATTCCCTGCTAGCACCTTCTCTGTGCCTGGGAAACAGAAGTGTTCCCATTGCTTCGCAGAATCGCTTTCGTGCAGAAAACAGTAACACTTGTTCAGAACGAAAGAAAGCACAGAGCCCCAGATTTTATGTTGTCCTGGAGAGCTTGCAGAGCACTGGGGAAAGGCACGCAGAGAATTCCCTGCTAGCACCTTCTCTGTGCCTGTTCACATTGCTTCGCAGAATCGCTTTTGTGCAGAAAACAGTAACACTTGTTCAGAACGAAAGAAAGCACAGAGCCCCAGATTTTATGTTGTCCTGGAGAGCTTGCAGAGCACTGGGGAAAGGCAGGCAGAGAATTCCCTGCTAGCACCTTCTCTGTGCCTGGGAAACAGAAGTGTTCACATTGCTTCGCAGAATCGCTTTTGTGCAGAAAACAGTAACACTTGTTCAGAACGAAAGAAAGCACAGAGCCCCAGATTTTATGTTGTCCTGGAGAGCTTGCAGAGCACTGGGGAAAGGCAGGCAGAGAATTCCCTGCTAGCACCTTCTCTGTGCCTGGGAAGCAGAAATTTTCACATTGCTTCGCAGAATCGCTTTCGTGCAGAAAACAGTAACACTTGTTCAGAACGAAAGAAAGCACAGAGCCCCAGATTTTATGTTGTCCTGGAGAGCTTGCAGAGCACTGGGGAAAGGCAGGCAGAGAATTCCCTGCTAGCACCTTCTCTGTGCCTGTTCACATTGCTTCGCAGAATCGCTTTTGTGCAGAAAACAATAACACTTGTTCAGAATGAAGGAAAGCACAGAGCCCCAGATTTTATGTTGTCCTGGAGAGCTTGCAGAGCACTGGGGAAAAGCAGGCAGAGAATTCCCTGCTAGCACCTTCTCTGTGCCTGGGAAACAGAAGTGTTCCCATTGCTTCGCAGAATCGCTTTTGTGCAGAAAACAGTAACACTTGTTCAGAACGAAAGAAAGCACAGAGCCCCAGATTTTATGTTGTCCTGGAGAGCTTGCAGAGCACTGGGGAAAAGCAGGCAGAGAATTCCCTGCTAGCACCTTCTCTTTGCCTGGGAAACAGAAGTGTTCCCATTGCTTCGCAGAATCGCTTTTGTGCAGAAAACAGTAACACTTGTTCAGAACGAAAGAAAGCACAGAGCCCCAGATTTTATGTTGTCCTGGAGAGCTTGCAGAGCACTGGGGAAAGGCAGGCAGAGAATTCTCTGCTAGCACCTTCTCTGTGCCTGGGAAACAGAAGTGTTCACATTGCTTCGCAGAATCGCTTTTGTACAGAAAACGGTAACACTTGTTCAGAATGAAAGAAAGCACAGAGCCCCAGATTTTATGTTGTCTTGGAGAGCTTGCAGAGCACTGGGGAAAGGCAGGCAGAGAATTCCCTGCTAGCACCTTCTCTGTGCATGGGAAGCAGAAGTCTTCACATTGCTTCGCAGAATCGCTTTTGTGCAGAAAACAGTAACACTTGTTCAGAACGAAAGAAAGCACAGAGCCCCAGATTTTATGTTGTCTTGGAGAGCTTGCAGAGTACTGGGGAAAGGCAGGCAGAGAATTCCCTGCTAGCACCTTCTCTGTACCTGGGAAACAGAAGTGTTCCCATTGCTTCGCAGAATCGCTTTTGTGCAGAAAACAGTAACACTTGTTCAGAACGAAAGAAAGCACAGAGCCCCAGATTTTATGTTGTCCTGGAGAGCTTGCACAGCACTGGGGAAAGGCAGGCAGAGAATTCCCTGCTAGCACCTTCTCTGTGCCTGGGAAACAGAAGTGTACCCATTGCTTCGCAGAATCGCTTTTGTGCAGAAAACAGTAACACTTGTTCAGAACGAAAGAAAGCACAGAGCCCCAGATTTTATGTTGTCCTGGAGAGCTAGCAGAGCACTGGGGAAAAGCAGGCAGAGAATTCCCTGCTAGCACCTTCTCTGTGCCTGGGAAACAGAAGTGTTCCCATTGCTTCGCAGAATCGCTTTCGTGCAGAAAACAGTAACACTTGTTGAGAACGAAAGAAAGCACAGAGCCCCAGATTTTATGTTGTCCTGGAGAGCTTGCAGAGCACTGGGGAAAGGCACGCAGAGAATTCCCTGCTAGCACCTTCTCTGTGCCTGTTCACATTGCTTCGCAGAATCGCTTTTGTGCAGAAAACAGTAACACTTGTTCAGAACGAAAGAAAGCACAGAGCCACAGATTTTATGTTGTCCTGGAGAGCTTGCAGAGCACTGGGGAAAGGCAGGCAGAGAATTCCCTGCTAGCACGTTCTCTGTGCCTGGGAAACAGAAGTGTTCACATTGCTTCGCAGAATTGCTTTTGTGCAGAAAACAGTAACACTTGTTCAGAACGAAAGAAAGCACAGAGCCCCAGATTTTATGTTGTCCTGGAGAGCTTGCAGAGCACTGGGGAAAGGCACGCAGAGAATTCCCTGCTAGCACCTTCTCTTTGCCTGGGAAACAGAAGTGTTCCCATTGCTTCGCACAATCGCTTTCGTGCAGAAAACAGTAACACTTGTTCAGAACGAAAGAAAGCACAGAGCCCCAGATTTTATGTTGTCCTGGAGAGCTTGCACAGCACTGGGGAAAGGCACGCAGAGAATTCCCTGCTAGCACCTTCTCTGTGCCTGTTCACATTGCTTCGCAGAATCGCTTTTGTGTAGAAAAACAATAACACTTGTTCAGAAGGAAAGAAAGCACAGAGCCCCAGATTTTATGTTGTCCTGGAGAGCCTGCAGAGCACTGGGGAAAAGCAGGCAGAGAATTCCCTGCTAGCACCTTCTCTGTGCCTGGGAAACAGAAGTGTTCACATTGCTTCGCAGAATCGCTTTTGTGCAGAAAACAGTAACACTTGTTCAGAACGAAAGAAAGCACAGAGCCCCAGATTTTATGTTGTCCTGGAGAGCTTGCAGAGCACTGGGGAAAAGCAGGCAGAGAATTCCCTGCTAGCACCTTCTCTGTGCCTGGGAAACAGAAGTGTTCCCATTGCTTCGCAGAATCGCTTTTGTGCAGAAAACCGTAACACTTGTTCAGAATGAAAGAAAGCACAGAGCCCCAGATTTTATGTTGTCCTGGAGAGCTTGCAGAGCACTGGGGAAAGGCACGCAGAGAATTCCCTGCTAGCACCTTCTCTGTGCCTGTTCACATTGCTTTGTAGAATCGCTTTTGTGCAGAAAACAGTAACACTTGTTCAGACGAAAGAAAGCACAGAGCCCCAGATTTTATGTTGTCCTGGAGAGCTTGCAGAGCACTGGGGAAAGGCAGGAGAGAATTCCCTGCTAGCACCTTCTCTGTGCCTGGGAAGCAGAAGTGTTCACATTGCTTCGCAGAATCGCTTTTGTGCAGAAAACCGTAACACTTGTTCAGAACGAAAGAAAGCACAGAGCCCCAGATTTTATGTTGTCCTGGAGAGCTTGCAGAGCACTGGGGAAAGGCAGGCAGAGAATTCCCTGCTAGCACCTTCTCTGTGCATGGGAAGCAGAAGTCTTCACATTGCTTCGCAGAATCGCTTTTGTGCAGAAAACAGTAACACTTGTTCAGAATGAAAGAAAGCACAGAGCCCCAGATTTTATGTTGTGCTGGAGAGCTAGCAGAGCACTGGGGAAAAGCAGGCAGAGAATTCCCTGCTAGCACCTTCTCTGTGCCTGGGAAACAGAAGTGTTCCCATTGCTTCGCAGAATCGCTTTCGTGCAGAAAACAGTAACACTTGTTCAGAACGAAAGAAAGCACAGAGCCCCAGATTTTATGTTGTCCTGGAGAGCTTGCAGAGCACTGGGGAAAGGCACGCAGAGAATTCCCTGCTAGCACCTTCTCTGTGCCTGTTCACATTGCTTCGCAGAATCGCTTTTGTGCAGAAAACAGTAACACTTGTTCAGAACGAAAGAAAGCACAGAGCCCCAGATTTTATGTTGTCCTGGAGAGCTTGCAGAGCACTGGGGAAAGGCAGGCAGAGAATTCCCTGCTAGCACCTTCTCTGTGCCTGGGAAACAGAAGTGTTCACATTGCTTCGCAGAATCGCTTTTGTGCAGAAAACAGTAACACTTGTTCAGAACGAAAGAAAGCACAGAGCCCCAGATTTTATGTTGTCCTGGAGAGCTTGCAGAGCACTGGGGAAAGGCAGGCAGAGAATTCCCTGCTAGCACCTTCTCTGTGCCTGGGAAGCAGAAATTTTCACATTGCTTCGCAGAATCGCTTTCGTGCAGAAAACAGTAACACTTGTTCAGAACGAAAGAAAGCACAGAGCCCCAGATTTTATGTTGTCCTGGAGAGCTTGCAGAGCACTGGGGAAAGGCAGGCAGAGAATTCCCTGCTAGCACCTTCTCTGTGCCTGTTCACATTGCTTCGCAGAATCGCTTTTGTGCAGAAAACAATAACACTTGTTCAGAATGAAGGAAAGCACAGAGCCCCAGATTTTATGTTGTCCTGGAGAGCTTGCAGAGCACTGGGGAAAAGCAGGCAGAGAATACCCTGCTAGCACCTTCTCTGTGCCTGGGAAACAGAAGTGTTCCCATTGCTTCGCAGAATCGCTTTTGTGCAGAAAACAGTAACACTTGTTCAGAACGAAAGAAAGCACAGAGCCCCAGATTTTATGTTGTCCTGGAGAGCTTGCAGAGCACTGGGGAAAGGCACGCAGAGACTTCCCTGCTAGCACCTTCTCTGTGCCTGTTCACATTGCTTCGCAGAATCACTTTTGTGCAGAAAACAATAACACTTGTTCAGAAGGAAAGAAATCACACAGCCCCAGATTTTATGTTGTCCTGGAGAGCTTGCAGAGCACTGGGGAAAAGCAGGCAGAGATTTCCCTGCTAGCACCTTCTCTGTGCCTGGGAAGCAGAAGTCTTCACATTGCTTCGCAGAATCGCTTTTGTGCAGAAAACAGTAACACTTGTTCAGAACGAAAGAAAGCACAGAGCCCCATATTTTATGTTGTCCTGGAGAGCTTGCAGAGCACTGGGGAAAAGCAGGCAGAGAATTCCCTGCTAGCACCTTCTCTGTGCCTGGGAAACAGAAGTGTTCCCATTGCTTCGCAGAATCGCTTTTGTGCAGAAAACAGTAACACTTGTTCAGAATGAAAGAAAGCACAGAGCCCCAGATTTTATGTTGTCCTGGAGAGCTTGCAGAGCACTGGGGAAAGGCAGGCAGAGAATTCCCTGCTAGCACCTTCTCTGTGCATGGGAAGCAGAAGTCTTCACATTGCTTCGCAGAATCGCTTTTGTGCAGAAAACAGTAACACTTGTTCAGAACGAAAGAAAGCACAGAGCCCCAGATTTTATGTTGTCTTGGAGAGCTTGCAGAGTACTGGGGAAAGGCAGGCAGAGAATTCCCTGCTAGCACCTTCTCTGTACCTGGGAAACAGAAGTGTTCCCATTGCTTCGCAGAATCGCTTTTGTGCAGAAAACAGTAACACTTGTTCAGAACGAAAGAAAGCACAGAGCCCCAGATTTTATGTTGTCCTGGAGAGCTTGCACAGCACTGGGGAAAGGCAGGCAGAGAATTCCCTGCTAGCACCTTCTCTGTGCCTGGGAAACAGAAGTGTACCCATTGCTTCGCAGAATCGCTTTTGTGCAGAAAACAGTAACACTTGTTCAGAACGAAAGAAAGCACAGAGCCCCAGATTTTATGTTGTCCTGGAGAGCTAGCAGAGCACTGGGGAAAAGCAGGCAGAGAATTCCCTGCTAGCACCTTCTCTGTGCCTGGGAAACAGAAGTGTTCCCATTGCTTCGCAGAATCGCTTTCGTGCAGAAAACAGTAACACTTGTTGAGAACGAAAGAAAGCACAGAGCCCCAGATTTTATGTTGTCCTGGAGAGCTTGCAGAGCACTGGGGAAAGGCACGCAGAGAATTCCCTGCTAGCACCTTCTCTGTGCCTGTTCACATTGCTTCGCAGAATCGCTTTTGTGCAGAAAACAGTAACACTTGTTCAGAACGAAAGAAAGCACAGAGCCCCAGATTTTATGTTGTCCTGGAGAGCTTGCAGAGCACTGCAGAAAAGCAGGCAGAGAATTCCCTGCTAGCACGTTCTCTGTGCCTGGGAAACAGAAGTGTTCACATTGCTTCGCAGAATTGCTTTTGTGCAGAAAACAGTAACACTTGTTCAGAACGAAAGAAAGCACAGAGCCCCAGATTTTATGTTGTCCTGGAGAGCTTGCAGAGCACTGGGGAAAGGCACGCAGAGAATTCCCTGCTAGCACCTTCTCTTTGCCTGGGAAACAGAAGTGTTCCCATTGCTTCGCACAATCGCTTTCGTGCAGAAAACAGTAACACTTGTTCAGAACGAAAGAAAGCACAGAGCCCCAGATTTTATGTTGTCCTGGAGAGCTTGCACAGCACTGGGGAAAGGCACGCAGAGAATTCCCTGCTAGCACCTTCTCTGTGCCTGTTCACATTGCTTCGCAGAATCGCTTTTGTGTAGAAAAACAATAACACTTGTTCAGAAGGAAAGAAAGCACAGAGCCCCAGATTTTATGTTGTCCTGGAGAGCCTGCAGAGCACTGGGGAAAAGCAGGCAGAGAATTCCCTGCTAGCACCTTCTCTGTGCCTGGGAAACAGAAGTCTTCACATTGCTTCGCAGAATCGCTTTTGTGCAGAAAACAGTAACACTTGTTCAGAACGAAAGAAAGCACAGAGCCCCAGATTTTATGTTGTCCTGGAGAGCTTGCAGAGCACTGGGGAAAAGCAGGCAGAGAATTCCCTGCTAGCACCTTCTCTGTGCCTGGGAAACAGAAGTGTTCACATTGCTTCGCAGAATCGCTTTTGTGCAGAAAACAGTAACACTTGTTCAGAACGAAAGAAAGCACAGAGCCCCAGATTTTATGTTGTCCTGGAGAGCTTGCAGAGCACTGGGGAAAGGCACGCAGAGAATTCCCTGCTAGCACCTTCTCTGTGCCTGTTCACATTGCTTCGCAGAATCGCTTTTGTGCAGAAAACAGTAACACTTGTTCAGAACGAAAGAAAGCACAGAGCCCCAGATTTTATGTTGTCCTGGAGAGCTTGCAGAGCACTGGGGAAAGGCAGGCAGAGAATTCCCTGCTAGCACCTTCTCTGTGCCTGTTCACATTGCTTCGCAGAATCGCTTTTGTGCAGAAAACAATAACACTTGTTCAGAAGGAAAGAAAGCACAGAGCCCCAGATTTTATGTTGTCCTGGAGAGCTTGCAGAGCACTGCAGAAAAGCAGGCAGAGAATTCCCTGCTAGCACCTTCTCTGTGCCTGGGAAGCAGAAGTCTTCACATTGCTTCGCAGAATCGCTTTTGTGCAGAAAACAGTAACACTTGTTCAGAACGAAAGAAAGCACAGAGCCCCAGATTTTATGTTGTCCTGGAGAGCTTGCAGAGCACTGGGGAAAGGCAGGCAGAGAATTCCCTGCTAGCACCTTCTCTGTGCCCGGGAAACAGAAGTGTTCCCATTGCTTCGCAGAATCGCTTTTGTGCAGAAAACAGTAACACTTGTTCAGAACGAAAGAAAGCACAGAGCCCCAGATTTTATGTTGTCCTGGAGAGCTTGCAGAGCACTGGGGAAAGGCACGCAGAGAATTCCCTGCTAGCACCTTCTCTGTGCCTGTTCACATTGCTTCGCAGAATCGCTTTTGTGCAGAAAACAATAAAACTTGTTCAGAAGGAAAGAAATCACACAGCCCCAGATTTTATGTTGTCCTGGAGAGCTTGCAGAGCACTGGGGAAAAGCAGGCAGAGAATTCCCTGCTAGCACCTTCTCTGTGCCTGGGAAACAGAAGTGTTCCCATTGCTTCGCAGAATCGCTTTTGTGCAGAAAACAGTAACACTTGTTCAGAAGGAAAGAAAGCACAGAGCCCCAGATTTTATGTTGTCCTGGAGAGCTTGCAGAGCACTGGGGAAAGGCAGGCAGAGAATTCCCTGCTAGCACCTTCTCTTTGCCTGGGAAACAGAAGTGTTCCCATTGCTTCGCAGAATCGCTTTTGTGCAGAAAACAGTAACACTTGTTCAGAACGAAAGAAAGCACAGAGCCCCAGATTTTATGTTGTCCTGGAGAGCTTGCAGAGCACTGGGGAAAGGCAGGCAGAGAATTCCCTGCTAGCACCTTCTCTGTGCCTGGGAAACAGAAGTGTTCCCATTGCTTCGCAGAATCGCTTTTGTGCAGAAAAGAGTAACACTTGTTCAGAACGAAAGAAAGCACAGAGCCCCAGATTTTATGTTGTCCTGGAGAGCTAGCAGAGCACTGGGGAAAAGCAGGCAGAGAATTCCCTGCTAGCACCTTCTCTGTGCCTGGGAAGCAGAAGTGTTCACATTGCTTCGCAGAATCGCTTTTGTGCAGAAAACAGTAACACTTGTTCAGAACGAAAGAAAGCACAGAGCCCCAGATTTTATGTTGTCCTGGAGAGCTTGCAGAGCACTGGGGAAAGGCAGGCAGAGAATTCCCTGCTAGCACCTTCTCTGTGCCTGGGAAGCAGAAGTGTTCCCATTGCTTCGCAGAATCGCTTTTGTGCAGAAAACAGTAACACTTGTTCAGAACGAAAGAAAGCACAGAGCCCCAGATTTTATGTTGTCCTGGAGAGCTTGCAGAGCACTGGGGAAAAGCAGGCAGAGAATTCCCTGCTAGCACCTTCTCTGTGCCTGGGAAACAGAAGTGTTCCCATTGCTTCGCAGAATCGCTTTTGTGCAGAAAACAGTAACACTTGTTCAGAACGAAAGAAAGCACAGAGCCCCAGATTTTATGTTGTCCTGGAGAGCTTGCAGAGCACTGGGGAAAGGCAGGCAGAGAATTCCCTGCTAGCACCTTCTCTGTGCCTGTTCACATTGCTTCGCAGAATCGCTTTTGTGCAGAAAACAATAACACTTGTTCAGAAGGAAAGAAAGCACAGAGCCCCAGATTTTATGTTGTCCTGGAGAGCTTGCAGAGCACTGGGGAAAAGCAGGCAGAGATTTCCCTGCTAGCACGTTCTCTGTGCCTGGGAAGCAGAAGTGTTCACATTGCTTCGCAGAATCGCTTTTGTGCAGAAAACAGTAACACTTGTTCAGAACGAAAGAAAGCACAGAGCCCCATATTTTATGTTGTCCTGGAGAGCTTGCAGAGCACTGGGGAAAGGCAGGCAGAGAATTCCCTGCTAGCACCTTCTCTGTGCCTGGGAAACAGAAGTGTTCACATTGCTTCGCAGAATCGCTTTTGTGCAGAAAACAATAACACTTGTTCAGAACGAAAGAAAGCACAGAGCCCCAGATTTTATGTTGTCCTGGAGAGCTTGCAGAGCACTGGGGAAAAGCAGGCAGAGAATTCCCTGCTAGCACCTTCTCTGTGCCTGGGAAACAGAAGTGTTCCCATTGCTTCGCGGAATCGCTTTCGTGGAGAAAACTGTAACACTTGTTCAGAACGAAAGAAAGCACAGAGCCCCAGATTTTATGTTGTCCTGGAGAGCTTGCAGAGCACTGGGGAAAGGCAGGCAGAGAATTCTCTGCTAGCACCTTCTCTTTGCCTGGGAAACAGAAGTGTTCCCATTGCTTCGCGGAATCGCTTTCGTGCAGAAAACAGTAACACTTGTTCAGAACGAAAGAAAGCACAGAGCCCCAGATTTTATGTTGTCCTGGAGAGCTTGCAGAGCACTGGGGAAAGGCACGCAGAGAATTCCCTGCTAGCACCTTCTCTGTGCCTGTTCACATTGCTTCGCAGAATCGCTTTTGTGCAGAAAACAATAACACTTGTTCAGAAGGAAAGAAATCACACAGCCCCAGATTTTATGTTGTCCTGGAGAGCTTGCAGAGCACTGGGGAAAAGTTGGCAGAGAATTCCCTGCTAGCACCTTCTCTGTGCCTGGGAAGCAGAAGTGTTCCCATTGCTTTGCAGAATCGCTTTTGTGCAGAAAACAGTAACACTTGTTCAGAAGGAAAGAAAGCACAGAGCCCCAGATTTTATGTTGTCCTGGAGAGCTTGCAGAGCACTGGGGAAAGGCAGGCAGAGAATTCCCTGCTAGCACCTTCTCTGTGCCTGGGAAACAGAAGTGTTCCCATTGCTTCGCACAATCGCTTTCGTGCAGAAAACAGTAACACTTGTTCAGAACGAAAGAAAGCACAGAGCCCCAGATTTTATGTTGTCCTGGAGAGCTTGCAGAGCACTGGGGAAAGGCACGCAGAGAATTCCCTGCTAGCACCTTCTCTGTGCCTGGGAAGCAGAAGTGTTCACATTGCTTCGCAGAATCGCTTTTGTGCAGAAAACCGTAACACTTGTTCAGAACGAAAGAAAGCACAGAGCCCCAGATTTTATGTTGTCCTGGAGAGCTTGCAGAGCACTGGGGAAAAGCAGGCAGAGAATTCCCTGCTAGCACCTTCTCTGTGCCTGGGAAACAGAAGTGTTCCCATTGCTTCGCAGAATCGCTTTTGTGCAGAAAAGAGTAACACTTGTTCAGAACGAAAGAAAGCACAGAGCCCCAGATTTTATGTTGTCCTGGAGAGCTAGCAGAGCACTGGGGAAAAGCAGGCAGAGAATTCCCTGCTAGCACCTTCTCTGTGCCTGGGAAGCAGAAGTGTTCACATTGCTTCGCAGAATCGCTTTTGTGCAGAAAACAGTAACACTTGTTCAGAACGAAAGAAAGCACAGAGCCCCAGATTTTATGTTGTCCTGGAGAGCTTGCAGAGCACTGTGGAAAAGCAGGCAGAGAATTCCCTGCTAGCACCTTCTCTTTGCCTGGGAAACAGAAGTGTTCCCATTGCTTCGCGGAATCGCTTTCGTGCAGAAAACAGTAACACTTGTTCAGAACGAAAGAAAGCACAGAGCCCCAGATTTTATGTTGTCCTGGAGAGCTTGCAGAGCACTGGGGAAAGGCAGGCAGAGAATTCCCTGCTAGCACCTTCTCTGTGCCTGGGAAACAGAAGTGTTCCCATTGCTTCGCAGAATCGCTTTTGTGCAGAAAAGAGTAACACTTGTTCAGAACGAAAGAAAGCACAGAGCCCCAGATTTTATGTTGTCCTGGAGAGCTAGCAGAGCACTGGGGAAAAGCAGGCAGAGAATTCCCTGCTAGCACCTTCTCTGTGCCTGGGAAGCAGAAGCGTTCACATTGCTTCGCAGAATCGCTTTTGTGCAGAAAACAGTAACACTTGTTCAGAACGAAAGAAAGCACAGAGCCCCATATTTTATGTTGTCCTGGAGAGCTTGCAGAGCACTGGGGAAAGGCAGGCAGAGAATTCCCTGCTAGCACCTTCTCTGTGCCTGGGAAGCAGAAGTGTTCCCATTGCTTCGCAGAATCGCTTTTGTGCAGAAAACAGTAACACTTGTTCAGAACGAAAGAAAGCACAGAGCCCCAGATTTTATGTTGTCCTGGAGAGCTTGCAGAGCACTGGGGAAAAGCAGGCAGAGAATTCCCTGCTAGCACCTTCTCTGTGCCTGGGAAACAGAAGTGTTCCCATTGCTTCGCAGAATCGCTTTTGTGCAGAAAACAGTAACACTTGTTCAGAACGAAAGAAAGCACAGAGCCCCAGATTTTATGTTGTCCTGGAGAGCTTGCAGAGCACTGGGGAAAGGCAGGCAGAGAATTCCCTGCTAGCACCTTCTCTGTGCCTGTTCACATTGCTTCGCAGAATCGCTTTTGTGCAGAAAACAATAACACTTGTTCAGAAGGAAAGAAAGCACAGAGCCCCAGATTTTATGTTGTCCTGGAGAGCTTGCAGAGCACTGGGGAAAAGCAGGCAGAGATTTCCCTGCTAGCACGTTCTCTGTGCCTGGGAAGCAGAAGTGTTCACATTGCTTCGCAGAATCGCTTTTGTGCAGAAAACATTAACACTTGTTCAGAACGAAAGAAAGCACAGAGCCCCATATTTTATGTTGTCCTGGAGAGCTTGCAGAGCACTGGGGAAAGGCAGGCAGAGAATTCCCTGCTAGCACCTTCTCTGTGCCTGGGAAACAGAAGTGTTCACATTGCTTCGCAGAATCGCTTTTGTGCAGAAAACAATAACACTTGTTCAGAACGAAAGAAAGCACAGAGCCCCAGATTTTATGTTGTCCTGGAGAGCTTGCAGAGCACTGTGGAAAAGCAGGCAGAGAATTCCCTGCTAGCACCTTCTCTGTGCCTGGGAAACAGAAGTGTTCCCATTGCTTCGCGGAATCGCTTTCGTGGAGAAAACTGTAACACTTGTTCAGAACGAAAGAAAGCACAGAGCCCCAGATTTTATGTTGTCCTGGAGAGCTTGCAGAGCACTGGGGAAAGGCAGGCAGAGAATTCTCTGCTAGCACCTTCTCTTTGCCTGGGAAACAGAAGTGTTCCCATTGCTTCGCGGAATCGCTTTCGTGCAGAAAACAGTAACACTTGTTCAGAACGAAAGAAAGCACAGAGCCCCAGATTTTATGTTGTCCTGGAGAGCTTGCAGAGCACTGGGGAAAGGCACGCAGAGAATTCCCTGCTAGCACCTTCTCTGTGCCTGTTCACATTGCTTCGCAGAATCGCTTTTGTGCAGAAAACAATAACACTTGTTCAGAAGGAAAGAAATCACACAGCCCCAGATTTTATGTTGTCCTGGAGAGCTTGCAGAGCACTGGGGAAAAGCAGGCAGAGAATTCCCTGCTAGCACCTTCTCTGTGCCTGGGAAGCAGAAGTGTTCCCATTGCTTTGCAGAATCGCTTTTGTGCAGAAAACAGTAACACTTGTTCAGAACGAAAGAAAGCACAGAGCCCCAGATTTTATGTTGTCCTGGAGAGCTTGCAGAGCACTGGGGAAAGGCACGCAGAGAATTCCCTGCTAGCACCTTCTCTGTGCCTGGGAAACAGAAGTGTTCCCATTGCTTCGCAGAATCGCTTTTGTGCAGAAAACAGTAACACTTGTTCAGAACGAAAGAAAGCACAGAGCCCCAGATTTTATGTTGTCCTGGAGAGCTTGCAGAGCACTGGGGAAAAGCAGGCAGAGAATTCCCTGCTAGCACCTTCTCTTTGCCTGGGAAACAGAAGTGTTCCCATTGCTTCGCACAATCGCTTTCGTGCAGAAAACAGTAACACTTGTTCAGAACGAAAGAAAGCACAGAGCCCCAGATTTTATGTTGTCCTGGAGAGCTTGCACAGCACTGGGGAAAGGCACGCAGAGAATTCCCTGCTAGCACATTCTCTGTGCCTGGGAAGCAGAAGTGTTCACATTGCTTCGCAGAATCGCTTTTGTGCAGAAAACCGTAACACTTGTTCAGAACGAAAGAAAGCACAGAGCCCCAGATTTTATGTTGTCCTGGAGAGCTTGCAGAGCACTGGGGAAAGGCAGGCAGAGAATTCCCTGCTAGCACCTTCTCTGTGCCTGGGAAACAGAAGTGTTCCCATTGCTTCGCAGAATCGCTTTTGTGCAGAAAAGAGTAACACTTGTTCAGAACGAAAGAAAGCACAGAGCCCCAGATTTTATGTTGTCCTGGAGAGCTAGCAGAGCACTGGGGAAAAGCAGGCAGAGAATTCCCTGCTAGCACCTTCTCTGTGCCTGGGAAGCAGAAGTGTTCACATTGCTTCGCAGAATCGCTTTTGTGCAGAAAACAGTAACACTTGTTCAGAACGAAAGAAAGCACAGAGCCCCAGATTTTATGTTGTCCTGGAGAGCTTGCAGAGCACTGGGGAAAGGCAGGCAGAGAATTCCCTGCTAGCACCTTCTCTGTGCCTGGGAAGCAGAAGTGTTCCCATTGCTTCGCAGAATCGCTTTTGTGCAGAAAACAGTAACACTTGTTCAGAACGAAAGAAAGCACAGAGCCCCAGATTTTATGTTGTCCTGGAGAGCTTGCAGAGCACTGGGGAAAAGCAGGCAGAGAATTCCCTGCTAGCACCTTCTCTGTGCCTGGGAAACAGAAGTGTTCCCATTGCTTCGCAGAATCGCTTTTGTGCAGAAAACAGTAACACTTGTTCAGAACGAAAGAAAGCACAGAGCCCCAGATTTTATGTTGTCCTGGAGAGCTTGCAGAGCACTGGGGAAAGGCAGGCAGAGAATTCCCTGCTAGCACCTTCTCTGTGCCTGTTCACATTGCTTCGCAGAATCGCTTTTGTGCAGAAAACAATAACACTTGTTCAGAAGGAAAGAAAGCACAGAGCCCCAGATTTTATGTTGTCCTGGAGAGCTTGCAGAGCACTGGGGAAAAGCAGGCAGAGATTTCCCTGCTAGCACGTTCTCTGTGCCTGGGAAGCAGAAGTGTTCACATTGCTTCGCAGAATCGCTTTTGTGCAGAAAACAGTAACACTTGTTCAGAACGAAAGAAAGCACAGAGCCCCATATTTTATGTTGTCCTGGAGAGCTTGCAGAGCACTGGGGAAAGGCAGGCAGAGAATTCCCTGCTAGCACCTTCTCTGTGCCTGGGAAACAGAAGTGTTCACATTGCTTCGCAGAATCGCTTTTGTGCAGAAAACAATAACACTTGTTCAGAACGAAAGAAAGCACAGAGACCCAGATTTTATGTTGTCCTGGAGAGCTTGCAGAGCACTGTGGAAAAGCAGGCAGAGAATTCCCTGCTAGCACCTTCTCTGTGCCTGGGAAACAGAAGTGTTCCCATTGCTTCGCGGAATCGCTTTCGTGCAGAAAACTGTAACACTTGTTCAGAACGAAAGAAAGCACAGAGCCCCAGATTTTATGTTGTCCTGGAGAGCTTGCAGAGCACTGGGGAAAGGCAGGCAGAGAATTCTCTGCTAGCACCTTCTCTGTGCCTGGGAAACAGAAGTGTTCCCATTGCTTCGCAGAATCGCTTTTGTGCAGAAAACAGTAACACTTGTTCAGAACGAAAGAAAGCACAGAGCCCCAGATTTTATGTTGTCCTGGAGAGCTTGCAGAGCACTGGGGAAAGGCACGCAGAGAATTCCCTGCTAGCACCTTCTCTGTGCCTGTTCACATTGCTTCGCAGAATCGCTTTTGTGCAGAAAACAATAAAACTTGTTCAGAAGGAAAGAAATCACACAGCCCCAGATTTTATGTTGTCCTGGAGAGCTTGCAGAGCACTGGGGAAAAGCAGGCAGAGAATTCCCTGCTAGCACCTTCTCTGTGCCTGGGAAACAGAAGTGTTCCCATTGCTTTGCAGAATCGCTTTTGTGCAGAAAACAGTAACACTTGTTCAGAAGGAAAGAAAGCACAGAGCCCCAGATTTTATGTTGTCCTGGAGAGCTTGCAGAGCACTGGGGAAAGGCAGGCAGAGAATTCCCTGCTAGCACCTTCTCTGTGCCTGGGAAACAGAAGTGTTCCCATTGCTTCGCAGAATCGCTTTTGTGCAGAAAACAGTAACACTTGTTCAGAACGAAAGAAAGCACAGAGCCCCAGATTTTATGTTGTCCTGGAGAGCTTGCAGAGCACTGGGGAAAAGCAGGCAGAGAATTCCCTGCTAGCACCTTCTCTGTGCCTGGGAAACAGAAGTGTTCCCATTGCTTCGCAGAATCGCTTTTGTGCAGAAAACAATAACACTTGTTCAGAAGGAAAGAAAGCACAGAGCCCCAGATTTTATGTTGTCCTGGAGAGCTTGCAGAGCACTGGGGAAAAGCAGGCAGAGATTTCCCTGCTAGCACGTTCTCTGTGCCTGGGAAGCAGAAGTGTTCACATTGCTTCGCAGAATCGCTTTTGTGCAGAAAACAGTAACACTTGTTCAGAACGAAAGAAAGCACAGAGCCCCAGATTTTATGTTGTCCTGGAGAGCTTGCAGAGCACTGGGGAAAGGCACGCAGAGAATTCCCTGCTAGCACCTTCTCTGTGCCTGGGAAACAGAAGTGTTCACATTGCTTCGCAGAATCGCTTTTGTGCAGAAAACAATAACACTTGTTCAGAACGAAAGAAAGCACAGAGCCCCAGATTTTATGTTGTCCTGGAGAGCTTGCAGAGCACTGTGGAAAAGCAGGCAGAGAATTCCCTGCTAGCACCTTCTCTTTGCCTGGGAAACAGAAGTGTTCCCATTGCTTCGCGGAATCGCTTTCGTGCAGAAAACAGTAACACTTGTTCAGAACGAAAGAAAGCACAGAGCCCCAGATTTTATGTTGTCCTGGAGAGCTTGCAGAGCACTGGGGAAAGGCACGCAGAGAATTCCCTGCTAGCACCTTCTCTGTGCCTGTTCACATTGCTTCGCAGAATCGCTTTTGTGCAGAAAACGATAACACTTGTTCAGAAGGAAAGAAATCACACAGCCCCAGATTTTATGTTGTCCTGGAGAGCTTGCAGAGCACTGGGGAAAAGCAGGCAGAGAATTCCCTGCTAGCACCTTCTCTGTGCCTGGGAAGCAGAAGTGTTCACATTGCTTCGCAGAATCGCTTTTGTGCAGAAAACAGTAACAGTTGTTCAGAACGAAAGAAAGCACAGAGCCCCAGATTTTATGTTGTCCTGGAGAGCTTGCAGAGCACTGGGGAAAGGCAGGCAGAGAATTCCCTGCTAGCACCTTCTCTGTGCCTGGGAAGCAGAAGTGTTCCCATTGCTTCGCAGAATCGCTTTTGTGCAGAAAACAGTAACACTTGTTCAGAACGAAAGAAAGCACAGAGCCCCAGATTTTATGTTGTCCTGGAGAGCTTGCAGAGCACTGTGGAAAAGCAGGCAGAGAATTCCCTGCTAGCACCTTCTCTGTGCCTGGGAAACAGAAGTGTTCCCATTGCTTCGCAGAATCGCTTTTGTGCAGAAAACAGTAACACTTGTTCAGAACGAAAGAAAGCACAGAGCCCCAGATTTTATGTTGTCCTGGAGAGCTTGCAGAGCACTGGGGAAAGGCAGGCAGAGAATTCCCTGCTAGCACCTTCTCTGTGCCTGTTCACATTGCTTCGCAGAATCGCTTTTGTGCAGAAAACAATAACACTTGTTCAGAAGGAAAGAAAGCACAGAGCCCCAGATTTTATGTTGTCCTGGAGAGCTTGCAGAGCACTGGGGAAAAGCAGGCAGAGATTTCCCTGCTAGCACGTTCTCTGTGCCTGGGAAGCAGAAGTGTTCACATTGCTTCGCAGAATCGCTTTTGTGCAGAAAACAGTAACACTTGTTCAGAACGAAAGAAAGCACAGAGCCCCATATTTTATGTTGTCCTGGAGAGCTTGCAGAGCACTGGGGAAAGGCAGGCAGAGAATTCCCTGCTAGCACCTTCTCTGTGCCTGGGAAACAGAAGTGTTCACATTGCTTCGCAGAATCGCTTTTGTGCAGAAAACAATAACACTTGTTCAGAACGAAAGAAAGCACAGAGACCCAGATTTTATGTTGTCCTGGAGAGCTTGCAGAGCACTGTGGAAAAGCAGGCAGAGAATTCCCTGCTAGCACCTTCTCTGTGCCTGGGAAACAGAAGTGTTCCCATTGCTTCGCGGAATCGCTTTCGTGCAGAAAACTGTAACACTTGTTCAGAACGAAAGAAAGCACAGAGCCCCAGATTTTATGTTGTCCTGGAGAGCTTGCAGAGCACTGGGGAAAGGCAGGCAGAGAATTCTCTGCTAGCACCTTCTCTGTGCCTGGGAAACAGAAGTGTTCCCATTGCTTCGCAGAATCGCTTTTGTGCAGAAAACAGTAACACTTGTTCAGAACGAAAGAAAGCACAGAGCCCCAGATTTTATGTTGTCCTGGAGAGCTTGCAGAGCACTGGGGAAAGGCACGCAGAGAATTCCCTGCTAGCACCTTCTCTGTGCCTGTTCACATTGCTTCGCAGAATCGCTTTTGTGCAGAAAACAATAAAACTTGTTCAGAAGGAAAGAAATCACACAGCCCCAGATTTTATGTTGTCCTGGAGAGCTTGCAGAGCACTGGGGAAAAGCAGGCAGAGAATTCCCTGCTAGCACCTTCTCTGTGCCTGGGAAACAGAAGTGTTCCCATTGCTTTGCAGAATCGCTTTTGTGCAGAAAACAGTAACACTTGTTCAGAAGGAAAGAAAGCACAGAGCCCCAGATTTTATGTTGTCCTGGAGAGCTTGCAGAGCACTGGGGAAAGGCAGGCAGAGAATTCCCTGCTAGCACCTTCTCTGTGCCTGGGAAACAGAAGTGTTCCCATTGCTTCGCAGAATCGCTTTTGTGCAGAAAACAGTAACACTTGTTCAGAACGAAAGAAAGCACAGAGCCCCAGATTTTATGTTGTCCTGGAGAGCTTGCAGAGCACTGGGGAAAAGCAGGCAGAGAATTCCCTGCTAGCACCTTCTCTGTGCCTGGGAAACAGAAGTGTTCCCATTGCTTCGCAGAATCGCTTTTGTGCAGAAAACAATAACACTTGTTCAGAAGGAAAGAAAGCACAGAGCCCCAGATTTTATGTTGTCCTGGAGAGCTTGCAGAGCACTGGGGAAAAGCAGGCAGAGAATTCCCTGCTAGCACCTTCTCTTTGCCTGGGAAACAGAAGTGTTCCCATTGCTTCGCACAATCGCTTTCGTGCAGAAAACAGTAACACTTGTTCAGAACGAAGGAAAGCACAGAGCCCCAGATTTTATGGTGTCCTGGAGAGCTTGCACAGCACTGGGGAAAGGCACGCAGAGAATTCCCTGCTAGCACCTTCTCTGTGCCTGGGAAGCAGAAGTGTTCACATTGCTTCGCAGAATCGCTTTTGTGCAGAAAACCGTAACACTTGTTCAGAACGAAAGAAAGCACAGAGCCCCAGATTTTATGTTGTCCTGGAGAGCTTGCAGAGCACTGGGGAAAGGCAGGCAGAGAATTCCCTGCTAGCACCTTCTCTGTGCATGGGAAGCAGAAGTGTTCACATTGCTTCGCAGAATCGCTTTTGTGCAGAAAACAGTAACACTTGTTCAGAACGAAAGAAAGCACAGAGCCCCAGATTTTATGTTGTCTTGGAGAGCTTGCAGAGTACTGGGGAAAGGCAGGCAGAGAATTCCCTGCTAGCACCTTCTCTGTACCTGGGAAACAGAAGTGTTCCCATTGCTTCGCAGAATCGCTTTTGTGCAGAAAACAGTAACACTTGTTCAGAACGAAAGAAAGCACAGAGCCCCAGATTTTATGTTGTCCTGGAGAGCTTGCACAGCACTGGGGAAAGGCAGGCAGAGAATTCCCTGCTAGCACCTTCTCTGTGCCTGGGAAACAGAAGTGTTCCCATTGCTTCGCAGAATCGCTTTTGTGCAGAAAACAGTAACACTTGTTCAGAACGAAAGAAAGCACAGAGCCCCAGATTTTATGTTGTCCTGGAGAGCTAGCAGAGCACTGGGGAAAAGCAGGCAGAGAATTCCCTGCTAGCACCTTCTCTGTGCCTGGGAAACAGAAGTGTTCCCATTGCTTCGCAGAATCGCTTTCGTGCAGAAAACAGTAACACTTGTTCAGAACGAAAGAAAGCACAGAGCCCCAGATTTTATGTTGTCCTGGAGAGCTTGCAGAGCACTGGGGAAAGGCACGCAGAGAATTCCCTGCTAGCACCTTCTCTGTGCCTGTTCACATTGCTTCGCAGAATCGCTTTTGTGCAGAAAACAGTAACACTTGTTCAGAACGAAAGAAAGCACAGAGCCCCAGATTTTATGTTGTCCTGGAGAGCTTGCAGAGCACTGGGGAAAGGCAGGCAGAGAATTCCCTGCTAGCACCTTCTCTGTGCCTGGGAAACAGAAGTGTTCACATTGCTTTGCAGAATCGCTTTTGTGCAGAAAACAGTAACACTTGTTCAGAACGAAAGAAAGCACAGAGCCCCAGATTTTATGTTGTCCTGGAGAGCTTGCAGAGCACTGGGGAAAGGCACGCAGAGAATTCCCTGCTAGCACCTTCTCTGTGCCTGTTCACATTGCTTCGCAGAATCGCTTTTGTGCAGAAAACAATAACACTTGTTCAGAAGGAAAGAAATCACACAGCCCCAGATTTTATGTTGTCCTGGAGAGCTTGCAGAGCACTGGGGAAAAGCAGGCAGAGAATTCCCTGCTAGCACCTTCTCTGTGCCTGGGAAACAGAAGTGTTCCCATTGCTTTGCAGAATCGCTTTTGTGCAGAAAACAGTAACACTTGTTCAGAAGGAAAGAAAGCACAGAGCCCCAGATTTTATGTTGTCCTGGAGAGCTTGCAGAGCACTGGGGAAAGGCAGGCAGAGAATTCCCTGCTAGCACCTTCTCTGTGCCTGGGAAACAGAAGTGTTCCCATTGCTTGGCAGAATCGCTTTTGTGCAGAAAACAGTAACACTTGTTGAGAACGAAAGAAAGCACAGAGCCCCAGATTTTATGTTGTCCTGGAGAGCTTGCAGAGCACTGGGGAAAAGCAGGCAGAGAATTCCCTGCTAGCACCTTCTCTTTGCCTGGGAAACAGAAGTGTTCCCATTGCTTCGCAGAATCGCTTTTGTGCAGAAAACAGTAACACTTGTTCAGAACGAAAGAAAGCACAGAGCCCCAGATTTTATGTTGTCCTGGAGAGCTTGCACAGCACTGGGGAAAGGCACGCAGAGAATTCCCTGCTAGCACCTTCTCTGTGCCTGTTCACATTGCTTCGCAGAATCGCTTTTGTGCAGAAAACAGTAACACTTGTTCAGAAGGAAAGAAAGCACAGAGCCCCAGATTTTATGTTGTCCTGGAGAGCCTGCAGAGCACTGGGGAAAAGCAGGCAGAGAATTCCCTGCTAGCACCTTCTCTGTGCCTGGGAAACAGAAGTGTTCACATTGCTTCGCAGAATCGCTTTTGTGCAGAAAACAGTAACACTTGTTCAGAACGAAAGAAAGCACAGAGCCCCATATTTTATGTTGTCCTGGAGAGCTTGCAGAGCACTGGGGAAAAGCAGGCAGAGAATTCCCTGCTAGCACCTTCTCTGTGCCTGGGAAACAGAAGTGTTCCCATTGCTTCGCAGAATCGCTTTTGTGCAGAAAACAGTAACACTTGTTCAGAATGAAAGAAAGCACAGAGCCCCAGATTTTATGTTGTCCTGGAGAGCTTGCAGAGCACTGGGGAAAGGCAGGCAGAGAATTCCCTGCTAGCACCTTCTCTGTGCCTGTTCACATTGCTTCGCAGAATCGCTTTTGTGCAGAAAACAGTAACACTTGTTCAGAACGAAAGAAAGCACAGAGCCCCAGATTTTATGTTGTCCTGGAGAGCTTGCAGAGCACTGGGGAAAGGCAGGCAGAGAATTCCCTGCTAGCACCTTCTCTGTGCCTGTTCACATTGCTTCGCAGAATCGCTTTTGTGCAGAAAACAATAACACTTGTTCAGAACGAAGGAAAGCACAGAGCCCCAGATTTTATGTTGTCCTGGAGAGCTTGCAGAGCACTGGGGAAAGGCAGGCAGAGAATTCCCTGCTAGCACCTTCTCTGTGCCTGGGAAACAGAAGTGTTCACATTGCTTCGCAGAATCGCTTTTGTGCAGAAAACAGTAACACTTGTTCAGAACGAAAGAAAGCACAGAGCCCCAGATTTTATGTTGTCTTGGAGAGCTTGCAGAGCACTGGGGAAAGGCAGGCAGAGAATTCCCTGCTAGCACCTTCTCTGTACCTGGGAAACAGAAGTGTTCCCATTGCTTCGCAGAATCGCTTTTGTGCAGAAAACAGTAACACTTGTTCAGAACGAAAGAAAGCACAGAGCCCCAGATTTTATGTTGTCCTGGAGAGCTTGCACAGCACTGGGGAAAGGCAGGCAGAGAATTCCCTGCTAGCACCTTCTCTGTGCCTGGGAAACAGAAGTGTTCCCATTGCTTCGCAGAATCGCTTTCGTGCAGAAAACAGTAACACTTGTTCAGAACGAAAGAAAGCACAGAGCCCCAGATTTTATGTTGTCCTGGAGAGCTTGCAGAGCACTGGGGAAAGGCACGCAGAGAATTCCCTGCTAGCACCTTCTCTGTGCCTGTTGACATTGCTTCGCAGAATCGCTTTTGTGCAGAAAACAATAACACTTGTTCAGAAGGAAAGAAAGCACAGAGCCCCAGATTTTATGTTGTCCTGGAGAGCTTGCAGAGCACTGCAGAAAAGCAGGCAGAGAATTCCCTGCTAGCACCTTCTCTGTGCCTGGGAAGCAGAAGTCTTCCCATTGCTTCGCAGAATCGCTTTTGTGCAGAAAACAGTAACACTTGTTCAGAACGAAAGAAAGCACAGAGCCCCAGATTTTATGTTGTCCTGGAGAGCTTGCACAGCACTGGGGAAAGGCACGCAGAGAATTCCCTGCTAGCACCTTCTCTGTGCCTGTTCACATTGCTTCGCAGAATCGCTTTTGTGCAGAAAACAGTAACACTTGTTCAGAAGGAAAGAAAGCACAGAGCCCCAGATTTTATGTTGTCCTGGAGAGCCTGCAGAGCACTGGGGAAAAGCAGGCAGAGAATTCCCTGCTAGCACCTTCTCTGTGCCTGGGAAACAGAAGTGTTCACATTGCTTCGCAGAATCGCTTTTGTGCAGAAAACAGTAACACTTGTTCAGAACGAAAGAAAGCACAGAGCCCCATATTTTATGTTGTCCTGGAGAGCTTGCAGAGCACTGGGGAAAAGCAGGCAGAGAATTCCCTGCTAGCACCTTCTCTGTGCCTGGGAAACAGAAGTGTTCCCATTGCTTCGCAGAATCGCTTTTGTGCAGAAAACAGTAACACTTGTTCAGAATGAAAGAAAGCACAGAGCCCCAGATTTTATGTTGTCCTGGAGAGCTTGCAGAGCACTGGGGAAAGGCAGGCAGAGAATTCCCTGCTAGCACCTTCTCTGTGCCTGTTCACATTGCTTCGCAGAATCGCTTTTGTGCAGAAAACAGTAACACTTGTTCAGAACGAAAGAAAGCACAGAGCCCCAGATTTTATGTTGTCCTGGAGAGCTTGCAGAGCACTGGGGAAAGGCAGGCAGAGAATTCCCTGCTAGCACCTTCTCTGTGCCTGTTCACATTGCTTCGCAGAATCGCTTTTGTGCAGAAAACAATAACACTTGTTCAGAACGAAGGAAAGCACAGAGCCCCAGATTTTATGTTGTCCTGGAGAGCTTGCAGAGCACTGGGGAAAGGCAGGCAGAGAATTCCCTGCTAGCACCTTCTCTGTGCCTGGGAAACAGAAGTGTTCACATTGCTTCGCAGAATCGCTTTTGTGCAGAAAACAGTAACACTTGTTCAGAACGAAAGAAAGCACAGAGCCCCAGATTTTATGTTGTCTTGGAGAGCTTGCAGAGCACTGGGGAAAGGCAGGCAGAGAATTCCCTGCTAGCACCTTCTCTGTACCTGGGAAACAGAAGTGTTCCCATTGCTTCGCAGAATCGCTTTTGTGCAGAAAACAGTAACACTTGTTCAGAACGAAAGAAAGCACAGAGCCCCAGATTTTATGTTGTCCTGGAGAGCTTGCACAGCACTGGGGAAAGGCAGGCAGAGAATTCCCTGCTAGCACCTTCTCTGTGCCTGGGAAACAGAAGTGTTCCCATTGCTTCGCAGAATCGCTTTCGTGCAGAAAACAGTAACACTTGTTCAGAACGAAAGAAAGCACAGAGCCCCAGATTTTATGTTGTCCTGGAGAGCTTGCAGAGCACTGGGGAAAGGCACGCAGAGAATTCCCTGCTAGCACCTTCTCTGTGCCTGTTGACATTGCTTCGCAGAATCGCTTTTGTGCAGAAAACAATAACACTTGTTCAGAAGGAAAGAAAGCACAGAGCCCCAGATTTTATGTTGTCCTGGAGAGCTTGCAGAGCACTGCAGAAAAGCAGGCAGAGAATTCCCTGCTAGCACCTTCTCTGTGCCTGGGAAGCAGAAGTCTTCACATTGCTTCGCAGAATCGCTTTTGTGCAGAAAACAGTAACACTTGTTCAGAACGAAAGAAAGCACAGAGCCCCAGATTTTATGTTGTCCTGGAGAGCTTGCAGAGCACTGGGGAAAGGCAGGCAGAGAATTCCCTGCTAGCACCTTCTCTGTGCCCGGGAAACAGAAGTGTTCCCATTGCTTCGCAGAATCGCTTTTGTGCAGAAAACAGTAACACTTGTTCAGAACGAAAGAAAGCACAGAGCCCCAGATTTTATGTTGTCCTGGAGAGCTTGCAGAGCACTGGGGAAAGGCAGGCAGAGAATTCCCTGCTAGCACCTTCTCTGTGCCTGGGAAGCAGAAGTGTTCACATTGCTTCGCAGAATCGCTTTTGTGCAGAAAACAGTAACACTTGTTCAGAACGAAACAAAGCACAGAGCCCCAGATTTTATGTTGTCCTGGAGAGCTTGCAGAGCACTGGGGAAAGGCAGGCAGAGAATTCCCTGCTAGCACCTTCTCTGTGCCTGGGAAACAGAAGTGTTCCCATTGCTTCGCAGAATCGCTTTTGTGCAGAAAAGAGTAACACTTGTTCAGAACGAAAGAAAGCACAGAGCCCCAGATTTTATGTTGTCCTGGAGAGCTAGCAGAGCACTGGGGAAAAGCAGGCAGAGAATTCCCTGCTAGCACCTTCTCTGTGCCTGGGAAGCAGAAGTGTTCACATTGCTTCGCAGAATCGCTTTTGTGCAGAAAACAGTAACACTTGTTCAGAAGGAAAGAAAGCACAGAGCCCCAGATTTTATGTTGTCCTGGAGAGCTTGCAGAGCACTGGGGAAAGGCAGGCAGAGAATTCCCTGCTAGCACCTTCTCTGTGCCTGGGAAACAGAAGTGTTCCCATTGCTTCGCAGAATCGCTTTTGTGCAGAAAACAGTAACACTTGTTCAGAACGAAAGAAAGCACAGAGCCCCAGATTTTATGTTGTCCTGGAGAGCTTGCAGAGCACTGGGGAAAGGCAGGCAGAGAATTCCCTGCTAGCACCTTCTCTGTGCCTGGGAAGCAGAAGTGTTCCCATTGCTTCGCAGAATCGCTTTTGTGCAGAAAACAGTAACACTTGTTCAGAACGAAAGAAAGCACAGAGCCCCAGATTTTATGTTGTCCTGGAGAGCTTGCAGAGCACTGGGGAAAAGCAGGCAGAGAATTCCCTGCTAGCACCTTCTCTGTGCCTGGGAAACAGAAGTGTTCCCATTGCTTCGCAGAATCGCTTTTGTGCAGAAAACAGTAACACTTGTTCAGAACGAAAGAAAGCACAGAGCCCCAGATTTTATGTTGTCCTGGAGAGCTTGCAGAGCACTGGGGAAAGGCAGGCAGAGAATTCCCTGCTAGCACCTTCTCTGTGCCTGGGAAACAGAAGTGTTCCCATTGCTTGGCAGAATCGCTTTTGTGCAGAAAACAGTAACACTTGTTGAGAACGAAAGAAAGCACAGAGCCCCAGATTTTATGTTGTCCTGGAGAGCTTGCAGAGCACTGGGGAAAAGCAGGCAGAGAATTCCCTGCTAGCACCTTCTCTTTGCCTGGGAAACAGAAGTGTTCCCATTGCTTCGCAGAATCTCTTTTGTGCAGAAAACAGTAACACTTGTTCAGAACGAAAGAAAGCACAGAGCCCCAGATTTTATGTTGTCCTGGAGAGCTTGCAGAGCACTGGGGAAAGGCACGCAGAGAATTCCCTGCTAGCACCTTCTCTGTGCCTGTTCACATTGCTTCGCAGAATCGCTTTTGTGCAGAAAACAGTAACACTTGTTCAGAAGGAAAGAAAGCACAGAGCCCCAGATTTTATGTTGTCCTGGAGAGCCTGCAGAGCACTGGGGAAAAGCAGGCAGAGAATTCCCTGCTAGCACCTTCTCTGTGCCTGGGAAACAGAAGTGTTCACATTGCTTCGCAGAATCGCTTTTGTGCAGAAAACAGTAACACTTGTTCAGAACGAAAGAAAGCACAGAGCCCCAGATTTTATGTTGTCCTGGAGAGCTTGCAGAGCACTGGGGAAAAGCAGGCAGAGAATTCCCTGCTAGCACCTTCTCTTTGCCTGGGAAACAGAAGTGTTCCCATTGCTTCGCAGAATCGCTTTTGTGCAGAAAACAATAACACTTGTTCAGAACGAAGGAAAGCACAGAGCCCCAGATTTTATGTTGTCCTGGAGAGCTTGCAGAGCACTGGGGAAAGGCAGGCAGAGAATTCCCTGCTAGCACCTTCTCTGTGCCTGGGAAACAGAAGTGTTCACATTGCTTCGCAGAATCGCTTTTGTGCAGAAAACAGTAACACTTGTTCAGAACGAAAGAAAGCACAGAGCCCCAGATTTTATGTTGTCTTGGAGAGCTTGCAGAGCACTGGGGAAAGGCAGGCAGAGAATTCCCTGCTAGCACCTTCTCTGTACCTGGGAAACAGAAGTGTTCCCATTGCTTCGCAGAATCGCTTTTGTGCAGAAAACAGTAACACTTGTTCAGAACGAAAGAAAGCACAGAGCCCCAGATTTTATGTTGTCCTGGAGAGCTTGCACAGCACTGGGGAAAGGCAGGCAGAGAATTCCCTGCTAGCACCTTCTCTGTGCCTGGGAAACAGAAGTGTTCCCATTGCTTCGCAGAATCGCTTTCGTGCAGAAAACAGTAACACTTGTTCAGAACGAAAGAAAGCACAGAGCCCCAGATTTTATGTTGTCCTGGAGAGCTTGCAGAGCACTGGGGAAAGGCACGCAGAGAATTCCCTGCTAGCACCTTCTCTGTGCCTGTTGACATTGCTTCGCAGAATCGCTTTTGTGCAGAAAACAATAACACTTGTTCAGAAGGAAAGAAAGCACAGAGCCCCAGATTTTATGTTGTCCTGGAGAGCTTGCAGAGCACTGCAGAAAAGCAGGCAGAGAATTCCCTGCTAGCACCTTCTCTGTGCCTGGGAAGCAGAAGTCTTCACATTGCTTCGCAGAATCGCTTTTGTGCAGAAAACAGTAACACTTGTTCAGAACGAAAGAAAGCACAGAGCCCCAGATTTTATGTTGTCCTGGAGAGCTTGCAGAGCACTGGGGAAAGGCAGGCAGAGAATTCCCTGCTAGCACCTTCTCTGTGCCCGGGAAACAGAAGTGTTCCCATTGCTTCGCAGAATCGCTTTTGTGCAGAAAACAGTAACACTTGTTCAGAACGAAAGAAAGCACAGAGCCCCAGATTTTATGTTGTCCTGGAGAGCTTGCAGAGCACTGGGGAAAGGCAGGCAGAGAATTCCCTGCTAGCACCTTCTCTGTGCCTGGGAAGCAGAAGTGTTCACATTGCTTCGCAGAATCGCTTTTGTGCAGAAAACAGTAACACTTGTTCAGAACGAAACAAAGCACAGAGCCCCAGATTTTATGTTGTCCTGGAGAGCTTGCAGAGCACTGGGGAAAGGCAGGCAGAGAATTCCCTGCTAGCACCTTCTCTGTGCCTGGGAAACAGAAGTGTTCCCATTGCTTCGCAGAATCGCTTTTGTGCAGAAAAGAGTAACACTTGTTCAGAACGAAAGAAAGCACAGAGCCCCAGATTTTATGTTGTCCTGGAGAGCTAGCAGAGCACTGGGGAAAAGCAGGCAGAGAATTCCCTGCTAGCACCTTCTCTGTGCCTGGGAAGCAGAAGTGTTCACATTGCTTCGCAGAATCGCTTTTGTGCAGAAAACAGTAACACTTGTTCAGAAGGAAAGAAAGCACAGAGCCCCAGATTTTATGTTGTCCTGGAGAGCTTGCAGAGCACTGGGGAAAGGCAGGCAGAGAATTCCCTGCTAGCACCTTCTCTGTGCCTGGGAAACAGAAGTGTTCCCATTGCTTCGCAGAATCGCTTTTGTGCAGAAAACAGTAACACTTGTTCAGAACGAAAGAAAGCACAGAGCCCCAGATTTTATGTTGTCCTGGAGAGCTTGCAGAGCACTGGGGAAAGGCAGGCAGAGAATTCCCTGCTAGCACCTTCTCTGTGCCTGGGAAGCAGAAGTGTTCCCATTGCTTCGCAGAATCGCTTTTGTGCAGAAAACAGTAACACTTGTTCAGAACGAAAGAAAGCACAGAGCCCCAGATTTTATGTTGTCCTGGAGAGCTTGCAGAGCACTGGGGAAAAGCAGGCAGAGAATTCCCTGCTAGCACCTTCTCTGTGCCTGGGAAACAGAAGTGTTCCCATTGCTTCTCAGAATCGCTTTTGTGCAGAAAACAGTAACACTTGTTCAGAACGAAAGAAAGCACAGAGCCCCAGATTTTATGTTGTCCTGGAGAGCTTGCAGAGCACTGGGGAAAGGCAGGCAGAGAATTCCCTGCTAGCACCTTCTCTGTGCCTGTTCACATTGCTTCGCAGAATCGCTTTTGTGCAGAAAACAATAACACTTGTTCAGAAGGAAAGAAAGCACAGAGCCCCAGATTTTATGTTGTCCTGGAGAGCTTGCAGAGCACTGGGGAAAAGCAGGCAGAGATTTCCCTGCTAGCACGTTCTCTGTGCCTGGGAAGCAGAAGTGTTCACATTGCTTCGCAGAATCGCTTTTGTGCAGAAAACAGTAACACTTGTTCAGAACGAAAGAAAGCACAGAGCCCCATATTTTATGTTGTCCTGGAGAGCTTGCAGAGCACTGGGGAAAGGCAGGCAGAGAATTCCCTGCTAGCACCTTCTCTGTGCCTGGGAAACAGAAGTGTTCCCATTGCTTCGCGGAATCGCTTTCGTGCAGAAAACTGTAACACTTGTTCAGAACGAAAGAAAGCACAGAGCCCCAGATTTTATGTTGTCCTGGAGAGCTTGCAGAGCACTGGGGAAAGGCAGGCAGAGAATTCTCTGCTAGCACCTTCTCTGTGCCTGGGAAACAGAAGTGTTCCCATTGCTTCGCAGAATCGCTTTTGTGCAGAAAACAGTAACACTTGTTCAGAACGAAAGAAAGCACAGAGCCCCAGATTTTATGTTGTCCTGGAGAGCTTGCAGAGCACTGGGGAAAGGCACGCAGAGAATTCCCTGCTAGCACCTTCTCTGTGCCTGTTCACATTGCTTCGCAGAATCGCTTTTGTGCAGAAAACAATAACACTTGTTCAGAACGAAAGAAATCACACAGCCCCAGATTTTATGTTGTCCTGGAGAGCTTGCAGAGCACTGGGGAAAAGCAGGCAGAGAATTCCCTGCTAGCACCTTCTCTGTGCCTGGGAAACAGAAGTGTTCCCATTGCTTTGCAGAATCGCTTTTGTGCAGAAAACAGTAACACTTGTTCAGAAGGAAAGAAAGCACAGAGCCCCAGATTTTATGTTGTCCTGGAGAGCTTGCAGAGCACTGGGGAAAGGCACGCAGAGAATTCCCTGCTAGCACCTTCTCTGTGCCTGGGAAACAGAAGTGTTCCCATTGCTTCGCAGAATCGCTTTCGTGCAGAAAACAGTAACACTTGTTCAGAACGAAAGAAAGCACAGAGCCCCAGATTTTATGTTGTCCTGGAGAGCTTGCAGAGCACTGGGGAAAAGCAGGCAGAGAATTCCCTGCTAGCACCTTCTCTGTGCCTGGGAAACAGAAGTGTTCCCATTGCTTCGCAGAATCGCTTTTGTGCAGAAAACAGTAACACTTGTTCAGAACGAAAGAAAGCACAGAGCCCCAGATTTTATGTTGTCCTGGAGAGCTTGCAGAGCACTGGGGAAAAGCAGGCAGAGAATTCCCTGCTAGCACCTTCTCTGTGCCTGGGAAACAGAAGTGTTCCCATTGCTTCGCAGAATCGCTTTTGTGCAGAAAACAGTAACACTTGTTCAGAACGAAAGAAAGCACAGAGCCCCATATTTTATGTTGTCCTGGAGAGCTTGCAGAGCACTGGGGAAAAGCAGGCAGAGAATTCCCTGCTAGCACCTTCTCTGTGCCTGGGAAACAGAAGTGTTCCCATTGCTTTGCAGAATCGCTTTTGTGCAGAAAACAGTAACACTTGTTCAGAAGGAAAGAAAGCACAGAGCCCCAGATTTTATGTTGTCCTGGAGAGCTTGCAGAGCACTGGGGAAAGGCAGGCAGAGAATTCCCTGCTAGCACCTTCTCTGTGCCTGTTCACATTGCTTCGCAGAATCGCTTTTGTGTAGAAAAACAATAACACTTGTTCAGAAGGAAAGAAAGCACAGAGCCCCAGATTTTATGTTGTCCTGGAGAGCTTGCAGAGCACTGGGGAAAAGCAGGCAGAGAATTCCCTGCTAGCACCTTCTCTGTGCCTGGGAAACAGAAGTGTTCCCATTGCTTCGCAGAATCGCTTTTGTGCAGAAAACAGTAACACTTGTTCAGAACGAAAGAAAGCACAGAGCCCCAGATTTTATGTTGTCCTGGAGAGCTTGCAGAGCACTGGGGAAAGGCAGGCAGAGAATTCCCTGCTAGCACCTTCTCTGTGCCTGTTCACATTGCTTCGAAGAATCGCTTTTGTGCAGAAAACAATAACACTTGTTCAGAAGGAAAGAAAGCACAGAGCCCCAGATTTTATGTTGTCCTGGAGAGCTTGCAGAGCACTGGGGAAAAGCAGGCAGAGATTTCCCTGCTAGCACGTTCTCTGTGCCTGGGAAGCAGAAGTGTTCACATTGCTTCGCAGAATCGCTTTTGTGCAGAAAACAGTAACACTTGTTCAGAACGAAAGAAAGCACAGAGCCCCATATTTTATGTTGTCCTGGAGAGCTTGCAGAGCACTGGGGAAAGGCAGGCAGAGAATTCCCTGCTAGCACCTTCTCTGTGCCTGGGAAACAGAAGTGTTCCCATTGCTTCGCAGAATCGCTTTTGTGCAGAAAACAGTAACACTTGTTCAGAACGAAAGAAAGCACAGAGCCCCAGATTTTATGTTGTCCTGGAGAGCTTGCAGAGCACTGTGGAAAAGCAGGCAGAGAATTCCCTGCTAGCACCTTCTCTTTGCCTGGGAAACAGAAGTGTTCCCATTGCTTCGCGGAATCGCTTTCGTGCAGAAAACTGTAACACTTGTTCAGAACGAAAGAAAGCACAGAGCCCCAGATTTTATGTTGTCCTGGAGAGCTTGCAGAGCACTGGGGAAAGGCAGGCAGAGAATTCTCTGCTAGCACCTTCTCTGTGCCTGGGAAACAGAAGTGTTCCCATTGCTTCGCAGAATCGCTTTTGTGCAGAAAACAGTAACACTTGTTCAGAACGAAAGAAAGCACAGAGCCCCAGATTTTATGTTGTCCTGGAGAGCTTGCAGAGCACTGGGGAAAGGCACGCAGAGAATTCCCTGCTAGCACCTTCTCTGTGCCTGTTCACATTGCTTCGCAGAATCGCTTTTGTGCAGAAAACAATAACACTTGTTCAGAACGAAAGAAATCACACAGCCCCAGATTTTATGTTGTCCTGGAGAGCTTGCAGAGCACTGGGGAAAAGCAGGCAGAGAATTCCCTGCTAGCACCTTCTCTGTGCCTGGGAAACAGAAGTGTTCCCATTGCTTCGCAGAATCGCTTTTGTGCAGAAAACAGTAACACTTGTTCAGAACGAAAGAAAGCACAGAGCCCCATATTTTATGTTGTCCTGGAGAGCTTGCAGAGCACTGGGGAAAAGCAGGCAGAGAATTCCCTGCTAGCACCTTCTCTGTGCCTGGGAAACAGAAGTGTTCCCATTGCTTTGCAGAATCGCTTTTGTGCAGAAAACAGTAACACTTGTTCAGAAGGAAAGAAAGCACAGAGCCCCAGATTTTATGTTGTCCTGGAGAGCTTGCAGAGCACTGGGGAAAGGCAGGCAGAGAATTCCCTGCTAGCACCTTCTCTGTGCCTGTTCACATTGCTTCGCAGAATCGCTTTTGTGTAGAAAAACAATAACACTTGTTCAGAAGGAAAGAAAGCACAGAGCCCCAGATTTTATGTTGTCCTGGAGAGCTTGCAGAGCACTGGGGAAAAGCAGGCAGAGAATTCCCTGCTAGCACCTTCTCTGTGCCTGGGAAACAGAAGTGTTCCCATTGCTTCGCAGAATCGCTTTTGTGCAGAAAACAGTAACACTTGTTCAGAACGAAAGAAAGCACAGAGCCCCAGATTTTATGTTGTCCTGGAGAGCTTGCAGAGCACTGGGGAAAGGCAGGCAGAGAATTCCCTGCTAGCACCTTCTCTGTGCCTGTTCACATTGCTTCGAAGAATCGCTTTTGTGCAGAAAACAATAACACTTGTTCAGAAGGAAAGAAAGCACAGAGCCCCAGATTTTATGTTGTCCTGGAGAGCTTGCAGAGCACTGGGGAAAAGCAGGCAGAGATTTCCCTGCTAGCACGTTCTCTGTGCCTGGGAAGCAGAAGTGTTCACATTGCTTCGCAGAATCGCTTTTGTGCAGAAAACAGTAACACTTGTTCAGAACGAAAGAAAGCACAGAGCCCCATATTTTATGTTGTCCTGGAGAGCTTGCAGAGCACTGGGGAAAGGCAGGCAGAGAATTCCCTGCTAGCACCTTCTCTGTGCCTGGGAAACAGAAGTGTTCCCATTGCTTCGCAGAATCGCTTTTGTGCAGAAAACAGTAACACTTGTTCAGAACGAAAGAAAGCACAGAGCCCCAGATTTTATGTTGTCCTGGAGAGCTTGCAGAGCACTGGGGAAAAGCAGGCAGAGAATTCCCTGCTAGCACCTTCTCTGTGCCTGGGAAACAGAAGTGTTCCCATTGCTTCGCAGAATCGCTTTTGTGCAGAAAACAGTAACACTTGTTCAGAACGAAAGAAAGCACAGAGCCCCATATTTTATGTTGTCCTGGAGAGCTTGCAGAGCACTGGGGAAAAGCAGGCAGAGAATTCCCTGCTAGCACCTTCTCTGTGCCTGGGAAACAGAAGTGTTCCCATTGCTTTGCAGAATCGCTTTTGTGCAGAAAACAGTAACACTTGTTCAGAAGGAAAGAAAGCACAGAGCCCCAGATTTTATGTTGTCCTGGAGAGCTTGCAGAGCACTGGGGAAAGGCAGGCAGAGAATTCCCTGCTAGCACCTTCTCTGTGCCTGTTCACATTGCTTCGCAGAATCGCTTTTGTGTAGAAAAACAATAACACTTGTTCAGAAGGAAAGAAAGCACAGAGCCCCAGATTTTATGTTGTCCTGGAGAGCTTGCAGAGCACTGGGGAAAAGCAGGCAGAGAATTCCCTGCTAGCACCTTCTCTGTGCCTGGGAAACAGAAGTGTTCCCATTGCTTCGCAGAATCGCTTTTGTGCAGAAAACAGTAACACTTGTTCAGAACGAAAGAAAGCACAGAGCCCCAGATTTTATGTTGTCCTGGAGAGCTTGCAGAGCACTGGGGAAAGGCAGGCAGAGAATTCCCTGCTAGCACCTTCTCTGTGCCTGTTCACATTGCTTCGAAGAATCGCTTTTGTGCAGAAAACAATAACACTTGTTCAGAAGGAAAGAAAGCACAGAGCCCCAGATTTTATGTTGTCCTGGAGAGCTTGCAGAGCACTGGGGAAAAGCAGGCAGAGATTTCCCTGCTAGCACGTTCTCTGTGCCTGGGAAGCAGAAGTGTTCACATTGCTTCGCAGAATCGCTTTTGTGCAGAAAACAGTAACACTTGTTCAGAACGAAAGAAAGCACAGAGCCCCATATTTTATGTTGTCCTGGAGAGCTTGCAGAGCACTGGGGAAAGGCAGGCAGAGAATTCCCTGCTAGCACCTTCTCTGTGCCTGGGAAACAGAAGTGTTCCCATTGCTTCGCAGAATCGCTTTTGTGCAGAAAACAGTAACACTTGTTCAGAACGAAAGAAAGCACAGAGCCCCAGATTTTATGTTGTCCTGGAGAGCTTGCAGAGCACTGTGGAAAAGCAGGCAGAGAATTCCCTGCTAGCACCTTCTCTTTGCCTGGGAAACAGAAGTGTTCCCATTGCTTCGCGGAATCGCTTTCGTGCAGAAAACTGTAACACTTGTTCAGAACGAAAGAAAGCACAGAGCCCCAGATTTTATGTTGTCCTGGAGAGCTTGCAGAGCACTGGGGAAAGGCAGGCAGAGAATTCTCTGCTAGCACCTTCTCTGTGCCTGGGAAACAGAAGTGTTCCCATTGCTTCGCAGAATCGCTTTTGTGCAGAAAACAGTAACACTTGTTCAGAACGAAAGAAAGCACAGAGCCCCAGATTTTATGTTGTCCTGGAGAGCTTGCAGAGCACTGGGGAAAGGCACGCAGAGAATTCCCTGCTAGCACCTTCTCTGTGCCTGTTCACATTGCTTCGCAGAATCGCTTTTGTGCAGAAAACAATAACACTTGTTCAGAACGAAAGAAATCACACAGCCCCAGATTTTATGTTGTCCTGGAGAGCTTGCAGAGCACTGGGGAAAAGCAGGCAGAGAATTCCCTGCTAGCACCTTCTCTGTGCCTGGGAAACAGAAGTGTTCCCATTGCTTTGCAGAATCGCTTTTGTGCAGAAAACAGTAACACTTGTTCAGAAGGAAAGAAAGCACAGAGCCCCAGATTTTATGTTGTCCTGGAGAGCTTGCAGAGCACTGGGGAAAGGCACGCAGAGAATTCCCTGCTAGCACCTTCTCTGTGCCTGGGAAACAGAAGTGTTCCCATTGCTTCGCAGAATCGCTTTCGTGCAGAAAACAGTAACACTTGTTCAGAACGAAAGAAAGCACAGAGCCCCAGATTTTATGTTGTCCTGGAGAGCTTGCAGAGCACTGGGGAAAAGCAGGCAGAGAATTCCCTGCTAGCACCTTCTCTGTGCCTGGGAAACAGAAGTGTTCCCATTGCTTCGCAGAATCGCTTTTGTGCAGAAAACAGTAACACTTGTTCAGAACGAAAGAAAGCACAGAGCCCCAGATTTTATGTTGTCCTGGAGAGCTTGCAGAGCACTGGGGAAAGGCAGGCAGAGAATTCCCTGCTAGCACCTTCTCTGTGCCTGTTCACATTGCTTCGCAGAATCGCTTTTGTGCAGAAAACAATAACACTTGTTCAGAAGGAAAGAAAGCACAGAGCCCCAGATTTTATGTTGTCCTGGAGAGCTTGCAGAGCACTGGGGAAAAGCAGGCAGAGATTTCCCTGCTAGCACGTTCTCTGTGCCTGGGAAGCAGAAGTGTTCACATTGCTTCGCAGAATCGCTTTTGTGCAGAAAACAGTAACACTTGTTCAGAACGAAAGAAAGCACAGAGCCCCATATTTTATGTTGTCCTGGAGAGCTTGCAGAGCACTGGGGAAAGGCAGGCAGAGAATTCCCTGCTAGCACCTTCTCTGTGCCTGGGAAACAGAAGTGTTCACATTGCTTCGCAGAATCGCTTTTGTGCAGAAAACAATAACACTTGTTCAGAACGAAAGAAAGCACAGAGCCCCAGATTTTATGTTGTCCTGGAGAGCTTGCAGAGCACTGTGGAAAAGCAGGCAGAGAATTCCCTGCTAGCACCTTCTCTTTGCCTGGGAAACAGAAGTCTTCACATTGCTTCGCAGAATCGCTTTCGTGCAGAAAACAGTAACACTTGTTCAGAAGGAAAGAAATCACACAGCCCCAGATTTTATGTTGTCCTGGAGAGCTTGCAGAGCACTGGGGAAAAGCAGGCAGAGAATTCCCTGCTAGCACCTTCTCTGTGCCTGGGAAGCAGAAGTCTTCACATTGCTTCGCAGAATCGCTTTTGTGCAGAAAACAGTAACACTTGTTCAGAACGAAAGAAAGCACAGAGCCCCATATTTTATGTTGTCCTGGAGAGCTTGCAGAGCACTGGGGAAAAGCAGGCAGAGAATTCCCTGCTAGCACCTTCTCTGTGCCTGGGAAACAGAAGTGTTCCCATTGCTTTGCAGAATCGCTTTTGTGCAGAAAACAGTAACACTTGTTCAGAAGGAAAGAAAGCACAGAGCCCCAGATTTTATGTTGTCCTGGAGAGCTTGCAGAGCACTGGGGAAAGGCAGGCAGAGAATTCCCTGCTAGCACCTTCTCTGTGCCTGGGAAACAGAAGTGTTCCCATTGCTTCGCAGAATTGCTTTTGTGCAGAAAACAGTAACACTTGTTCAGAACGAAAGAAAGCACAGAGCCCCAGATTTTATGTTGTCCTGGAGAGCTTGCAGAGCACTGGGGAAAAGCAGGCAGAGAATTCCCTGCTAGCACCTTCTCTTTGCCTGGGAAACAGAAGTGTTCCCATTGCTTCGCACAATCGCTTTCGTGCAGAAAACAGTAACACTTGTTCAGAACGAAAGAAAGCACAGAGCCCCAGATTTTATGTTGTCCTGGAGAGCTTGCACAGCACTGGGGAAAGGCACGCAGAGAATTCCCTGCTAGCACCTTCTCTGTGCCTGTTCACATTGCTTCGCAGAATCGCTTTTGTGTAGAAAAACAATAACACTTGTTCAGAAGGAAAGAAAGCACAGAGCCCCAGATTTTATGTTGTCCTGGAGAGCCTGCAGAGCACTGGGGAAAAGCAGGCAGAGAATTCCCTGCTAGCACCTTCTCTGTGCCTGGGAAACAGAAGTGTTCACATTGCTTCGCAGAATCGCTTTTGTGCAGAAAACAGTAACACTTGTTCAGAACGAAAGAAAGCACAGAGCCCCAGATTTTATGTTGTCCTGGAGAGCTTGCAGAGCACTGGGGAAAGGCAGGCAGAGAATTCCCTGCTAGCACCTTCTCTGTGCCTGTTCACATTGCTTCGCAGAATCACTTTTGTGCAGAAAACAATAACACTTGTTCAGAAGGAAAGAAAGCACAGAGCCCCAGATTTTATGTTGTCCTGGAGAGCTTGCAGAGCACTGGGGAAAAGCAGGCAGAGATTTCCCTGCTAGCACCTTCTCTGTGCCTGGGAAGCAGAAGTGTTCACATTGCTTCGCAGAATCGCTTTTGTGCAGAAAACAGTAACACTTGTTCAGAACGAAAGAAAGCACAGAGCCCCAGATTTTATGTTGTCCTGGAGAGCTTGCAGAGCACTGGGGAAAAGCAGGCAGAGAATTCCCTGCTAGCACCTTCTCTGTGCCTGTTCACATTGCTTCGTAGAATCGCTTTTGTGCAGAAAACAGTAACACTTGTTCAGAACGAAAGAAAGCACAGAGCCCCAGATTTTATGTTGTCCAGGAGAGCTTGCAGAGCACTGGGGAAAAGCAGGCAGAGAATTCCCTGCTAGCACCTTCTCTGTGCCTGGGAAGCAGAAGTCTTCACATTGCTTCGCAGAATCGCTTTTGTGCAGAAAACAGTAACACTTGTTCAGAACGAAAGAAAGCACAGAGCCCCAGATTTTATGTTGTCCTGGAGAGCTTGCAGAGCACTGGGGAAAAGCAGGCAGAGAATTCCCTGCTAGCACCTTCTCTGTGCCTGGGAAACAGAAGTGTTCCCATTGCTTTGCAGAATCGCTTTTGTGCAGAAAACAGTAACACTTGTTCAGAAGGAAAGAAAGCACAGAGCCCCAGATTTTATGTTGTCCTGGAGAGCTTGCAGAGCACTGGGGAAAGGCAGGCAGAGAATTCCCTGCTAGCACCTTCTCTGTGCCTGGGAAACAGAAGTGTTCCCATTGCTTCGCAGAATCGCTTTTGTGCAGAAAACAGTAACACTTGTTGAGAACGAAAGAAAGCACAGAGCCCCAGATTTTATGTTGTCCTGGAGAGCTTGCAGAGCACTGGGGAAAAGCAGGCAGAGAATTCCCTGCTAGCACCTTCTCTGTGCCTGGGAAACAGAAGTGTTCCCATTGCTTCGCAGAATCGCTTTTGTGCAGAAAACAGTAACACTTGTTCAGAACGAAAGAAAGCACAGAGCCCCAGATTTTATGTTGTCCTGGAGAGCTTGCACAGCACTGGGGAAAGGCACGCAGAGAATTCCCTGCTAGCACCTTCTCTGTGCCTGTTCACATTGCTTCGCAGAATCGCTTTTGTGTAGAAAAACAATAACACTTGTTCAGAAGGAAAGAAAGCACAGAGCCCCAGATTTTATGTTGTCCTGGAGAGCCTGCAGAGCACTGGGGAAAAGCAGGCAGAGAATTCCCTGCTAGCACCTTCTCTGTGCCTGGGAAACAGAAGTGTTCACATTGCTTCGCAGAATCGCTTTTGTGCAGAAAACAGTAACACTTGTTCAGAACGAAAGAAAGCACAGAGCCCCAGATTTTATGTTGTCCTGGAGAGCTTGCAGAGCACTGGGGAAAGGCAGGCAGAGAATTCCCTGCTAGCACCTTCTCTGTGCCTGTTCACATTGCTTCGCAGAATCACTTTTGTGCAGAAAACAATAACACTTGTTCAGAAGGAAAGAAAGCACAGAGCCCCAGATTTTATGTTGTCCTGGAGAGCTTGCAGAGCACTGGGGAAAAGCAGGCAGAGATTTCCCTGCTAGCACGTTCTCTGTGCCTGGGAAGCAGAAGTGTTCACATTGCTTCGCAGAATCGCTTTTGTGCAGAAAACAGTAACACTTGTTCAGAACGAAAGAAAGCACAGAGCCCCAGATTTTATGTTGTCCTGGAGAGCTTGCAGAGCACTGGGGAAAAGCAGGCAGAGAATTCCCTGCTAGCACCTTCTCTGTGCCTGGGAAACAGAAGTGTTCCCATTGCTTTGCAGAATCGCTTTTGTGCAGAAAACAGTAACACTTGTTCAGAAGGAAAGAAAGCACAGAGCCCCAGATTTTATGTTGTCCTGGAGAGCTTGCAGAGCACTGGGGAAAGGCAGGCAGAGAATTCCCTGCTAGCACCTTCTCTGTGCCTGGGAAACAGAAGTGTTCCCATTGCTTCGCAGAATCGCTTTCGTGCAGAAAACAGTAACACTTGTTCAGAACGAAAGAAAGCACAGAGCCCCAGATTTTATGTTGTCCTGGAGAGCTTGCAGAGCACTGGGGAAAAGCAGGCAGAGAATTCCCTGCTAGCACCTTCTCTGTGCCTGGGAAACAGAAGTGTTCCCATTGCTTCGCAGAATCGCTTTTGTGCAGAAAACAGTAACACTTGTTCAGAACGAAAGAAAGCACAGAGCCCCAGATTTTATGTTGTCCTGGAGAGCTTGCAGAGCACTGGGGAAAGGCAGGCAGAGAATTCCCTGCTAGCACCTTCTCTGTGCCTGTTCACATTGCTTCGCAGAATCGCTTTTGTGCAGAAAACAATAACACTTGTTCAGAAGGAAAGAAAGCACAGAGCCCCAGATTTTATGTTGTCCTGGAGAGCTTGCAGAGCACTGGGGAAAAGCAGGCAGAGATTTCCCTGCTAGCACGTTCTCTGTGCCTGGGAAGCAGAAGTGTTCACATTGCTTCGCAGAATCGCTTTTGTGCAGAAAACAGTAACACTTGTTCAGAAGGAAAGAAATCACACAGCCCCATATTTTATGTTGTCCTGGAGAGCTTGCAGAGCACTGGGGAAAGGCAGGCAGAGAATTCCCTGCTAGCACCTTCTCTGTGCCTGGGAAACAGAAGTGTTCACATTGCTTCGCAGAATCGCTTTTGTGCAGAAAACAATAACACTTGTTCAGAACGAAAGAAAGCACAGAGCCCCAGATTTTATGTTGTCCTGGAGAGCTTGCAGAGCACTGTGGAAAAGCAGGCAGAGAATTCCCTGCTAGCACCTTCTCTTTGCCTGGGAAACAGAAGTCTTCACATTGCTTCGCGGAATCGCTTTCGTGCAGAAAACAGTAACACTTGTTCAGAAGGAAAGAAATCACACAGCCCCAGATTTTATGTTGTCCTGGAGAGCTTGCACAGCACTGGGGAAAAGCAGGCAGAGAATTTCCTGCTAGCACCTTCTCTGTGCCTGGGAAGCAGAAGTCTTCACATTGCTTCGCAGAATCGCTTTTGTGCAGAAAACAGTAACACTTGTTCAGAACGAAAGAAAGCACAGAGCCCCAGATTTTATGTTGTCCTGGAGAGCTTGCAGAGCACTGGGGAAAAGCAGGCAGAGAATTCCCTGCTAGCACCTTCTCTGTGCCTGGGAAACAGAAGTGTTCCCATTGCTTTGCAGAATCGCTTTTGTGCAGAAAACAGTAACACTTGTTCAGAAGGAAAGAAAGCACAGAGCCCCAGATTTTATGTTGTCCTGGAGAGCTTGCAGAGCACTGGGGAAAGGCAGGCAGAGAATTCCCTGCTAGCACCTTCTCTGTGCCTGGGAAACAGAAGTGTTCCCATTGCTTCGCAGAATCGCTTTTGTGCAGAAAACAGTAACACTTGTTCAGAACGAAAGAAAGCACAGAGCCCCAGATTTTATGTTGTCCTGGAGAGCTTGCAGAGCACTGGGGAAAAGCAGGCAGAGAATTCCCTGCTAGCACCTTCTCTTTGCCTGGGAAACAGAAGTGTTCCCATTGCTTCGCACAATCGCTTTCGTGCAGAAAACAGTAACACTTGTTCAGAACGAAAGAAAGCACAGAGCCCCAGATTTTATGTTGTCCTGGAGAGCTTGCACAGCACTGGGGAAAGGCACGCAGAGAATTCCCTGCTAGCACCTTCTCTGTGCCTGTTCACATTGCTTCGCAGAATCGCTTTTGTGTAGAAAAACAATAACACTTGTTCAGAAGGAAAGAAAGCACAGAGCCCCAGATTTTATGTTGTCCTGGAGAGCCTGCAGAGCACTGGGGAAAAGCAGGCAGAGAATTCCCTGCTAGCACCTTCTCTGTGCCTGGGAAACAGAAGTGTTCACATTGCTTCGCAGAATCGCTTTTGTGCAGAAAACAGTAACACTTGTTCAGAACGAAAGAAAGCACAGAGCCCCAGATTTTATGTTGTCCTGGAGAGCTTGCAGAGCACTGGGGAAAGGCAGGCAGAGAATTCCCTGCTAGCACCTTCTCTGTGCCTGTTCACATTGCTTCGCAGAATCACTTTTGTGCAGAAAACAATAACACTTGTTCAGAAGGAAAGAAAGCACAGAGCCCCAGATTTTATGTTGTCCTGGAGAGCTTGCAGAGCACTGGGGAAAAGCAGGCAGAGATTTCCCTGCTAGCACGTTCTCTGTGCCTGGGAAGCAGAAGTGTTCACATTGCTTCGCAGAATCGCTTTTGTGCAGAAAACAGTAACACTTGTTCAGAACGAAAGAAAGCACAGAGCCCCAGATTTTATGTTGTCCTGGAGAGCTTGCAGAGCACTGGGGAAAAGCAGGCAGAGAATTCCCTGCTAGCACCTTCTCTGTGCCTGTTCACATTGCTTCGTAGAATCGCTTTTGTGCAGAAAACAGTAACACTTGTTCAGAACGAAAGAAAGCACAGAGCCCCAGATTTTATGTTGTCCTGGAGAGCTTGCAGAGCACTGGGGAAAAGCAGGCAGAGAATTCCCTGCTAGCACCTTCTCTGTGCCTGGGAAGCAGAAGTCTTCACATTGCTTCGCAGAATCGCTTTTGTGCAGAAAACAGTAACACTTGTTCAGAACGAAAGAAAGCACAGAGCCCCAGATTTTATGTTGTCCTGGAGAGCTTGCAGAGCACTGGGGAAAAGCAGGCAGAGAATTCCCTGCTAGCACCTTCTCTGTGCCTGGGAAACAGAAGTGTTCCCATTGCTTTGCAGAATCGCTTTTGTGCAGAAAACAGTAACACTTGTTCAGAAGGAAAGAAAGCACAGAGCCCCAAATTTTATGTTGTCCTGGAGAGCTTGCAGAGCACTGGGGAAAGGCAGGCAGAGAATTCCCTGCTAGCACCTTCTCTGTGCCTGGGAAACAGAAGTGTTCCCATTGCTTCGCAGAATCGCTTTTGTGCAGAAAACAGTAACACTTGTTGAGAACGAAAGAAAGCACAGAGCCCCAGATTTTATGTTGTCCTGGAGAGCTTGCAGAGCACTGGGGAAAAGCAGGCAGAGAATTCCCTGCTAGCACCTTCTCTTTGCCTGGGAAACAGAAGTGTTCCCATTGCTTCGCAGAATCGCTTTTGTGCAGAAAACAGTAACACTTGTTCAGAACGAAAGAAAGCACAGAGCCCCAGATTTTATGTTGTCCTGGAGAGCTTGCACAGCACTGGGGAAAGGCACGCAGAGAATTCCCTGCTAGCACCTTCTCTGTGCCTGTTCACATTGCTTCGCAGAATCGCTTTTGTGTAGAAAAACAATAACACTTGTTCAGAAGGAAAGAAAGCACAGAGCCCCAGATTTTATGTTGTCCTGGAGAGCCTGCAGAGCACTGGGGAAAAGCAGGCAGAGAATTCCCTGCTAGCACCTTCTCTGTGCCTGGGAAACAGAAGTGTTCACATTGCTTCGCAGAATCGCTTTTGTGCAGAAAACAGTAACACTTGTTCAGAACGAAAGAAAGCACAGAGCCCCAGATTTTATGTTGTCCTGGAGAGCTTGCAGAGCACTGGGGAAAGGCAGGCAGAGAATTCCCTGCTAGCACCTTCTCTGTGCCTGTTCACATTGCTTCGCAGAATCACTTTTGTGCAGAAAACAATAACACTTGTTCAGAAGGAAAGAAAGCACAGAGCCCCAGATTTTATGTTGTCCTGGAGAGCTTGCAGAGCACTGGGGAAAAGCAGGCAGAGATTTCCCTGCTAGCACGTTCTCTGTGCCTGGGAAGCAGAAGTGTTCACATTGCTTCGCAGAATCGCTTTTGTGCAGAAAACAGTAACACTTGTTCAGAACGAAAGAAAGCACAGAGCCCCAGATTTTATGTTGTCCTGGAGAGCTTGCAGAGCACTGGGGAAAAGCAGGCAGAGAATTCCCTGCTAGCACCTTCTCTGTGCCTGTTCACATTGCTTCGTAGAATCGCTTTTGTGCAGAAAACAGTAACACTTGTTCAGAACGAAAGAAAGCACAGAGCCCCAGATTTTATGTTGTCCTGGAGAGCTTGCAGAGCACTGGGGAAAAGCAGGCAGAGAATTCCCTGCTAGCACCTTCTCTGTGCCTGGGAAGCAGAAGTCTTCACATTGCTTCGCAGAATCGCTTTTGTGCAGAAAACAGTAACACTTGTTCAGAACGAAAGAAAGCACAGAGCCCCATATTTTATGTTGTCCTGGAGAGCTTGCAGAGCACTGGGGAAAAGCAGGCAGAGAATTCCCTGCTAGCACCTTCTCTGTGCCTGGGAAACAGAAGTGTTCCCATTGCTTTGCAGAATCGCTTTTGTGCAGAAAACAGTAACACTTGTTCAGAAGGAAAGAAAGCACAGAGCCCCAGATTTTATGTTGTCCTGGAGAGCTTGCAGAGCACTGGGGAAAGGCAGGCAGAGAATTCCCTGCTAGCACCTTCTCTGTGCCTGGGAAACAGAAGTGTTCCCATTGCTTCGCAGAATCGCTTTTGTGCAGAAAACAGTAACACTTATTGAGAACGAAAGAAAGCACAGAGCCCCAGATTTTATGTTGTCCTGGAGAGCTTGCAGAGCACTGGGGAAAAGCAGGCAGAGAATTCCCTGCTAGCACCTTCTCTTTGCCTGGGAAACAGAAGTGTTCCCATTGCTTCACACAATCGCTTTCGTGCACAAAACAGTAACACTTGTTCAGAACGAAAGAAAGCACAGAGCCCCAGATTTTATGTTGTCCTGGAGAGCTTGCAGAGCACTGGGGAAAGGCACGCAGAGAATTCCCTGCTAGCACCTTCTCTGTGCCTGTTCACATTGCTTCGCAGAATCGCTTTTGTGCAGAAAACAGTAACACTTGTTCAGAACGAAAGAAAGCACAGAGCCCCAGATTTTATGTTGTCCTGGAGAGCTTGCAGAGCACTGGGGAAAGGCAGGCAGAGAATTCCCTGCTAGCACCTTCTCTGTGCCTGTTCACATTGCTTCGCAGAATCGCTTTTGTGCAGAAAACAATAACACTTGTTCAGAACGAAAGAAAGCACAGAGCCCCAGATTTTATGTTGTCCTGGAGAGCTTGCAGAGCACTGGGGAAAGGCAGGCAGAGAATTCCCTGCTAGCACCTTCTCTGTGCCTGGGAAACAGAAGTGTTCACATTGCTTCGCAGAATCGCTTTTGTGCAGAAAACAGTAACACTTGTTCAGAACGAAAGAAAGCACAGAGCCCCAGATTTTATGTTGTCTTGGAGAGCTTGCAGAGCACTGGGGAAAGGCAGGCAGAGAATTGCCTGCTAGCACCTTCTCTGTACCTGGGAAACAGAAGTGTTCCCATTGCTTCGCAGAATCGCTTTTGTGCAGAAAACAGTAACACTTGTTCAGAACGAAAGAAAGCACAGAGCCCCAGATTTTATGTTGTCCTGGAGAGCTTGCACAGCACTGGGGAAAGGCAGGCAGAGAATTCCCTGCTAGCACCTTCTCTGTGCCTGGGAAACAGAAGTGTTCCCATTGCTTCGCAGAATCGCTTTCGTGCAGAAAACAGTAACACTTGTTCAGAACGAAAGAAAGCACAGAGCCCCAGATTTTATGTTGTCCTGGAGAGCTTGCAGAGCACTGGGGAAAGACAGGCAGAGAATTCCCTGCTAGCACCTTCTCTGTGCCTGGGAAGCAGAACTGTTCACATTGCTTCGCAGAATCGCTTTTGTGCAGAAAACAGTAACACTTGTTCAGAACGAAAGAAAGCACAGAGCCCCAGATTTTATGTTGTCCTGGAGAGCTTGCAGAGCACTGGGGAAAGGCAGGCAGAGAATTCCCTGCTAGCACCTTCTCTGTGCCTGGGAAGCAGAAGTGTTCACATTGCTTCGCAGAATCGCTTTTGTGCAGAAAACAGTAACACTTGTTCAGAACGAAAGAAAGCACAGAGCCCCAGATTTGCTGTTGTCCTGGAGAGCTTTCAGAGCACTGGGGAAAGGCAGGCAGAGAATTCCCTGCTAGCACCTTCTCTGTGCCTGTTCACATTGCTTCGCAGAATCGCTTTTGTGCAGAAAACAGTAACACTTGTTCAGAACGAAAGAAAGCACAGAGCCCCAGATTTGTTGTTGTCCTGGAGAGCTTGCAGAGCACTGGGGAAAGACAGGCAGAGAATTCCCTGCTAGCACCTTCTCTGTGCCTGGGAAGTAGAAGTGTTCACATTGCTTCGCAGAATCGCTTTTGTGCAGAAAACAGTAACACTTGTTCAGAACGAAAGAAAGCACAGAGCCCCAGATTTGTTGTTGTCCTGGAGAGCTTGCAGAGCACTGGGGAAAGGCAGGCAGAGAATTCCCTGCTAGCACCTTCTCTGTGCCTATTCACATTGCTTCGCAGAATCGCTTTTGTGCAGAAAACAGTAACACTTGTTCAGAACGAAAGAAAGCACAGAGCCCCAGATTTTATGTTGTCCTGGAGAGCTTGCAGAGCACTGGGGAAAGGCAGGCAGAGAATTCCCTGCTAGCACCTTCTCTGTGCCTGGGAAGCAGAAGTGTTCACATTGCTTCGCAGAATCGCTTTTGTGCAGAAAACAGTAACACTTGTTCAGAACGAAAGAAAGCACAGAGCCCCAGATTTGTTGTTGTCCTGGAGAGCTTGCAGAGCACTGGGGAAAGGCAGGCAGAGAATTGCCTGCTAGCACCTTCTCTGTGCCTGTTCACATTGCTTCGCAGAATCGCTTTTGTGCAGAAAACAGTAACACTTGTTCAGAACGAAAGAAAGCACAGAGCCCCAGATTTGTTGTTGTCCTGGAGAGCTTGCAGAGCACTGGGGAAAGGCAGGCAGAGAATTCCCTGCTAGCACCTTCTCTGTGCCTGTTCACATTGCTTCGCAGAATCGCTTTTGTGCAGAAAACAGTAACACTTGTTCAGAACGAAAGAAAGCACAGAGCCCCAGATTTGTTGTTGTCCTGGAGAGCTTGCAGAGCACTGGGGAAAGGCAGGCAGAGAATTCCCTGCTAGCACCTTCTCTGTGCCTGTTCACATTGCTTCGCAGAATCGCTTTTGTGCAGAAAACAGTAACACTTGTTCAGAACGAAAGAAAGCACAGAGCCCCAGATTTGTTGTTGTCCTGGAGAGCTTGCAGAGCACTGGGGAAAGGCAGGCAGAGAATTCCCTGCTAGCACCTTCTCTGTGCCTGGGAAGCAGAAGTGTTCACATTGCTTCGCAGAATCGCTTTTGTGCAGAAAACAGTAACACTTGTTCAGAACGAAAGAAAGCAGAGAGCCCCAGATTTGCTGTTGTCCTGGAGAGCTTGCAGAGCACTGGGGAAAGGCAGGCAGAGAATTCCCTGCTAGCACCTTCTCTGTGCCTGTTCACATTGCTTCGCAGAATCGCTTTTGTGCAGAAAACAGTAACACTTGTTCAGAACGAAAGAAAGCACAGAGCCCCAGATTTGTTGTTGTCCTGGAGAGCTTGCAGAGCACTGGGGAAAGGCAGGCAGAGAATTCCCTGCTAGCACCTTCTCTGTGCCTGGGAAGCAGAAGTGTTCACATTGCTTCGCAGAATCGCTTTTGTGCAGAAAACAGTAACACTTGTTCAGAACGAAAGAAAGCAGAGAGCCCCAGATTTGCTGTTGTCCTGGAGAGCTTGCAGAGCACTGGGGAAAGGCAGGCAGAGAATTCCCTGCTAGCACCTTCTCTGTGCCTGGGAAGCAGAAGTGTTCACATTGCTTCGCAGAATCGCTTTTGTGCAGAAAACAGTAACACTTGTTCAGAACGAAAGAAAGCACAGAGCCCAGATTTGCTGTTGTCCTGGAGAGCTTGCAGAGCACTGGGGAAAGGCAGGCAGAGAATTGCCTGCTAGCACCTTCTCTGTGCCTGTTCACATTGCTTCGCAGAATCGCTTTTGTGCAGAAAACAGTAACACTTGTTCAGAACGAAAGAAAGCACAGAGCCCCAGATTTTATGTTGTCCTGGAGAGCTTGCAGAGCACTGGGGAAAGGCAGGCAGAGAATTCCCTGCTAGCACCTTCTCTGTGCCTGTTCACATTGCTTCGCAGAATCGCTTTTGTGCAGAAAACAGTAACACTTGTTCAGAACGAAAGAAAGCACAGAGCCCCAGATTTGTTGTTGTCCTGGAGAGCTTGCAGAGCACTGGGGAAAGGCAGGCAGAGAATTCCCTGCTAGCACCTTCTCTGTGCCTGGGAAGTAGAACTGTTCACATTGCTTCGCAGAATCGCTTTTGTGCAGAAAACAGTAACACTTGTTCAGAACGAAAGAAAGCACAGAGCCCCAGATTTGTTGTTGTCCTGGACAGCTTGCAGAGCACTGGGGAAAGGCAGGCAGAGAATTCCCTGCTAGCACCTTCTCTGTGCCTGGGAAGCAGAAGTGTTCACATTGCTTCGCAGAATCGCTTTTGTGCAGAAAACAGTAACACTTGTTCAGAACGAAAGAAAGCACAGAGCCCCAGATTTGTTGTTGTCCTGGAGAGCTTGCAGAGCACTGGGGAAAGGCAGGCAGAGAATTCCCTGCTAGCACCTTCACTGTGCCTGTTCACATTGCTTCGCAGAATCGCTTTTGTGCAGAAAACAGTAACACTTGTTCAGAACGAAAGAAAGCACAGAGCCCCAGATTTTATGTTGTCCTGGAGAGCTTGCAGAGCACTGGGGAAAGGCAGGCAGAGAATTCCCTGCTAGCACCTTCTCTGTGCCTGGGAAGCAGAAGTGTTCACATTGCTTCGCAGAATCGCTTTTGTGCAGAAAACAGTAACACTTGTTCAGAACGAAAGAAAGCACAGAGCCCCAGATTTGTTGTTGTCCTGGAGAGCTTGCAGAGCACTGGGGAAAGACAGGCAGAGAATTCCCTGCTAGCACCTTCTCTGTGCCTGGGAAGTAGAACTGTTCACATTGCTTCGCAGAATCGCTTTTGTGCAGAAAACAGTAACACTTGTTCAGAACGAAAGAAAGCACAGAGCCCCAGATTTGCTGTTGTCCTGGAGAGCTTGCAGAGCACTGGGGAAAGGCAGGCAGAGAATTCCCTGCTAGCACCTTCTCTGTGCCTGTTCACATTGCTTCGCAGAATCGCTTTTGTGCAGAAAACAGTAACACTTGTTCAGAACGAAAGAAAGCACAGAGCCACAGATTTTATGTTGTCCTGGAGAGCTTGCAGAGCACTGGGGAAAGGCAGGCAGAGAATTCCCTGCTAGCACTTTCTCTGTGACTGGGAAGCAGAAGTGTTCACATTGCTTCGCAGAATCGCTTTTGTGCAGAAAACAGTAACACTTGTTCAGAACGAAAGAAAGCACAGAGCCCCAGATTTGTTGTTGTCCTGGAGAGCTTGCAGAGCACTGGGGAAAGGCAGGCAGAGAATTCCCTGCTAGCACCTTCTCTGTGCCTGGGAAGCAGAACTGTTCACATTGCTTCGCAGAATCGCTTTTGTGCAGAAAACAGTAACACTTGTTCAGAACGAAAGAAAGCACAGAGCCCAGATTTTATGTTGTCCTGGAGAGCTTGCAGAGCACTGGGGAAAGGCAGGCAGAGAATTCCCTGCTAGCACCTTCTCTGTGCCTGGGAAGCAGAAGTGTTCACATTGCTTCGCAGAATCGCTTTTGTGCAGAAAACAGTAACACTTGTTCAGAACGAAAGAAAGCACAGAGCCCCAGATTTGTTGTTGTCCTGGAGAGCTTGCAGAGCACTGGGGAAAGGCAGGCAGAGAATTCCCTGCTAGCACCTTCTCTGTGCCTGTTCACATTGCTTCGCAGAATCGCTTTTGTGCAGAAAACAGTAACACTTGTTCAGAACGAAAGAAAGCACAGAGCCCCAGATTTTATGTTGTCCTGGAGAGCTTGCAGAGCACTGGGGAAAGGCAGGCAGAGAATTCCCTGCTAGCACCTTCTCTGTGCCTGGGAAACAGAAGTCTTCACATTGCTTCACAGAATCGCTTTTGTGCAGAAAACAGTAACACTTGTTCAGAACGAAAGAAAGCACAGAGCCCCAGATTTTATGTTGTCTTGGAGAGCTTGCAGAGCACTGGGGAAAGGCAGGCAGAGAATTCCCTGCTAGCACCTTCTCTGTACCTGGGAAACAGAAGTGTTCCCATTGCTTCGCAGAATCGCTTTTGTGCAGAAAACAGTAACACTTGTTCAGAACGAAAGAAAGCACAGAGCCCCAGATTTTATGTTGTCCTGGAGAGCTTGCACAGCACTGGGGAAAGGCAGGCAGAGAATTCCCTGCTAGCACCTTCTCTGTGCCTGGGAAACAGAAGTGTTCCCATTGCTTCGCAGAATCGCTTTCGTGCAGAAAACAGTAACACTTGTTCAGAACGAAAGAAAGCACAGAGCCCCAGATTTTATGTTGTCCTGGAGAGCTTGCAGAGCACTGGGGAAAGACAGGCAGAGAATTCCCTGCTAGCACCTTCTCTGTGCCTGGGAAGCAGAACTGTTCACATTGCTTCGCAGAATCGCTTTTGTGCAGAAAACAGTAACACTTGTTCAGAACGAAAGAAAGCACAGAGCCCCAGATTTTATGTTGTCCTGGAGAGCTTGCAGAGCACTGGGGAAAGGCAGGCAGAGAATTCCCTGCTAGCACCTTCTCTGTGCCTGGGAAGCAGAAGTGTTCACATTGCTTCGCAGAATCGCTTTTGTGCAGAAAACAGTAACACTTGTTCAGAACGAAAGAAAGCACAGAGCCCCAGATTTGCTGTTGTCCTGGAGAGCTTTCAGAGCACTGGGGAAAGGCAGGCAGAGAATTCCCTGCTAGCACCTTCTCTGTGCCTGTTCACATTGCTACGCAGAATCGCTTTTGTGCAGAAAACAGTAACACTTGTTCAGAACGAAAGAAAGCACAGAGCCCCAGATTTGTTGTTGTCCTGGAGAGCTTGCAGAGCACTGGGGAAAGACAGGCAGAGAATTCCCTGCTAGCACCTTCTCTGTGCCTGGGAAGTAGAAGTGTTCACATTGCTTCGCAGAATCGCTTTTGTGCAGAAAACAGTAACACTTGTTCAGAACGAAAGAAAGCACAGAGCCCCAGATTTGTTGTTGTCCTGGAGAGCTTGCAGAGCACTGGGGAAAGGCAGGCAGAGAATTCCCTGCTAGCACCTTCTCTGTGCCTGTTCACATTGCTTCGCAGAATCGCTTTTGTGCAGAAAACAGTAACACTTGTTCAGAACGAAAGAAAGCACAGAGCCCCAGATTTGTTGTTGTCCTGGAGAGCTTGCAGAGCACTGGGGAAAGGCAGGCAGAGAATTCCCTGCTAGCACCTTCTCTGTGCCTGGGAAGCAGAAGTGTTCACATTGCTTCGCAGAATCGCTTTTGTGCAGAAAACAGTAACACTTGTTCAGAACGAAAGAAAGCAGAGAGCCCCAGATTTGCTGTTGTCCTGGAGAGCTTGCAGAGCACTGGGGAAAGGCAGGCAGAGAATTCCCTGCTAGCACCTTCTCTGTGCCTGTTCACATTGCTTCGCAGAATCGCTTTTGTGCAGAAAACAGTAACACTTGTTCAGAACGAAAGAAAGCACAGAGCCCCAGATTTGTTGTTGTCCTGGAGAGCTTGCAGAGCACTGGGGAAAGGCAGGCAGAGAATTCCCTGCTAGCACCTTCTCTGTGCCTGGGAAGCAGAAGTGTTCACATTGCTTCGCAGAATCGCTTTTGTGCAGAAAACAGTAACACTTGTTCAGAACGAAAGAAAGCAGAGAGCCCCAGATTTGCTGTTGTCCTGGAGAGCTTGCAGAGCACTGGGGAAAGGCAGGCAGAGAATTCCCTGCTAGCACCTTCTCTGTGCCTGGGAAGCAGAAGTGTTCACATTGCTTCGCAGAATCGCTTTTGTGCAGAAAACAGTAACACTTGTTCAGAACGAAAGAAAGCACAGAGCCCAGATTTGCTGTTGTCCTGGAGAGCTTGCAGAGCACTGGGGAAAGGCAGGCAGAGAATTGCCTGCTAGCACCTTCTCTGTGCCTGTTCACATTGCTTCGCAGAATCGCTTTTGTGCAGAAAACAGTAACACTTGTTCAGAACGAAAGAAAGCACAGAGCCCCAGATTTTATGTTGTCCTGGAGAGCTTGCAGAGCACTGGGGAAAGGCAGGCAGAGAATTCCCTGCTAGCACCTTCTCTGTGCCTGTTCACATTGCTTCGCAGAATCGCTTTTGTGCAGAAAACAGTAACACTTGTTCAGAACGAAAGAAAGCACAGAGCCCCAGATTTGTTGTTGTCCTGGAGAGCTTGCAGAGCACTGGGGAAAGGCAGGCAGAGAATTCCCTGCTAGCACCTTCTCTGTGCCTGGGAAGTAGAACTGTTCACATTGCTTCGCAGAATCGCTTTTGTGCAGAAAACAGTAACACTTGTTCAGAACGAAAGAAAGCACAGAGCCCCAGATTTGTTGTTGTCCTGGACAGCTTGCAGAGCACTGGGGAAAGGCAGGCAGAGAATTCCCTGCTAGCACCTTCTCTGTGCCTGGGAAGCAGAAGTGTTCACATTGCTTCGCAGAATCGCTTTTGTGCAGAAAACAGTAACACTTGTTCAGAACGAAAGAAAGCACAGAGCCCCAGATTTGTTGTTGTCCTGGAGAGCTTGCAGAGCACTGGGGAAAGGCAGGCAGAGAATTCCCTGCTAGCACCTTCACTGTGCCTGTTCACATTGCTTCGCAGAATCGCTTTTGTGCAGAAAACAGTAACACTTGTTCAGAACGAAAGAAAGCACAGAGCCCCAGATTTTATGTTGTCCTGGAGAGCTTGCAGAGCACTGGGGAAAGGCAGGCAGAGAATTCCCTGCTAGCACCTTCTCTGTACCTGGGAAACAGAAGTGTTCCCATTGCTTCGCAGAATCGCTTTTGTGCAGAAAACAGTAACACTTGTTCAGAACGAAAGAAAGCACAGAGCCCCAGATTTTATGTTGTCCTGGAGAGCTTGCACAGCACTGGGGAAAGGCAGGCAGAGAATTCCCTGCTAGCACCTTCTCTGTGCCTGGGAAACAGAAGTGTTCCCATTGCTTCGCAGAATCGCTTTCGTGCAGAAAACAGTAACACTTGTTCAGAACGAAAGAAAGCACAGAGCCCCAGATTTTATGTTGTCCTGGAGAGCTTGCAGAGCACTGGGGAAAGACAGGCAGAGAATTCCCTGCTAGCACCTTCTCTGTGCCTGGGAAGCAGAACTGTTCACATTGCTTCGCAGAATCGCTTTTGTGCAGAAAACAGTAACACTTGTTCAGAACGAAAGAAAGCACAGAGCCCCAGATTTGTTGTTGTCCTGGAGAGCTTGCAGAGCACTGGGGAAAGGCAGGCAGAGAATTCCCTGCTAGCACCTTCTCTGTGCCTGGGAAGCAGAAGTGTTCACATTGCTTCGCAGAATCGCTTTTGTGCAGAAAACAGTAACACTTGTTCAGAACGAAAGAAAGCACAGAGCCCCAGATTTGCTGTTGTCCTGGAGAGCTTTCAGAGCACTGGGGAAAGGCAGGCAGAGAATTCCCTGCTAGCACCTTCTCTGTGCCTGTTCACATTGCTACGCAGAATCGCTTTTGTGCAGAAAACAGTAACAGTTGTTCAGAACGAAAGAAAGCACAGAGCCCCAGATTTGTTGTTGTCCTGGACAGCTTGCAGAGCACTGGGGAAAGACAGGCAGAGAATTCCCTGCTAGCACCTTCTCTGTGCCTGGGAAGTAGAAGTGTTCACATTGCTTCGCAGAATCGCTTTTGTGCAGAAAACAGTAACACTTGTTCAGAACGAAAGAAAGCACAGAGCCCCAGATTTGTTGTTGTCCTGGAGAGCTTGCAGAGCACTGGGGAAAGGCAGGCAGAGAATTCCCTGCTAGCACCTTCTCTGTGCCTGTTCACATTGCTTCGCAGAATCGCTTTTGTGCAGAAAACAGTAACACTTGTTCAGAACGAAAGAAAGCACAGAGCCCCAGATTTTATGTTGTCCTGGAGAGCTTGCAGAGCACTGGGGAAAGGCAGGCAGAGAATTCCCTGCTAGCACCTTCTCTGTGCCTGGGAAGCAGAAGTGTTCACATTGCTTCGCAGAATCGCTTTTGTGCAGAAAACAGTAACACTTGTTCAGAACGAAAGAAAGCACAGAGCCCCAGATTTGTTGTTGTCCTGGAGAGCTTGCAGAGCACTGGGGAAAGGCAGGCAGAGAATTGCCTGCTAGCACCTTCTCTGTGCCTGTTCACATTGCTTCGCAGAATCGCTTTTGTGCAGAAAACAGTAACACTTGTTCAGAACGAAAGAAAGCACAGAGCCCCAGATTTGCTGTTGTCCTGGAGAGCTTGCAGAGCACTGGGGAAAGGCAGGCAGAGAATTCCCTGCTAGCACCTTCTCTGTGCCTGTTCACATTGCTTCGCAGAATCGCTTTTGTGCAGAAAACAGTAACACTTGTTCAGAACGAAAGAAAGCACAGAGCCCCAGATTTGTTGTTGTCCTGGAGAGCTTGCAGAGCACTGGGGAAAGGCAGGCAGAGAATTCCCTGCTAGCACCTTCTCTGTGCCTGTTCACATTGCTTCGCAGAATCGCTTTTGTGCAGAAAACAGTAACACTTGTTCAGAACGAAAGAAAGCACAGAGCCCCAGATTTGTTGTTGTCCTGGAGAGCTTGCAGAGCACTGGGGAAAGGCAGGCAGAGAATTCCCTGCTAGCACCTTCTCTGTGCCTGGGAAGCAGAAGTGTTCACATTGCTTCGCAGAATCGCTTTTGTGCAGAAAACAGTAACACTTGTTCAGAACGAAAGAAAGCAGAGAGCCCCAGATTTGCTGTTGTCCTGGAGAGCTTGCAGAGCACTGGGGAAAGGCAGGCAGAGAATTCCCTGCTAGCACCTTCTCTGTGCCTGTTCACATTGCTTCGCAGAATCGCTTTTGTGCAGAAAACAGTAACACTTGTTCAGAACGAAAGAAAGCACAGAGCCCCAGATTTGTTGTTGTCCTGGAGAGCTTGCAGAGCACTGGGGAAAGGCAGGCAGAGAATTCCCTGCTAGCACCTTCTCTGTGCCTGGGAAGCAGAAGTGTTCACATTGCTTCGCAGAATCGCTTTTGTGCAGAAAACAGTAACAGTTGTTCAGAACGAAAGAAAGCAGAGAGCCCCAGATTTGCTGTTGTCCTGGAGAGCTTGCAGAGCACTGGGGAAAGGCAGGCAGAGAATTCCCTGCTAGCACCTTCTCTGTGCCTGGGAAGCAGAAGTGTTCACATTGCTTCGCAGAATCGCTTTTGTGCAGAAAAGAGTAACACTTGTTCAGAACGAAAGAAAGCACAGAGCCCAGATTTGCTGTTGTCCTGGAGAGCTTGCAGAGCACTGGGGAAAGGCAGGCAGAGAATTGCCTGCTAGCACCTTCTCTGTGCCTGTTCACATTGCTTCGCAGAATCGCTTTTGTGCAGAAAACAGTAACACTTGTTCAGAACGAAAGAAAGCACAGAGCCCCAGATTTTATGTTGTCCTGGAGAGCTTGCAGAGCACTGGGGAAAGGCAGGCAGAGAATTCCCTGCTAGCACCTTCTCTGTGCCTGTTCACATTGCTTCGCAGAATCGCTTTTGTGCAGAAAACAGTAACACTTGTTCAGAACGAAAGAAAGCACAGAGCCCCAGATTTGTTGTTGTCCTGGAGAGCTTGCAGAGCACTGGGGAAAGGCAGGCAGAGAATTCCCTGCTAGCACCTTCTCTGTGCCTGGGAAGTAGAACTGTTCACATTGCTTCGCAGAATCGCTTTTGTGCAGAAAACAGTAACACTTGTTCAGAACGAAAGAAAGCACAGAGCCCCAGATTTGTTGTTGTCCTGGACAGCTTGCAGAGCACTGGGGAAAGGCAGGCAGAGAATTCCCTGCTAGCACCTTCTCTGTGCCTGGGAAGCAGAAGTGTTCACATTGCTTCGCAGAATCGCTTTTGTGCAGAAAACAGTAACACTTGTTCAGAACGAAAGAAAGCACAGAGCCCCAGATTTGTTGTTGTCCTGGAGAGCTTGCAGAGCACTGGGGAAAGGCAGGCAGAGAATTCCCTGCTAGCACCTTCACTGTGCCTGTTCACATTGCTTCGCAGAATCGCTTTTGTGCAGAAAACAGTAACACTTGTTCAGAACGAAAGAAAGCACAGAGCCCCAGATTTTATGTTGTCCTGGAGAGCTTGCAGAGCACTGGGGAAAGGCAGGCAGAGAATTCCCTGCTAGCACCTTCTCTGTGCCTGGGAAGCAGAAGTGTTCACATTGCTTCGCAGAATCGCTTTTGTGCAGAAAACAGTAACACTTGTTCAGAACGAAAGAAAGCACAGAGCCCCAGATTTGTTGTTGTCCTGGAGAGCTTGCAGAGCACTGGGGAAAGACAGGCAGAGAATTCCCTGCTAGCACCTTCTCTGTGCCTGGGAAGTAGAACTGTTCACATTGCTTCGCAGAATCGCTTTTGTGCAGAAAACAGTAACACTTGTTCAGAACGAAAGAAAGCACAGAGCCCCAGATTTGCTGTTGTCCTGGAGAGCTTGCAGAGCACTGGGGAAAGGCAGGCAGAGAATTCCCTGCTAGCACCTTCTCTGTGCCTGTTCACATTGCTTCGCAGAATCGCTTTTGTGCAGAAAACAGTAACACTTGTTCAGAACGAAAGAAAGCACAGAGCCACAGATTTTATGTTGTCCTGGAGAGCTTGCAGAGCACTGGGGAAAGGCAGGCAGAGAATTCCCTGCTAGCACTTTCTCTGTGACTGGGAAGCAGAAGTGTTCACATTGCTTCGCAGAATCGCTTTTGTGCAGAAAACAGTAACACTTGTTCAGAACGAAAGAAAGCACAGAGCCCCAGATTTGTTGTTGTCCTGGAGAGCTTGCAGAGCACTGGGGAAAGGCAGGCAGAGAATTCCCTGCTAGCACCTTCTCTGTGCCTGGGAAGCAGAAGTGTTCACATTGCTTCGCAGAATCGCTTTTGTGCAGAAAACAGTAACACTTGTTCAGAACGAAAGAAAGCACAGAGCCCCAGATTTGTTGTTGTCCTGGAGAGCTTGCAGAGCACTGGGGAAAGGCAGGCAGAGAATTCCCTGCTAGCACCTTCTCTGTGCCTGGGAAGCAGAAGTGTTCACATTGCTTCGCAGAATCGCTTTTGTGCAGAAAACAGTAACACTTGTTCAGAACGAAAGAAAGCACAGAGCCCCAGATTTGTTGTTGTCCTGGAGAGCTTGCAGAGCACTGGGGAAAGGCAGGCAGAGAATTCCCTGCTAGCACCTTCTCTGTGCCTGTTCACATTGCTTCGCAGAATCGCTTTTGTGCAGAAAACAGTAACACTTGTTCAGAACGAAAGAAAGCACAGAGCCCCAGATTTGTTGTTGTCCTGGAGAGCTTGCAGAGCACTGGGGAAAGGCAGGCAGAGAATTCCCTGCTAGCACCTTCTCTGTGCCTGGGAAGCAGAAGTGTTCACATTGCTTCGCAGAATCGCTTTTGTGCAGAAAACAGTAACAGTTGTTCAGAACGAAAGAAAGCACAGAGCCCCAGATTTGTTGTTGTCCTGGACAGCTTGCAGAGCACTGGGGAAAGACAGGCAGAGAATTCCCTGCTAGCACCTTCTCTGTGCCTGGGAAGCAGAACTGTTCACATTGCTTCGCAGAATCGCTTTTGTGCAGAAAACAGTAACACTTGTTCAGAACGAAAGAAAGCACAGAGCCCCAGATTTTATGTTGTCCTGGAGAGCTTGCAGAGCACTGGGGAAAGGCAGGCAGAGAATTCCCTGCTAGCACCTTCTCTGTGCCTGTTCACATTGCTTCGCAGAATCGCTTTTGTGCAGAAAACAGTAACACTTGTTCAGAACGAAAGAAAGCACAGAGCCCCAGATTTGCTGTTGTCCTGGAGAGCTTGCAGAGCACTGGGGAAAGGCAGGCAGAGAATTCCCTGCTAGCACCTTCTCTGTGCCTGGGAAGCAGAAGTGTTCACATTGCTTCGCAGAATCGCTTTTGTGCAGAAAACAGTAACACTTGTTCAGAACGAAAGAAAGCACAGAGCCCCAGATTTGCTGTTGTCCTGGAGAGCTTTCAGAGCACTGGGGAAAGGCAGGCAGAGAATTCCCTGCTAGCACCTTCTCTGTGCCTGTTCACATTGCTACGCAGAATCGCTTTTGTGCAGAAAACAGTAACACTTGTTCAGAACGAAAGAAAGCACAGAGCCCCAGATTTGTTGTTGTCCTGGAGAGCTTGCAGAGCACTGGGGAAAGACAGGCAGAGAATTCCCTGCTAGCACCTTCTCTGTGCCTGGGAAGTAGAAGTGTTCACATTGCTTCGCAGAATCGCTTTTGTGCAGAAAACAGTAACACTTGTTCAGAACGAAAGAAAGCACAGAGCCCCAGATTTGTTGTTGTCCTGGAGAGCTTGCAGAGCACTGGGGAAAGGCAGGCAGAGAATTCCCTGCTAGCACCTTCTCTGTGCCTGTTCACATTGCTTCGCAGAATCGCTTTTGTGCAGAAAACAGTAACACTTGTTCAGAACGAAAGAAAGCACAGAGCCCCAGATTTGTTGTTGTCCTGGAGAGCTTGCAGAGCACTGGGGAAAGGCAGGCAGAGAATTGCCTGCTAGCACCTTCTCTGTGCCTGTTCACATTGCTTCGCAGAATCGCTTTTGTGCAGAAAACAGTAACACTTGTTCAGAACGAAAGAAAGCACAGAGCCCCAGATTTGTTGTTGTCCTGGAGAGCTTGCAGAGCACTGGGGAAAGGCAGGCAGAGAATTCCCTGCTAGCACCTTCTCTGTGCCTGTTCACATTGCTTCGCAGAATCGCTTTTGTGCAGAAAACAGTAACACTTGTTCAGAACGAAAGAAAGCACAGAGCCCCAGATTTGTTGTTGTCCTGGAGAGCTTGCAGAGCACTGGGGAAAGGCAGGCAGAGAATTCCCTGCTAGCACCTTCTCTGTGCCTGGGAAGCAGAAGTGTTCACATTGCTTCGCAGAATCGCTTTTGTGCAGAAAACAGTAACACTTGTTCAGAACGAAAGAAAGCAGAGAGCCCCAGATTTTATGTTGTCCTGGAGAGCTTGCAGAGCACTGGGGAAAGGCAGGCAGAGAATTCCCTGCTAGCACCTTCTCTGTGCCTGTTCACATTGCTTCGCAGAATCGCTTTTGTGCAGAAAACAGTAACACTTGTTCAGAACTAAAGAAAGCACAGAGCCCCAGATTTGTTGTTGTCCTGGAGAGCTTGCAGAGCACTGGGGAAAGGCAGGCAGAGAATTCCCTGCTAGCACCTTCTCTGTGCCTGGGAAGCAGAAGTGTTCACATTGCTTCGCAGAATCGCTTTTGTGCAGAAAACAGTAACACTTGTTCAGAACGAAAGAAAGCAAAGAGCCCCAGATTTTATGTTGTCCTGGAGAGCTTGCAGAGCACTGGGGAAAGGCAGGCAGAGAATTCCCTGCTAGCACCTTCTCTGTGCCTGGGAAGCAGAAGTGTTCACATTGCTTCGCAGAATCGCTTTTGTGCAGAAAACAGTAACACTTGTTCAGAACGAAAGAAAGCACAGAGCCCCAGATTTTATGTTGTCCTGGAGAGCTTGCAGAGCACTGGGGAAAGGCAGGCAGAGAATTCCCTGCTAGCACCTTCTCTGTGCCTGGGAAGCAGAAGTGTTCACATTGCTTCGCAGAATCGCTTTTGTGCAGAAAACAGTAACACTTGTTCAGAACGAAAGAAAGCACAGAGCCCCAGATTTGTTGTTGTCCTGGAGAGCTTGCAGAGCACTGGGGAAAGGCAGGCAGAGAATTCCCTGCTAGCACCTTCTCTGTGCCTGTTCACATTGCTTCGCAGAATCGCTTTTGTGCAGAAAACAGTAACACTTGTTCAGAACGAAAGAAAGCACAGAGCCCCAGATTTGTTGTTGTCCTGGAGAGCTTGCAGAGCACTGGGGAAAGGCAGGCAGAGAATTCCCTGCTAGCACCTTCTCTGTGCCTGTTCACATTGCTTCGCAGAATCGCTTTTGTGCAGAAAACAGTAACACTTGTTCAGAACGAAAGAAAGCACAGAGCCCCAGATTTGTTGTTGTCCTGGAGAGCTTGCAGAGCACTGGGGAAAGGCAGGCAGAGAATTCCCTGCTAGCACCTTCTCTGTGCCTGTTCACATTGCTTCGCAGAATCGCTTTTGTGCAGAAAACAGTAACACTTGTTCAGAACGAAAGAAAGCACAGAGCCCCAGATTTGTTGTTGTCCTGGAGAGCTTGCAGAGCACTGGGGAAAGGCAGGCAGAGAATTCCCTGCTAGCACCTTCTCTGTGCCTGGGAAGCAGAAGTGTTCACATTGCTTCGCAGAATCGCTTTTGTGCAGAAAACAGTAACACTTGTTCAGAACGAAAGAAAGCAGAGAGCCCCAGATTTGCTGTTGTCCTGGAGAGCTTGCAGAGCACTGGGGAAAGGCAGGCAGAGAATTCCCTGCTAGCACCTTCTCTGTGCCTGTTCACATTGCTTCGCAGAATCGCTTTTGTGCAGAAAACAGTAACACTTGTTCAGAACTAAAGAAAGCACAGAGCCCCAGATTTGTTGTTGTCCTGGAGAGCTTGCAGAGCACTGGGGAAAGGCAGGCAGAGAATTCCCTGCTAGCACCTTCTCTGTGCCTGGGAAGCAGAAGTGTTCACATTGCTTCGCAGAATCGCTTTTGTGCAGAAAACAGTAACACTTGTTCAGAACGAAAGAAAGGAAAGAGCCACAGCTTTTATGTTGTCCTGGAGAGCTTGCAGAGCACTGGGGAAAGGCAGGCAGAGAATTCCCTGCTAGCACCTTCTCTGTGCCTGGGAAGCAGAAGTGTTCACATTGCTTCGCAGAATCGCTTTTGTGCAGAAAACAGTAACACTTGTTCAGAACGAAAGAAAGCACAGAGCCCCAGATTTGTTGTTGTCCTGGAGAGCTTGCAGAGCACTGGGGAAAGGCAGGCAGAGAATTGCCTGCTAGCACCTTCTCTGTGCCTGTTCACATTGCTTCGCAGAATCGCTTTTGTGCAGAAAACAGTAACACTTGTTCAGAACGAAAGAAAGCACAGAGCCCCAGATTTTATGTTGTGCTGGAGAGCTTGCAGAGCACTGGGGAAAGGCAGGCAGAGAATTCCCTGCTAGCACCTTCTCTGTGCCTGGGAAGCAGAAGTGTTCACATTGCTTCGCAGAATCGCTTTTGTGCAGAAAACAGTAACACTTGTTCAGAACGAAAGAAAGCACAGAGCCCCAGATTTGTTGTTGTCCTGGAGAGCTTGCAGAGCACTGGGGAAAGGCAGGCAGAGAATTCCCTGCTAGCACCTTCTCTGTGACTGGGAAGCAGAAGTGTTCACATTGCTTCGCAGAATCTCTTTTGTGCAGAAAACAGTAACACTTGTTCAGAACGAAAGAAAGCACAGAGCCCCAGATTTGTTGTTGTCCTGGAGAGCTTGCAGAGCACTGGGGAAAGACAGGCAGAGAATTCCCTGCTAGCACCTTCTCTGTGCCTGGGAAGTAGAACTGTTCACATTGCTTCGCAGAATCGCTTTTGTGCAGAAAACAGTAACACTTGTTCAGAACGAAAGAAAGCACAGAGCCCCAGATTTGTTGTTGTCCTGGAGAGCTTGCAGAGCACTGGGGAAAGGCAGGCAGAGAATTCCCTGCTAGCACCTTCTCTGTGCCTGGAAAGCAGAAGTGTTCACATTGCTTCGCAGAATCGCTTTTGTGCAGAAAAGAGTAACACTTGTTCAGAACGAAAGAAAGCACAGAGCCCAGATTTGCTGTTGTCCTGGAGAGATTGCAGAGCACTGGGGAAAGGCAGGCAGAGAATTCCCTGCTAGCACCTTCTCTGTGACTGGGAAGCAGAAGTGTTCACATTGCTTCGCAGAATCGCTTTTGTGCAGAAAACAGTAACACTTGTTCAGAACGAAAGAAAGCACAGAGCCCCAGATTTGTTGTTGTCCTGGAGAGCTTGCAGAGCACTGGGGAAAGGCAGGCAGAGAATTCCCTGCTAGCACCTTCTCTGTGCCTGTTCACATTGCTTCGCAGAATCGCTTTTGTGCAGAAAACAGTAACACTTGTTCAGAATGAAAGAAAGCACAGAGCCCCAGATTTGTTGTTGTCCTGGAGAGCTTGCAGAGCACTGGGGAAAGGCAGGCAGAGAATTGCCTGCTAGCACCTTCTCTGTGCCTGGGAAGTAGAACTGTTCACATTGCTTCGCAGAATCGCTTTTGTGCAGAAAACAGTAACACTTGTTCAGAACGAAAGAAAGCACAGAGCCCCAGATTTGTTGTTGTCCTGGAGAGCTTGCAGAGCACTGGGGAAAGGCAGGCAGAGAATTCCCTGCTAGCACCTTCTCTGTGCCTGGGAAGCAGAAGTGTTCACATTGCTTCGCAGAATCGCTTTTGTGCAGAAAACAGTAACACTTGTTCAGAACGAAAGAAAGCACAGAGCCCCAGATTTGTTGTTGTCCTGGAGAGCTTGCAGAGCACTGGGGAAAGGCAGGCAGAGAATTCCCTGCTAGCACCTTCACTGTGCCTGTTCACATTGCTTCGCAGAATCGCTTTTGTGCAGAAAACAGTAACACTTGTTCAGAACGAAAGAAAGCAGAGAGCCCCAGATTTGCTGTTGTCCTGGAGAGCTTGCAGAGCACTGGGGAAAGGCAGGCAGAGAATTCCCTGCTAGCACCTTCTCTGTGCCTGTTCACATTGCTTCGCAGAATCGCTTTTGTGCAGAAAACAGTAACACTTGTTCAGAACTAAAGAAAGCACAGAGCCCCAGATTTGTTGTTGTCCTGGAGAGCTTGCAGAGCACTGGGGAAAGGCAGGCAGAGAATTCCCTGCTAGCACCTTCTCTGTGCCTGGGAAGCAGAAGTGTTCACATTGCTTCGCAGAATCGCTTTTGTGCAGAAAACAGTAACACTTGTTCAGAACGAAAGAAAGGAAAGAGCCACAGCTTTTATGTTGTCCTGGAGAGCTTGCAGAGCACTGGGGAAAGGCAGGCAGAGAATTCCCTGCTAGCACCTTCTCTGTGCCTGGGAAGCAGAAGTGTTCACATTGCTTCGCAGAATCGCTTTTGTGCAGAAAACAGTAACACTTGTTCAGAACGAAAGAAAGCACAGAGCCCCAGATTTGTTGTTGTCCTGGAGAGCTTGCAGAGCACTGGGGAAAGGCAGGCAGAGAATTGCCTGCTAGCACCTTCTCTGTGCCTGTTCACATTGCTTCGCAGAATCGCTTTTGTGCAGAAAACAGTAACACTTGTTCAGAACGAAAGAAAGCACAGAGCCCCAGATTTTATGTTGTGCTGGAGAGCTTGCAGAGCACTGGGGAAAGGCAGGCAGAGAATTCCCTGCTAGCACCTTCTCTGTGCCTGGGAAGCAGAAGTGTTCACATTGCTTCGCAGAATCGCTTTTGTGCAGAAAACAGTAACACTTGTTCAGAACGAAAGAAAGCACAGAGCCCCAGATTTGTTGTTGTCCTGGAGAGCTTGCAGAGCACTGGGGAAAGGCAGGCAGAGAATTCCCTGCTAGCACCTTCTCTGTGACTGGGAAGCAGAAGTGTTCACATTGCTTCGCAGAATCTCTTTTGTGCAGAAAACAGTAACACTTGTTCAGAACGAAAGAAAGCACAGAGCCCCAGATTTGTTGTTGTCCTGGAGAGCTTGCAGAGCACTGGGGAAAGACAGGCAGAGAATTCCCTGCTAGCACCTTCTCTGTGCCTGGGAAGTAGAACTGTTCACATTGCTTCGCAGAATCGCTTTTGTGCAGAAAACAGTAACACTTGTTCAGAACGAAAGAAAGCACAGAGCCCCAGATTTGTTGTTGTCCTGGAGAGCTTGCAGAGCACTGGGGAAAGGCAGGCAGAGAATTCCCTGCTAGCACCTTCTCTGTGCCTGGAAAGCAGAAGTGTTCACATTGCTTCGCAGAATCGCTTTTGTGCAGAAAAGAGTAACACTTGTTCAGAACGAAAGAAAGCACAGAGCCCAGATTTGCTGTTGTCCTGGAGAGATTGCAGAGCACTGGGGAAAGGCAGGCAGAGAATTCCCTGCTAGCACCTTCTCTGTGACTGGGAAGCAGAAGTGTTCACATTGCTTCGCAGAATCGCTTTTGTGCAGAAAACAGTAACACTTGTTCAGAACGAAAGAAAGCACAGAGCCCCAGATTTGTTGTTGTCCTGGAGAGCTTGCAGAGCACTGGGGAAAGGCAGGCAGAGAATTCCCTGCTAGCACCTTCTCTGTGCCTGTTCACATTGCTTCGCAGAATCGCTTTTGTGCAGAAAACAGTAACACTTGTTCAGAATGAAAGAAAGCACAGAGCCCCAGATTTGTTGTTGTCCTGGAGAGCTTGCAGAGCACTGGGGAAAGGCAGGCAGAGAATTGCCTGCTAGCACCTTCTCTGTGCCTGGGAAGTAGAACTGTTCACATTGCTTCGCAGAATCGCTTTTGTGCAGAAAACAGTAACACTTGTTCAGAACGAAAGAAAGCACAGAGCCCCAGATTTGTTGTTGTCCTGGAGAGCTTGCAGAGCACTGGGGAAAGGCAGGCAGAGAATTCCCTGCTAGCACCTTCTCTGTGCCTGGGAAGCAGAAGTGTTCACATTGCTTCGCAGAATCGCTTTTGTGCAGAAAACAGTAACACTTGTTCAGAACGAAAGAAAGCACAGAGCCCCAGATTTGTTGTTGTCCTGGAGAGCTTGCAGAGCACTGGGGAAAGGCAGGCAGAGAATTCCCTGCTAGCACCTTCACTGTGCCTGTTCACATTGCTTCGCAGAATCGCTTTTGTGCAGAAAACAGTAACACTTGTTCAGAACGAAAGAAAGCACAGAGCCCCAGATTTGTTGTTGTCCTGGAGAGCTTGCAGAGCACTGGGGAAAGGCAGGCAGAGAATTCCCTGCTAGCACCTTCTCTGTGCCTGGGAAGCAGAAGTGTTCACATTGCTTCGCAGAATCGCTTTTGTGCAGAAAACAGTAACACTTGTTCAGAACGAAAGAAAGCACAGAGCCCCAGATTTGTTGTTGTCCTGGAGAGCTTGCAGAGCACTGGGGAAAGACAGGCAGAGAATTGCCTGCTAGCACCTTCTCTGTGCCTGGGAAGTAGAACTGTTCACATTGCTTCGCAGAATCGCTTTTGTGCAGAAAACAGTAACACTTGTTCAGAACGAAAGAAAGCACAGAGCCCCAGATTTGCTGTTGTCCTGGAGAGCTTGCAGAGCACTGGGGAAAGGCAGGCAGAGAATTCCCTGCTAGCACCTTCTCTGTGCCTGGGAAGCAGAAGTGTTCACATTGCTTCGCAGAATCGCTTTTGTGCAGAAAAGAGTAACACTTGTTCAGAACGAAAGAAAGCACAGAGCCCAGATTTGCTGTTGTCCTGGAGAGCTTGCAGAGCACTGGGGAAAGGCAGGCAGAGAATTGCCTGCTAGCACCTTCTCTGTGCCTGTTCACATTGCTTCGCAGAATCGCTTTTGTGCAGAAAACAGTAACACTTGTTCAGAACGAAAGAAAGCACAGAGCCCCAGATTTTATGTTGTCCTGGAGAGCTTGCAGAGCACTGGGGAAAGGCAGGCAGAGAATTCCCTGCTAGCACCTTCTCTGTGCCTGTTCACATTGCTTCGCAGAATCGCTTTTGTGCAGAAAACAGTAACACTTGTTCAGAACGAAAGAAAGCACAGAGCCCCAGATTTGTTGTTGTCCTGGACAGCTTGCAGAGCACTGGGGAAAGGCAGGCAGAGAATTCCCTGCTAGCACCTTCTCTGTGCCTGGGAAGCAGAAGGGTTCACATTGCTTCGCAGAATCGCTTTTGTGCAGAAAACAGTAACACTTGTTCAGAACGAAAGAAAGCACAGAGCCCCAGATTTGTTGTTGTCCTGGAGAGCTTGCAGAGCACTGGGGAAAGGCAGGCAGAGAATTCCCTGCTAGCACCTTCTCTGTGCCTGTTCACATTGCTTCGCAGAATCGCTTTTGTGCAGAAAACAGTAACACTTGTTCAGAACGAAAGAAAGCACAGAGCCCCAGATTTTATGTTGTCCTGGAGAGCTTGCAGAGCACTGGGGAAAGGCAGGCAGAGAATTCCCTGCTAGCACCTTCTCTGTGCCTGGGAAGCAGAAGTGTTCACATTGCTTCGCAGAATCGCTTTTGTGCAGAAAACAGTAACACTTGTTCAGAACGAAAGAAAGCACAGAGCCCCAGATTTGTTGTTGTCCTGGAGAGCTTGCAGAGCACTGGGGAAAGGCAGGCAGAGAATTCCCTGCTAGCACCTTCTCTGTGCCTGGGAAGTAGAACTGTTCACATTGCTTCGCAGAATCGCTTTTGTGCAGAAAACAGTAACACTTGTTCAGAACGAAAGAAAGCACAGAGCCCCAGATTTGCTGTTGTCCTGGAGAGCTTGCAGAGCACTGGGGAAAGGCAGGCAGAGAATTCCCTGCTAGCACCTTCTCTGTGCCTGTTCACATTGCTTCGCAGAATCGCTTTTGTGCAGAAAACAGTAACACTTGTTCAGAACGAAAGAAAGCACAGAGCCACAGATTTTATGTTGTCCTGGAGAGCTTGCAGAGCACTGGGGAAAGGCAGGCAGAGAATTCCCTGCTAGCACTTTCTCTGTGACTGGGAAGCAGAAGTGTTCACATTGCTTCGCAGAATCGCTTTTGTGCAGAAAACAGTAACACTTGTTCAGAACGAAAGAAAGCACAGAGCCCCAGATTTGTTGTTGTCCTGGAGAGCTTGCAGAGCACTGGGGAAAGGCAGGCAGAGAATTCCCTGCTAGCACCTTCTCTGTGCCTGGGAAGCAGAAGTGTTCACATTGCTTCGCAGAATCGCTTTTGTGCAGAAAACAGTAACACTTGTTCAGAACGAAAGAAAGCACAGAGCCCCAGATTTGCTGTTGTCCTGGAGAGCTTGCAGAGCACTGGGGAAAGGCAGGCAGAGAATTCCCTGCTAGCACCTTCTCTGTGCCTGTTCACATTGCTTCGCAGAATCGCTTTTGTGCAGAAAACAGTAACACTTGTTCAGAACGAAAGAAAGCACAGAGCCCCAGATTTGTTGTTGTCCTGGAGAGCTTGCAGAGCACTGGGGAAAGGCAGGCAGAGAATTCCCTGCTAGCACCTTCTCTGTGCCTGGGAAGCAGAAGTGTTCACATTGCTTCGCAGAATCGCTTTTGTGCAGAAAACAGTAACACTTGTTCAGAACGAAAGAAAGCACAGAGCCCCAGATTTGTTGTTGTCCTGGAGAGCTTGCAGAGCACTGGGGAAAGACAGGCAGAGAATTCCCTGCTAGCACCTTCTCTGTGCCTGGGAAGCAGAAGTGTTCACATTGCTTCGCAGAATCGCTTTTGTGCAGAAAACAGTAACACTTGTTCAGAACGAAAGAAAGCACAGAGCCCCAGATTTTATGTTGTCCTGGAGAGCTTGCAGAGCACTGGGGAAAGGCAGGCAGAGAATTCCCTGCTAGCACCTTCTCTGTGCCTGTTCACATTGCTTCGCAGAATCGCTTTTGTGCAGAAAACAGTAACACTTGTTCAGAACGAAAGAAAGCACAGAGCCCCAGATTTTATGTTGTCCTGGAGAGCTTGCAGAGCACTGGGGAAAGGCAGGCAGAGAATTCCCTGCTAGCACCTTCTCTGTGCCTGGGAAGCAGAAGTGTTCACATTGCTTCGCAGAATCGCTTTTGTGCAGAAAACAGTAACACTTGTTCAGAACGAAAGAAAGCACAGAGCCCCAGATTTGCTGTTGTCCTGGAGAGCTTTCAGAGCACTGGGGAAAGGCAGGCAGAGAATTCCCTGCTAGCACCTTCTCTGTGCCTGTTCACATTGCTACGCAGAATCGCTTTTGTGCAGAAAACAGTAACAGTTGTTCAGAACGAAAGAAAGCACAGAGCCCCAGATTTGTTGTTGTCCTGGAGAGCTTGCAGAGCACTGGGGAAAGACAGGCAGAGAATTCCCTGCTAGCACCTTCTCTGTGCCTGGGAAGTAGAAGTGTTCACATTGCTTCGCAGAATCGCTTTTGTGCAGAAAACAGTAACACTTGTTCAGAACGAAAGAAAGCACAGAGCCCCAGATTTGTTGTTGTCCTGGAGAGCTTGCAGAGCACTGGGGAAAGGCAGGCAGAGAATTCCCTGCTAGCACCTTCTCTGTGCCTGTTCACATTGCTTCGCAGAATCGCTTTTGTGCAGAAAACAGTAACACTTGTTCAGAACGAAAGAAAGCACAGAGCCCCAGATTTTATGTTGTCCTGGAGAGCTTGCAGAGCACTGGGGAAAGGCAGGCAGAGAATTCCCTGCTAGCACCTTCTCTGTGCCTGGGAAGCAGAAGTGTTCACATTGCTTCGCAGAATCGCTTTTGTGCAGAAAACAGTAACACTTGTTCAGAACGAAAGAAAGCACAGAGCCCCAGATTTGTTGTTGTCCTGGAGAGCTTGCAGAGCACTGGGGAAAGGCAGGCAGAGAATTCCCTGCTAGCACCTTCTCTGTGCCTGTTCACATTGCTTCGCAGAATCGCTTTTGTGCAGAAAACAGTAACACTTGTTCAGAACGAAAGAAAGCACAGAGCCCCAGATTTGTTGTTGTCCTGGAGAGCTTGCAGAGCACTGGGGAAAGGCAGGCAGAGAATTGCCTGCTAGCACCTTCTCTGTGCCTGTTCACATTGCTTCGCAGAATCGCTTTTGTGCAGAAAACAGTAACACTTGTTCAGAACGAAAGAAAGCACAGAGCCCCAGATTTGTTGTTGTCCTGGAGAGCTTGCAGAGCACTGGGGAAAGGCAGGCAGAGAATTCCCTGCTAGCACCTTCTCTGTGCCTGTTCACATTGCTTCGCAGAATCGCTTTTGTGCAGAAAACAGTAACACTTGTTCAGAACGAAAGAAAGCACAGAGCCCCAGATTTGTTGTTGTCCTGGAGAGCTTGCAGAGCACTGGGGAAAGGCAGGCAGAGAATTCCCTGCTAGCACCTTCTCTGTGCCTGGGAAGCAGAAGTGTTCACATTGCTTCGCAGAATCGCTTTTGTGCAGAAAACAGTAACACTTGTTCAGAACGAAAGAAAGCAGAGAGCCCCAGATTTGCTGTTGTCCTGGAGAGCTTGCAGAGCACTGGGGAAAGGCAGGCAGAGAATTCCCTGCTAGCACCTTCTCTGTGCCTGTTCACATTGCTTCGCAGAATCGCTTTTGTGCAGAAAACAGTAACACTTGTTCAGAACTAAAGAAAGCACAGAGCCCCAGATTTGTTGTTGTCCTGGAGAGCTTGCAGAGCACTGGGGAAAGGCAGGCAGAGAATTCCCTGCTAGCACCTTCTCTGTGCCTGGGAAGCAGAAGTGTTCACATTGCTTCGCAGAATCGCTTTTGTGCAGAAAACAGTAACACTTGTTCAGAACGAAAGAAAGCAAAGAGCCACAGCTTTTATGTTGTCCTGGAGAGCTTGCAGAGCACTGGGGAAAGGCAGGCAGAGAATTCCCTGCTAGCACCTTCTCTGTGCCTGGGAAGCAGAAGTGTTCACATTGCTTCGCAGAATCGCTTTTGTGCAGAAAACAGTAACACTTGTTCAGAACGAAAGAAAGCACAGAGCCCCAGATTTGTTGTTGTCCTGGAGAGCTTGCAGAGCACTGGGGAAAGGCAGGCAGAGAATTGCCTGCTAGCACCTTCTCTGTGCCTGTTCACATTGCTTCGCAGAATCGCTTTTGTGCAGAAAACAGTAACACTTGTTCAGAACGAAAGAAAGCACAGAGCCACAGATTTTATGTTGTCCTGGAGAGCTTGCAGAGCACTGGGGAAAGGCAGGCAGAGAATTCCCTGCTAGCACCTTCTCTGTGCCTGGGAAGCAGAAGTGTTCACATTGCTTCGCAGAATCGCTTTTGTGCAGAAAACAGTAACACTTGTTCAGAACGAAAGAAAGCACAGAGCCCCAGATTTGTTGTTGTCCTGGAGAGCTTGCAGAGCACTGGGGAAAGGCAGGCAGAGAATTCCCTGCTAGCACCTTCTCTGTGACTGGGAAGCAGAAGTGTTCACATTGCTTCGCAGAATCTCTTTTGTGCAGAAAACAGTAACACTTGTTCAGAACGAAAGAAAGCACAGAGCCCCAGATTTGTTGTTGTCCTGGAGAGCTTGCAGAGCACTGGGGAAAGACAGGCAGAGAATTCCCTGCTAGCACCTTCTCTGTGCCTGGGAAGTAGAACTGTTCACATTGCTTCGCAGAATCGCTTTTGTGCAGAAAACAGTAACACTTGTTCAGAACGAAAGAAAGCACAGAGCCCAGATTTGCTGTTGTCCTGGAGAGATTGCAGAGCACTGGGGAAAGGCAGGCAGAGAATTCCCTGCTAGCACCTTCTCTGTGACTGGGAAGCAGAAGTGTTCACATTGCTTCGCAGAATCGCTTTTGTGCAGAAAACAGTAACACTTGTTCAGAACGAAAGAAAGCACAGAGCCCCAGATTTGTTGTTGTCCTGGAGAGCTTGCAGAGCACTGGGGAAAGGCAGGCAGAGAATTCCCTGCTAGCACCTTCTCTGTGCCTGGGAAGCAGAAGTGTTCACATTGCTTCGCAGAATCGCTTTTGTGCAGAAAACAGTAACACTTGTTCAGAACGAAAGAAAGCACAGAGCCCCAGATTTGTTGTTGTCCTGGAGAGCTTGCAGAGCACTGGGGAAAGGCAGGCAGAGAATTCCCTGCTAGCACCTTCACTGTGCCTGTTCACATTGCTTCGCAGAATCGCTTTTGTGCAGAAAACAGTAACACTTGTTCAGAACGAAAGAAAGCACAGAGCCACAGATTTTATGTTGTCCTGGAGAGCTTGCAGAGCACTGGGGAAAGGCAGGCAGAGAATTCCCTGCTAGCACTTTCTCTGTGACTGGGAAGCAGAAGTGTTCACATTGCTTCGCAGAATCGCTTTTGTGCAGAAAACAGTAACACTTGTTCAGAACGAAAGAAAGCACAGAGCCCCAGATTTGTTGTTGTCCTGGAGAGCTTGCAGAGCACTGGGGAAAGGCAGGCAGAGAATTCCCTGCTAGCACCTTCTCTGTGCCTGGGAAGTAGAACTGTTCACATTGCTTCGCAGAATCGCTTTTGTGCAGAAAACAGTAACACTTGTTCAGAACGAAAGAAAGCACAGAGCCCCAGATTTTATGTTGTCCTGGACAGCTTGCAGAGCACTGGGGAAAGGCAGGCAGAGAATTCCCTGCTAGCACCTTCTCTGTGCCTGTTCACATTGCTTCGCAGAATCGCTTTTGTGCAGAAAACAGTAACACTTGTTCAGAACGAAAGAAAGCACAGAGCCCCAGATTTGCTGTTGTCCTGGAGAGCTTGCAGAGCACTGGGGAAAGGCAGGCACAGAATTCCCTGCTAGCACCTTCTCTGTGCCTGTTCACATTGCTTCGCAGAATCGCTTTTGTGCAGAAAACAGTAACACTTGTTCAGAACGAAAGAAAGCACAGAGCCCCAGATTTGTTGTTGTCCTGGAGAGCTTGCAGAGCACTGGGGAAAGGCAGGCACAGAATTCCCTGCTAGCACCTTCTCTGTGACTGGGAAGCAGAAGTGTTCACATTGCTTCGCAGAATCGCTTTTGTGCAGAAAACAGTAACACTTGTTCAGAACGAAAGAAAGCACAGAGCCCCAGATTTGTTGTTGTCCTGGAGAGCTTGCAGAGCACTGGGGAAAGGCAGGCAGAGAATTCCCTGCTAGCACCTTCTCTGTGCCTGGGAAGCAGAAGTGTTCACATTGCTTCGCAGAATCGCTTTTGTGCAGAAAACAGTAACACTTGTTCAGAACGAAAGAAAGCACAGAGCCCCAGATTTGTTGTTGTCCTGGAGAGCTTGCAGAGCACTGGGGAAAGACAGGCAGAGAATTCCCTGCTAGCACCTTCTCTGTGCCTGGGAAGTAGAACTGTTCACATTGCTTCGCAGAATCGCTTTTGTGCAGAAAACAGTAACACTTGTTCAGAACGAAAGAAAGCACAGAGCCCCAGATTTGTTGTTGTCCTGGAGAGCTTGCAGAGCACTGGGGAAAGGCAGGCAGAGAATTCCCTGCTAGCACCTTCTCTGTGCCTGGGAAGTAGAACTGTTCACATTGCTTCGCAGAATCGCTTTTGTGCAGAAAACAGTAACACTTGTTCAGAACGAAAGAAAGCACAGAGCCCCAGATTTTATGTTGTCCTGGACAGCTTGCAGAGCACTGGGGAAAGGCAGGCAGAGAATTCCCTGCTAGCACCTTCTCTGTGCCTGTTCACATTGCTTCGCAGAATCGCTTTTGTGCAGAAAACAGTAACACTTGTTCAGAACGAAAGAAAGCACAGAGCCCCAGATTTGCTGTTGTCCTGGAGAGCTTGCAGAGCACTGGGGAAAGGCAGGCACAGAATTCCCTGCTAGCACCTTCTCTGTGACTGGGAAGCAGAAGTGTTCACATTGCTTCGCAGAATCGCTTTTGTGCAGAAAACAGTAACACTTGTTCAGAACGAAAGAAAGCACAGAGCCCCAGATTTTATGTTGTCCTGGAGAGCTTGCAGAGCACTGGGGAAAGGCAGGCAGAGAATTCCCTGCTAGCACCTTCTCTGTGCCTGTTCACATTGCTACGCAGAATCGCTTTTGTGCAGAAAACAGTAACACTTGTTCAGAACGAAAGAAAGCACAGAGCCACAGATTTGTTGTTGTCCTGGAGAGCTTGCAGAGCACTGGGGAAAGGCAGGCAGAGAATTCCCTGCTAGCACCTTCTCTGTGCCTGGGAAGTAGAACTGTTCACATTGCTTCGCAGAATCGCTTTTGTGCAGAAAACAGTAACACTTGTTCAGAACGAAAGAAAGCACAGAGCCCCAGATTTGTTGTTGTCCTGGAGAGCTTGCAGAGCACTGGGGAAAGGCAGGCAGAGAATTCCCTGCTAGCACCTTATCTGTGCCTGGGAAGTAGAACTGTTCACATTGCTTCGCAGAATCGCTTTTGTGCAGAAAACAGTAACACTTGTTCAGAACGAAAGAAAGCACAGAGCCCCAGATTTGTTGTTGTCCTGGAGAGCTTGCAGAGCACTGGGGAAAGGCAGGCAGAGAATTCCCTGCTAGCACCTTCTCTGTGCCTGTTCACATTGCTTCGCAGAATCGCTTTTGTGCAGAAAACAGTAACACTTGTTCAGAACGAAAGAAAGCACAGAGCCCCAGATTTGCTGTTGTCCTGGAGAGCTTGCAGAGCACTGGGGAAAGGCAGGCAGAGAATTCCCTGCTAGCACCTTCTCTGTGCCTGTTCACATTGCTTCGCAGAATCGCTTTTGTGCAGAAAACAGTAACACTTGTTCAGAACGAAAGAAAGCACAGAGCCACAGATTTTATGTTGTCCTGGAGAGCTAGCAGAGCACTGGGGAAAGGCAGGCAGAGAATTCCCTGCTAGCACTTTCTCTGTGACTGGGAAGCAGAAGTGTTCACATTGCTTCGCAGAATCGCTTTTGTGCAGAAAACAGTAACACTTGTTCAGAACGAAAGAAAGCACAGAGCCCCAGATTTGTTGTTGTCCTGGAGAGCTTGCAGAGCACTGGGGAAAGGCAGGCAGAGAATTGCCTGCTAGCACCTTCTCTGTGCCTGTTCACATTGCTTCGCAGAATCGCTTTTGTGCAGAAAACAGTAACACTTGTTCAGAACGAAAGAAAGCACAGAGCCACAGATTTTATGTTGTCCTGGAGAGCTTGCAGAGCACTGGGGAAAGGCAGGCAGAGAATTCCCTGCTAGCACTTTCTCTGTGACTGGGAAGCAGAAGTGTTCACATTGCTTCGCAGAATCGCTTTTGTGCAGAAAACAGTAACACTTGTTCAGAACGAAAGAAAGCACAGAGCCCCAGATTTGCTGTTGTCCTGGAGAGCTTGCAGAGCACTGGGGAAAGGCAGGCAGAGAATTCCCTGCTAGCACCTTCTCTGTGCCTGTTCACATTGCTTCGCAGAATCGCTTTTGTGCAGAAAACAGTAACACTTGTTCAGAACGAAAGAAAGCACAGAGCCCCAGATTTGTTGTTGTCCTGGAGAGCTTGCAGAGCACTGGGGAAAGGCAGGCAGAGAATTCCCTGCTAGCACCTTCTCTGTGCCTGGGAAGCAGAAGTGTTCACATTGCTTCGCAGAATCGCTTTTGTGCAGAAAACAATAACACTTGTTCAGAACGAAAGAAAGCACAGAGCCCCAGATTTGTTGTTGTCCTGGAGAGCTTGCAGAGCACTGGGGAAAGACAGGCAGAGAATTCCCTGCTAGCACCTTCTCTGTGCCTGGGAAGTAGAACTGTTCACATTGCTTCGCAGAATCGCTTTTGTGCAGAAAACAGTAACACTTGTTCAGAACGAAAGAAAGCACAGA